>NC_139639.1:14154678-14191376 GCF_964638095.1 Poromitra crassiceps
TCTCTCTGGAGACTTATTATTTCATTATTTGATCTTACGCTTTGGGGCATTTGATTAGCTGATGCTCTTATCCAGAGCAGCCTACA
Organism: Poromitra crassiceps; assembly: GCF_964638095.1. Taxonomy (NCBI): domain Eukaryota; kingdom Metazoa; phylum Chordata; class Actinopteri; order Beryciformes; family Melamphaidae; genus Poromitra; species Poromitra crassiceps. The sequence continues at coordinate 14,154,765 of NC_139639.1, forward strand.
ATTAGAAGAACTATTTATTGTACACATTACAAGCCACCCACAGTTAGGAGCACAAGGATCAAAGCCATGGTGAACAGACAACAGATGGGGTTTTGTCCACAGTTCTAAACCACTCCTAACCCAAACTTTTAAATTATTTATCCTATTCCCCAAACAATCATTTGGGGAATATCTAGCTTAATTTTAAGGGATTTGCAAACGCTATTTTGAAATTCCACTTCCAGTATCTCACCTTCAGGAGCTGATACATTGAAGGGGGGGGGGGGCTACTGGAGAACAGTCAGCAGTCACAACACTCGCTCAAACAGAGTCACAGTTTGACCCTTCTCTCACACTATATGGATCTGTCAGGGCATTATGATTATTTTTGTTATTTAGGTTTTCGTTGGAGTTTTGGAAGGGGAATTTAAGTTGTCTATTTTGCTTAGATGTGTACAGAGCAAGTACATTTGTATGTGTGTGTGTGCATGTGTATTTCATTTCATTTCCTTCTACTTTACTTGATTGCATTTAGCAGACGCCTTTGTCCAAAGCGACTTACAACATCACATCTCATCAGGACACAGAAAAATAGAAAATAATAAATATAAAAACCATAAAAAACAGAAACATGCAATACAATCATTAATAGCTTTTGCACACCAAGTCCGTATTTTCGTCCGAAATTGACGCACGGAGAAAAAAAAGAATACGACCTCATTTGTGTCAATCATCGACATACCGAGTCCGACAATTACGTCCGTCATTTAAGTTTTCGGACGAGGTTCGATTTTCTGCGTTTTTTCGCATCAGTCAATAGATTTTTGCGAGCTGAGACCCGTCTGTGTTTTCAGATGACGGATTAAAAAACACGCATACGAACACAATCGGACTGTGTGTGCAAAGACCTTAAGAGTCAGATATCCTGGTGGACTGGAATAGCACCTTACACCTGACAGTGTACAGGACCGCAGTGTGCGTGCCTTGATTACCGCATCACGGATCTAGAGAAGGGCAATCTGGAGATAAGGCCTGTGTGTACTCAAGACGGGAGCAGCACGGAACTGTCCATGAACTGAGCAGCCCTATACTCTCTCTCTCCCTCCCCCCCCCCCCCCCCCCACACACACACAGATATGTGTGCGCGCACGCACATGCACAACGAGCATGCACACACACACACGCACCCACATGCACACACACAATATGGCACTGGCTAAACACCGCCACACCACATAGCCTGATGTAAAAATGCAGCATGTACAGTGAACGTGGGGGTGGACGATGCGATTCACAGCAGAGCAGCACAACATGCAGCAATTAGGAAAGAAACAAAAAACTCCACGCAGCACAACCCTGATATATGATACACGAGTCGCGACGGGAAGTTGTCACTATATCAGCAACGAAGCTGAACTGAAACAATGTCGCCCTGACTTGAGGATCAGTGACTTGTTTCCTTCCTAGTGAGGAACTGGATATCTGAAGGAGACAAAATGTATAGGGAGGCGTCTAGTTGCTTTGGTTTGTGCATTTTGTCAACCTGATTTAATGCAACAGAAATGTATGGCTTATTATACTGACATCATAATGCATGTTTTACTTCCATAGGGTGATTGTTTAGTATCACCTCTTGTATCCGATGATAATAAAACATTTAATTCCTGGGTAGAAGCACAATTGCAGTTTATTTTTTTGTTACAACAACCCCCCCCCACCCCATTTTCTCCCCCAATTGTACTTGGCCAATTCCGCCTGCTGCAGAGTGCACAGAAAAAGCTAGGTTTTCAAAATACCCATGTACGTGTCCTAAAACTGCAGGTTTAATCTTTACTTTCAATTCGAAGCACCAGTTGATGCAAAATACACACTTTATTCTTGTGTCCAATCCATGAATCATTCACACACACACACACACACACACGCAGGGAAGAACTGTGGTTTTGAGTTTGCTTAAGGGGAAACATGGTTCCTTGATTTCCTCTCAATGTCCCTCTGTGCTGTTCTCTGCTAAGGAGCAGGCCGCCCAGCTGTCATGGTGCGTTCACACAGAGCGCTGAGAGAGCACATGTACACACACACACACACACACACACACACACACACACACACACACACACACACACACACACACACACACACACACACACACACACACACACACACACACACACACACACACACACACACACACACACACACACACACACACACGAAACTTACAGATGCAAGAGGACCACGGCTATGAGGGTCCACTCTGGACTTTTGTGGATGATGTTTGTGTTGGTGAAACTGTGGTAAAAAAAACAGTCAGAGAAAACAGAGTGAGATATAGTCAACCACATCTAAGCCAATGAGCAGCCAAAATACATAGGAACGATCTCATTGAAGGGTGTTCCTTGAGCCAGTGGTTCTCAACATTTTTCATGTCAAGGATCCCTAAACTGACACAAATTAGAGCACAGACCGGACCCCCATTTGATAAGACTTTGTCCCAGGGTCCCCCATCTGATAAGATTTTTGGTTGTAGATGTTTTATTACAGAAAGTGTATGAAACCCATGACCAAAATAGTCATACATTATGTCATTGTGTGTTGCTTATGGATGGAATTATAGTCAAAATAAATGGACCGAAGGGCCCCCGGACCCTACTTTGAGAACCACAGCCTTCAGCTACGGGATGGGACGTGAAATCTGTCCTACATTGGGTTAGAACCACACCTGAAATATGCTTTAATGAGCCAAGGTCCCAAACTATATAATCAAATATGCAAAAGGCCAGCCCAACCATCACAAACAGTGCCTCCTACAGTGCAGTGATATATGTTGCCCTGACAGCGCTGTGTGTTTTCTCTGGTTTGAACCTCATGGCCGTGTAGGCGGGGCCTCTCAACAGCAACAAGAGAATTCCTGGAAGCAGGACTCTGGAGGTGTTACTCTGCTATTAAATCACTCACACAGTGATTTAATAGCAGTCCTGTTGGCCAAGTCCTAAACAGTCAATCAGAACCCTCAATATCTCTATGGCAGGAATTCTGGGCAGAGGTTTCAAGTTTTTTATTATTGTTGTTTTACGAAAACTGCGTCTATACCAGCTACTACTGGAGGAGGTTGTAATATTAAAATCGCGAATAATTTCCCAAAAACACAGGCAATAAAAAGGTCAGAAAGGAATATCTAATGTGTGTTGCACCAAGCAGATATTTCTTTTTACATAATGTTCCTCAGACCAAAAGAAATGACGAATTACGATGAAAATGACGGACCTTGAAAGGGACAAAGGACATGTCTCTGTATGTGTGTCTGTATTTTGGAAGACCAGCTTGTGCATGTGTGTGTGTGTGTCTGTGTGTGTGTGTGTGTGTGTGTGTGTTGTACTGACCTGAATGTCTTGACCAGGTGATTGAGGTCGGCGGAGATGTCGTTCATGGTGAGACTCAGTGGGCCCACGATGTTTCTAAGACTGCATGCCACAGAGAGACGGCACGGGAGGAACACAAGCACCAATGCAAAACACTGTCATTATCAGTGGCTCTATTCTATCAATATTAATTGTCAGGCTTTCAACAGTTACAAGAACAATCTGGGCATATCAATTTAATTACCAGTTTTTCTATTTGTTTATTCAACCACTACCTAGCCCTGGATACCTCAATAGGCAGAGCATGGCACTGATACTGCCACGGTATCAGTGCCATGTGGGTCAAGTGGGTCGATTCCACCTTGGGCCACACACACGCACGCACACGCACGCGCGCGCGCGCACACACACACACACACCCACCCACCCACACAGACAAACACACACACACACACACACACACACACACGCACAATTATTTTTGCCAACTATTCATTCATGTATATGAGGGGGAAAACACACACACACACACCAGTTAGTGAGCTTCTCCATTGTGATGCGTTTCTGGATGTGGTGCTTCGCATGAGAGTCGATGAGTGGCAGAGCTGGGTCCTTTCCACCTTGATCCTGGGCTGTCACCTAGTGGGGAGAGCAAATGAGAGATGTGTGTGTGAGTGTGTTTAAGGGGGGGGGGGCAACCTCATTAGGGTAATGCACCTTCTGCCAATCAAACTTGTCCACACATTTTAATTTCAATATAGTGCCCCCATGTGGCCACTGACTCTTACAACAAGCCCCCTTGCTCCAAAATTCCCCTCTTTCACAACCTTGCTCACTCTCCTCCCTTTCCTTTTCCTGCCTCCTTACCGCCTTCCCCCCCTCCCCCTCCTCACCTCTGAGTGTCCAGCCGGCTGGTGGAACCAGGCATCGCTGTAGAACTCCTTGACCCTGAGCTGCAGCTGCTGGGCCTCCTTCTGCAGCGTCTCGTAGTCTGGAGCTGGAGCCCAGGGCCTCTCCTGTGCCACTCCTCCCCCGTCCCCTGCTGCCACCTCCTCCTCCAAGTCATCTTCATCCAACTCCTCCAGGGTTTCTGCAGGTTTCAACAAGTTACATTTCAGACTTTTTAAGACCATTATGAATGCAATTTAAGACCTATTTCACGTCCATACTGACAAAAAAAGTAGTATGATTAGTGGATTTTTGACTTTTTAAGATTTTTTAAGGACCTGCGGAAACCCTGTCCTGCTCCTCCTCTTTCTCTCCACTATTGAGCGGGCGGCCTGGCGAATGCTCAGCGCCGTACAGGAACCTCAGAGTCTCCTCGGTTCTCCACTCCCTCAAAGTTCCTCTCAGGCCTTCTAGAAGGGTGTGCCGGATGGAGTGGGGTTTGGCTCTGGTTGCCTGGTGCTTCAGGAGATCCCGAAGCCCTGCTGCCCCTCTCTTGCTCATGCTGACCTGGGTGATGTTGAGGCCCGGTTGGCTGGGCCGTGCTGTGTCATAGCCTTCTCCACTAACGTTGGTGTTGGTCGGAGCTGAAGACGGAGGATCTGACTGAGGTTTGCTTTCTGTTGGATTTGAGTCTATAAACGCAGGCGAGATGACTGGAGTTGTGAGCGCCGCCTGCAGTTCACCCTGTGTCGGTGCTGGGTCAGTAGGTAGGGGGCTAGTGTGAGCGACTGCGTCAGTTACAGCGCACAGATTGAGCTTAGCAGTAGCCTCTTCCACACAGGACCCCTCAGGCGAGCCTCTCTCTTCCATTGTATACGCAAGCGACTCCTTCTCAACACTCTCACTTTGTTGATGCCAGACGACCTCCTCATTATCCTTCTCTCCCTCCCTTCTCCCTCCGTCTCTTCGCTCTCCCTCGCCCGTGCGTTTGGGCAGGTCGCCCCAGTGCACCCTGGGTCCCCGTCGCTGGGAGTGCACGCTGGAGACGACTTCCTGCTCCTGTTCGCCGTCACTGCCGTCACTGTGGCTGAGGCCGGCCGGAGAGGAGCGCTGCTCAGGGCTGACAGGGCCATCGAGAGGGTTCTCGATGTCGTCCTCTTGGAGCCGCTTCTCAGCCAGCCTCACCTCCTCGCCGGAGCGACCGCTGAACACAGACACACAGGAGGGAAACCAATGACTTTTCCATAGTACATCTAATATAAACGTACATGTAATAGAGCACCTAAAAGGAGCAAGATGTCGGATCAGTTTGTTATTGGCACATCTAATTTATATACTGAAGTGACAGTGTTGTTACATACCCATCTCCTTTCTCCATCAAAATAATTTCTGGAGGACTGCCAAGTGAGAAAGACAGTGAGTAAACACACGTTTTTTTCAGAATGTGGATGAGTCTTTATTTTGGTCCTGATAAATCTGCCGTTATCTAACCATCAGATCAATGCCAACTGTCTTCTTCTTACGTTGACAGGGAGGAGCATGCGTACGTACCTCTCATGCTGCCGGAGCCAAAGAGGGGTCTTTGATATCTGCAGCTCAAACTCTTTGGAGGCTTTGCAGCAGAAGTTACTGCAAAAACACTGAACATGACAGAGGTTCAACACTTCAAGCCGTTAATGCACCAGCACACACTTCTGAGCTAGATGTAGCAGCACACTCACCTTGCGCTCCGTGATGTCATACACTCACCTTGCGCTCCGTGATGTCATACACCTTATTGGCCTTGGTAGAAATTGTGTACCGTTGAGTCGGAACCTTCAAAATGAATTGCAGAATTGAATGACATTAAAAGAGATTAAAAGCACAGAACGTGAGACACAATGAGATCTATTGCATACAGAGGATTGTAAAGACTGTTACAAAGAGTCTTCTTACCATGCCAAGTTTATTTGGACATACAGGATAGCCACACAGTTTAGCAATGGATCTCTCCTCTATAGCATCTTTGTAATTGGCAGCAGTGATCAACCTGGCCTGTGATGAGAGGGGATTTAAAAGAGGTTAACATCAAAACTGTTCAAGGGTGAATTTAAAAATATTTCAACTCATGTATTCCATGGTATACACCAGCTCAGTGTATAACAAAGAGGTAGTTCACTGGTCCCACTATAGGGGAACTTGAAATTACTTGAAATACCTGCATTATGCATAGCATTGAGTTCTCTAACTTTACCATATCATTTTCATGTACAAAGGTCTAAATTCAAAGACAGTCTGGAGTATACTTGAGGTCCAGAGAAAGAGACATCCCTCTTTGGCACTTAAAGGAGCTGCAATTTATGGACTGTAGAGACTCGGAGCTTGTGACTTGCTTGGAAGATGAGTCACTTAAGACGCTTCACCCCTTCTACAACCGTACACTCAAGGTATAAACTAGTCACTCCCCCAGACTCAAATATTATGTTGATTCGCTGCGCTCTACATAAGTGAGTCTGTGCCAGTTAAAAGCCACTGCTGGTTTTGAAGGCGGGTTGAAATTGAATGAGTGACAGGTCGTAGCACCGATGAGAGAGCGGTTGGAAAAATGGGCTGCGCCTCCCGTGTTGTCTGATCGCAAAGTCGTTACTGATTGGAGAGGACTGAAGCCATCACTGGCATATGACTGGCCAAGTGAACGGTTTCCTCCCATAACCAGCCCTCTGAGGGAAAGTGTCCCAGACCCAGAGAGAGCTCTGCAGCATCATGCAGTAACGTAGTGTATCAGACCCAGAGAGAGCTCTGCAGCATCATGCAGTAACGTAGTGTATCAGACCCAGAGAGAGCTCTGCAGCATGCAGTAACGTAGTGTATCAGTGTAAGAACTCCCATGGGTCTGGCGTTGAGACTAGGTATAAACTGACACTGCACAGTCTTATCCTGATCCCCTTCACAAAGCTAATCTTAAATCTCTTTTACATACGCAGTCAACCAGGAAGTCTTGAGCCACGCTGTCCTCCAGGAGGCGCTCAACAACCTGCAGAGCTCTGCTCTCCAGGTCCAGCTTCTCCCTCAGGGTCTCCGTCACAGCCTCTCTCCTAGGACAACCCACAAGTATTACACAGCCATTTGGGGGGCGATGGGGTCTTAATTTCAAAAGTAATTAAATGTGTTGGCAAAACATTTCGCTGTAATTATTTCCACAAGTCAGGTAAAATGGAATAAAAACTGTATTTTACAGAAAATAAAAAAATCCACCATAGATAAATGTGAGTGAATTGAAAAGTTAGTAATGATACTGCAGCTACATTTTATGTACCCCTCCTCTCTCCACTCCCCCCCCCCCCCCCCCCCCCCCCCCCACACACACACACACACACACAGGATGCAAACTAGTCACCCAATAAGTGACAGTCACCTTCTTGATCATAAAATATATGGCTTTGAGTGGTGTTATGTCTACCCTGGTATCTATCAACTTTTTTCCACTCTCCATGAGTTTGAATCCCTGAGTCTCTCTCTCTCTCTCACACACACACACACACACACACACACACACACACACACACACACACACACACACACACACACGCGCGCACGTCTACCTTCTTGCTTCCTCTTCGGCGCTCAGTGCCTTGACAGTTTTGCCACCTGCCACAACAAGAACAACAACACAGTTAACGATACATTGCTTGCTAACAGCAGGCAGACAGGTAGGTGGTGCAGTTGTTTTGAGCTAATAGCCTCATAAACAATCAGCATAGTGAACAGAAGAAATAGACCAATCGCGTGATACACATAACGCAGAGCTATAGAACAGCATTGTCTTCATACAACCTTGTTTGAGCGTTAACTCTTTCTTTTCTGAGAGCTATTAGCATGATGTATCTCTGAGTGTGCGGAATACATTTTCATTGAAACTAACCCTTTTTGGGAGTTTTCGACGAGCGGCTGCTCCTTCTCTTCTCGTTCTCCATGGTGTTTTCTGTTTTGCGGATTTTCAACTTTGACCGATGACGTATGAATTCTACGGCAAGTCACAACGGCCAATTAATTCACCCAAACAAGCAAACACACATTCCCTTGCCTCCTCGTCTCACTCAATCTGCTGATTTTGAGCAATGTAAGTTACATTATTCTCTTGGTAGCTACGCTTCTTATCAGCAACACTTTTAAGTACCTGTATTACGATAGGAGATCAGACAACACCCTTTCTTTCGCGTCTAACTGCTAAGTTTTAAGAAACCCCCCACACATTTGGCTAGCCTTCATTCAACTGCTCTAGTCTCTGCTTACAAGAGACTGTCCAGTAACGTTACCTAGATGAGTTGAATAGCTTGTTCTCTACGTACCCGTTTTTCGTCATAATTATTAATAATACAACTGACGTTATAGACCGTGATGTGGTGGTGCCTGGAGAAGTGGGTATTCTCTTAATTTATAATTATTATGACCCTCTTTTTTTAAGCATGTCCAGCAATAAACACCCTGTGGTGTTATAAACAGTGCATAATATGACATCACTGATGATATCACAATTGCTTGAGTGACATCACTGATGACATCACAATTGCTTGAGTGACATCACTGATGACATCACAATTGCTCAAGTGACATCACTGATGACATCACTGATGTTGCTCGAGGGACAGCACTGATGACATGATATTGACCTGAGGTCTGCTTCTGCTTTTGGAGGATTGCTGTGTAACGCAAACCCCACCCCAAGACTAGGTCTGCAAAGCAGCATGGCACTGGAGCAGCTCAGTGATGTGGTCCAGAAATGTGTAAGTTACGGTCCCTCAGACAACTGGGATGGGCTCATGAGACCCACTAATCTGTTTACCAATTTCTATCTATCTATCTATCTATCTATCTATCTATCTATCTATCTATCTATCTATCTATCTATCTATCTATCTATATATCTATCTAACTAATGCAGCTATGCATCTCCCTCATCTCATACAAAAGTATTAGGCACATGTAAAAAACAAAAACTGTGACGTGACGATGCTTTAAAAAATAATGAAATCTGAATATAAAAAGATGTACGACAAAGAGCAGGCTACTGACAGACTAAATGCAGAAGACAAATATCTGAGACCAAATGTATAGTACTATAGTACTGCAGTACTGCATATTATAAATGTAGAGTACTGCAGTACTGCATATTATATGAAATCCTCAACAACTGACTATGGTGAAATGTGTCATCTTTTTTCAAGACATGGATTCTCCTCTCTCTCCCCCCCCCCCCGCCCCCCCCATGTATTAAAGAACATCAAAAGCCAAAGTCTTCCCATGAACTGTATGTGTTCCTCTCTCTTTCACACAGCAAGCAGTCCAGGACGACAGCTACACCTCAGAGGATCATGACGTCTTCACAATTGCTGGGCGGAGCTGCATCGAGCAGGGAGACGGCACACAGGTCCTCAGTATCATCGTGGATGAAAAAAATCAGGTGAAGAGAAGTGTGGCGCACGTGTGCATGTGATTGATTGCCTTCTAATAAATCCCCCAAACGAGCCATCAGTAGTAGTTATTGTATATTGCTCATGTGTGAGAGTGACTAAGACTGGACAAATACGTATCCCCGACGGAGGCATTGATGGGCATGTGGGATGTTTCAGCTCTTTGATTGCTTTTCATCTGTGTTGCATGACTTCATTAACACATACTCCTCTGTTCCTCTTTATATAGGCCATAGTGAGATGTATGGGTTGGAACCTGCTGCCTCCTCTGATCCAGGTTCTGCTGAAGAAGGAAGACAAGTGTCTCTCTCACTGCCTGGCCATTTTCAAACACCTGCTGGAGGTCTGCTCATCTACACGGCTCTTACTCTTATTGAGTTGTATATTATACATTGTTCGTAAGGTAGATAGAGACGAAAAGCTACATATAGATCATGTTGTGTTTAAGGCTGCCCCCTATTCGTCGGTTAGTCACAGGAAGAAAAGAAGAAGAAAACACTCAAACTCCATTCTGGAGCTGTGCCTTGTCGTTAAAAAAGTTATCAGACCAGGGTTGCCAAATTTGGGTACCTGGCTGGAGTGAGATTTTGATGCCTTCAAACTATCAAAGCAAGGAAGTGTGTGTGTGTGTGTGTGTGTGTGTGTGTGTGTGTGTGTGTGTGTGTGTGTGTGCGCGTGCACGCGCGCGTGCGTGCCCTTGCCCTCGTGTTTGTTAGCATATCTTGACGACCATTCGTCTGATCTACTTCACACTTGGTGGGGAACCAAGGACATGCAATGACTAATCAATGAATCGCTTGAACTAATGACTGTTAGTCGACTAATAAAATCTTTGGCTGAGGGCAGCCCTATTTTATTTATTTATTTATTTTGACAGTATCAGGGTGGAGTTGTCCTTTAAGGTTCAGCTGCTCTCACTGTGCAGGTGTGCAGTCCCAAAGAGCTGCTGATTGGCTTGTTGGAGCAGGTGGAGGAAGCTCACCCTGATGCCGTAGCAGAGACCCTCCTCCTTCTATTTAACCCTCTGCAGAAAGGTAAGGAACAACAATTCATGGTAAATATACATTTACAGATTATTTTATTTTTCATTTACAGATATACATACACACAATAAAAATGGTATTAATCAGAAGGGAATATTGTTGGTGATAGGTGAGGAGGAGAAGCCTTGGTATCCTACAAAAAAATACAAAAAATGTCCTGCATAACATCTCTTACTTGCAATATATAAAATTATTATTTAAACCGCTGTGTATCTTCAGTATGTTTTAATGGAAAATAATACAGATGGTGTGCAGTTATTTTACAAATAAACTCACATACACTTGTACTCACACATCTCATCTCAAATATACAGATCAATCACATTACACATTAAATTAGATTATGTCATTTAGCAGATGCTTTTGTCCAAAGTGACTTACAGTGTGTTTATCCTTCTCATTAAATTCTTGTCCACCTATTCTCCTTCTCGTCTCTCTTCCATCTCCTCCCACCTCCACCCCTCCCAGTGCTGCTGCGTCTGGGCAGCCGTAAGGCCTCGTCTCTGGGCATGGTCCTGTCCTCCCTACTGGAGCAGCTGGCCAAACTGCCGGTGCCTCAGACCAAGGAGCAGGAGGAAGACGACGTCTTCTCCCTGTGCCACTGCTGCAGAGAGCTGCTGGCCTTCATCAAGCCCTTCGTATACGAGGCCAGGCTGAACCTCCAGGGGGGCAAGGCCCAGAGGGAAACACCAGACAAGCCCCCGGCCGGACGGGACAATGCCTCACTGCATAAAGAGGATGAGCTGAAGGCAGAACTGCTGAAGTTGTAAGTTGGGAGATTTGACTGTTCCACAGCACAGACTTCCTCGAATTGTAGGGGTCTAACGGTTCCTAAAATTCATGGTTCGGTTCGTCATGACACAGTGGTGTCACGTTCGGAACGTTTTCGATACAGCAAAAAAGTAGATATGCCAGAGAAATTTCCTTGATTTGAAAATGTTTGCTTTATTTTTGATTTATTTTACCTATTTATTTTGTCTAGTTTACATTTTTATTTCAATTTATGAGCATGTTTTTTTTAACACCTTTCGTCTTCAATGCATATTGAACCTAAAGCCTCGTACTTCAATATGAATATGTATTGTTAAACCCCTATTGCATTGGCATTATTGTACGCTCCAAGTACTGGACCCAAAGTAAACTGGATCAGAGCCTTGGTAGAATTTCTGCATCCATCATGTGTTTGTACACTAATGGCTATTGGACTATATTGAAATAACAGTAATACTATGCCTCAGAGAATAGTTGACTCAGACGTTGTCTCTCAATATTGTAGCTATGTGTGAATAATCTGTGTTTATATCCACAGACCGATCATTAACAGTGTATTAAGCATCGTGACTGTTACAGGTTACAATCATACCTAAGTAGGGTAGTGTGTGCTGTAGCAATATAATGGCTGTGCTTCACGGTTCTGACTGTGTCCCTCTGTGTCTCCGTGTGGCAGCTGTATGAGGAGTCTGTGCGAGCCTCTCTTGGAGGTGCAGCTGAAGGACCCTGACACCCTGCCTCTGTCTCCCCTCAGGGACTTTGCCACAGAGACGTTGGTAGGACATTTCAAAGACCTCTGTTGTGTGTTTTACTCACACAAAGTCTAAACGAGGATTTGCAAACTCTCACATGACATGTTCTAACTGAAGTGATGGTGGATACGGGATTTGCTGCGCTTTACCATAATTCTGTGTGTGTGTGTGTGTGTGTGTGTGCGTGTGCGTGTGCGCGTGTGCGTGTGCGTGTGCGTGTGTGCGTGTGCGTGTGTGTGTGTGTGTGTGTGTGTGTGTGTGTACAGAGCAGCCTCAGTGCTATCGGGGAGTCCCTGCCCAGCCTGGTGTATCACCCTCTGCTGAAGAGGAGAGAGGTACCGGGCTTCCTGGAGGAGGACGTTCGCTATCCTAAAGAGTCCTTGGCCAGCCTGGCTCATCTGCTGTTTGTCCACCACCTGGCCATGGATACCTTCCCCGCTGTCTTCAGGTAAGGCTGTGAGAACAGCTAGGATTGTAGTACAGGTATATTGATACATGAGAAGTTTTTGGAAATACATCCCCTGTAGGTTTGAGTGAAATTAATTTCTGCCCCCCAATGTTTTTTTTGGTCTTTTTCTATGCTTTACTCTTTTTGAACAATTATTAGAATAATAGGTTATATAGATTTTAAAAGCAGTGTTAAATCATCCTAACCACCTCTCTGTGTACTTTCAGTCCTGTGTTTACTCTTCGGTGCAACATGGAGCACATCAGCCTGCTCCTGTCCAGGTGACTATAGGCTACGATATTCCAATATTCTGTACGGTGCTGTTAGAGTATTTCACTGTCTGGTCTTGGTTGGATTTTACAAAAGTGTTAACAGAGCGTTTTTTTTGTTTTTTTTTACAAAAGTTCACATGTGTTACATTCTAAAGTAACTGACATTCAAAATGTGTGTGTGAGGACATTAGATAGATCCTGACTTTTTTGACACCTCATAATCTATTTTTGAATTTTCATTGTTAGGAATGAGGAGTTGAGGATCCAGAAAGGACTGGTGAGTCAGCTGAATCTACTGTATCCCCTTGATGGGTTTCTGGAGGATTTATTTTTGCTCACCAAGTTGATGGGAAAAGATGTATGGTTTAATTTGATTGAAAAGATGTATGGTTTAATTTGATTGAAAATATGTATGGTTTCATTTGATTGTGAATCACATGTTGGAGCGTTTAGTCAGCTGAATGCATGTTTCTCCTCACCAGGAGCTGTATGAGAAGAGTCTGGTGCGGCTGGAGGACAGCAGTCTGTCTGTCAGCCTACTGGAGATCAAAGCCTTCGTCAGTGTCCCCCAGGTAAACGCACATATCCACCCACAGGCCTGCGTGACTCATAAACATTTTGTATCATCATGATTATTATAATAGAACACGTGTGATTATTTTAGTGTGCTGTGCTGTTTTACTATGATCCAGGTAAAATCATGCTCACACTGTGTTTTTTTTGTTCTCGTTATTTTCAGAACTTAGTGAAGGTCATGACGGTATGTCCCGTGCATAATCTGGTAAGTCTTTGCACTAATATCAGCTATATTTGAAGGTTTTGACATTACACATTAGTCAACAGATGCCAACTCTTTCTACTGGTCAATTTATTGTATCTCTGGATTAAATTGATCATTGACTCTGGATAAATGGAAAGTGCCACTTTTGTCTTTGTCAACAGAGAACTAAAGGTCTGAAGGTGTTACAGCTCAGCATCGATAAGTTTGACACTGAGGCCAAGTACAATTTCTTCCAGTAAGTTCCGGCTTTCCTCCTTGAAAGTTATGGGAAATCTCTCGGTTCTACTCCCCCCCCCCCCAAATATGTGTTTTACTTGATCTTGTTTCAGGTTGATGCTGAAGATCAGTCACCACTCGGGGGTTGAGGGCTACATCATCAAGAACATCAAGAATCAGATAGACTTTTCCCTGAAGGTGAGATGGATCTTCAGCAGGTGGCCTTTTAAATTCCCCATTATGAAGTTGTTGTTCAGAGGTTTGAAGTTGAATGCAATAACTCAGAACTAAAACTCGGTATCTGCACACAAATGGGGGTTGTTATTAAAAATCGCAGTCACAAGGGAATACAACTTCAAGTACACATCTGTTTCTCTCTCTCTCTCTCTCCCTCTCTCACACCCTCCCACCTCAGCCAGGAAATAGTAATCCGTGGTTCGAGGGCGTTCACCTGCTCCCTCTGTTGCGTCAAGTTCTCTATCTCCCAAACGGCCCAGAGACGGACCTGCTACAGAACCTGGACAGGTTGGCACACACATAACACTGCTGCCATTTTATTTTTTCCATAATTGTATTTTAGCACAATATTTTGCTCCTCAGGCACTTTCCACATTGGGGTAAACAACACCTCTTTGACTTGTTTGAATGAGTTGCGGTTTGTCACGGAAACTCATGAGCGCTGCTCGGTGCAACGTTTCAGTGAGGAATGCTGACCGTGCAAATAAGTCATTTTTCAGGTAGCTAAAATGGAAATACACTCATTTCCCACATGGCAAATTCATGGTGAGGAAAAATGCAATAGATCAGTAAGTCAAGTTAGACAGATTGATCCCTTAGTGCAGTCAACCTTTTTCATATCACGGACCCTTAATTTAGTCCACATTAGAGCCACAGACCTCCATATTTAATGAGATTCAGTCTCTTGGATCCAAATCTGAGAATTTTCTTTTCTTGTATTGTTTGATACTATTTTGTCAGAATCTCATGACTGTCTGTATTTTAGGTGGAGAGAAAAAAACTGTGAAACAATGATCAAAATAGTAATTCTTCTGCATTCCCTAACTGTGTCAACCTCTTGTAACTGAAATAATGGTGAAGTTTGACAATTCATCAATTTACTGGGGACCCCCTGGAACGTCTTCAAGGACCCCTGCTGGTCCCCGGACCTCACATTGAGAACCACTTAGTGGTTCCTCTTTTAAAGAATCTGAACCTGGAACCTCTGCTGTGATTGTCTCCCACAGAGTGATGGAGTCTCTGAACCTCCTGCGCTACCTGATCATCAGAGACAAGGAGACAGAGAACCAGACGGGCATCTGGACAGAGCTGTACAAGATGGAGGACAAGTTCCTGAAGCCGCTGCGTGTCGGGGTGAACATGTCCAGAGCGCACTATGAGATGGAGCTCAAGAACACCATGGACAGCAAGAAGGGCAAGGGCAGAGGTGAGACACTGACAGCAACGTTTATTTGATCCCCACAATTCTCTCCGCTGTAATTTAACATGTTTTGGTATTTATTTGTTTTTGTGAAGAATAATCCTGACCTATTGGTTATATTTTCGAGTCACCATCAGAATATTGAACACCAACCAAAATCTGCAAATCCAGTCAAGAAATTGCAGTCTGGAAAAAGTGCTGAGTTTTTCAAATGGAAACTGGTAGAAACCATGGATAAGTTAAGTTACATACAAAGTTATTTGGATTTACTTAGTATGCATGACATGTTATTTATTTATTTATTCATTCATTCATTTATTTATTTAAATCAGAACGCCTTACTAGCAATGTGTGTCACTGGCAGGACTCTGACCCATGTCCTTGTGCATCCTAAGGTTTGGCACTACAACCTAGCCAATAGGAACAAGTCACTTGAGCTTTGGTAGTTAATTTTCCTCAACGCAGACGCTGCAGTACACAACAGAGTGCCACATCCCTACGACACACACCGCTCGTATTCAGACAGTTTGTATGGGTCTTTTCCACAGAGGAGTCGGTGATTTCTGTGTCCGTCGGTGACGAGAAGCTGCCAAACATGACACCAGAGTCACAGATACAGGTGAGTGACTTTCTTTTTTTAACAATATAGGTATAGGTATTATACAATATACTGCACTAAAGAAGACTACTGTGCTGATACTGTGATGATCTTACTGAATCCTACTGTGCCCTTGTAGGCTTTGCACTCTGCCCTGCACACATTTGACATGATTGAGAGCGTGTTGGCGCGGGTAGAGGAGATCGTCGACGTGAAGCGCAGTCTCTGAACTCACCCAACGCCCAACAAACTGTCCTGGGTTTGAACCTGAACAGCCTCAAATGTTGGAAAAGACAACAAGCACTCCTGGTTTTCGAATAAATTATTTTGAAAGTGTTGGAAGATGTTATTTTGAGCAGGTCTACTGGATAGCCAAGCTCTATAACTGCAGGTGACTGCACAAAGTGGAGGTAAAAGATTCAGTCAGTGATCAATATTGGTTCTAAAATACAATTTAAAACTTTTGTAGACGAGACTGACCAATAGTATTCCCGGACAGTTTATTTCAAGTGACCTTCAGTTCAGTGGTGCTGAGCTCAGGCACGATTCTTGGTCCACGGCAAGTTGTTAAGAAGTTCTACTTTAAATGTAAAAATGTTAAGCCTGTGTTGTTTGTATGTCCGAGTTCTTCCTTGTGTTTAAGACTTTGTATAAGTGACAGACTTTTTTTTACAAACCCATATAAAGGGCTTCTTTTCTCATTGTTTGACTTGTGTGTGTGTCAGTGTGTGTATGCATTTTTTTCTTATTACCCTGTAATGGCTTCTTTTAAAAAGCAGCAACCAACATCTTGGAATGTTATCACACACTAAGTAGATTACAGTGATTTTACCTCAGTCACTTTTTGTCCCAATACAGGGCTTCTGTATCTTCATGTGCTAAAAGGAACATATTACGCATTATAGGACCATCACAGGAAAACATACAATTGAATGACAAATCATTACACCCTTCCATGAGCTGGGAAGTCCACATGCTGCCATGTTCAATGTAAGGAATGTTTATGCAAATTAGTAGTATTACTGTGTGAATATGTGGTATTTCCAAGAGCACCAAAAATGGGCTGTATCTTCAAAGATCCATTATGTTGATAATGATATGCAGATATTGGTGTATTTGTATCTTAATCGGATAGTTCAGGTTTTGGCAAGCATAGCTGATTTATCATAAACTGGGACTCCTTTCAGTCAATCCAGACAGCAATCGCACCAAGGCAAGTTTAGTATAGCACATTTAATACACAGGCAAGTGCTTTACATAAAATAGTCATAGATAAAAGAAAAGAGCACACAGAAATCAAATAGATTACAAAGAGACAATATAAGGTTTGTGTAAAAGAAGCAACATGTATTACTGAACATAAAATAATCAAAATCAGTAAAATAGAGATATTTTACCCCTTTAAAGGAATCGTGGCTAAAAGAATAGTGGCGTTACTTCTTGGTATTTCCAGTCACACTTTTGGAAGTGAATCCATCTGCGTATTATTTTCAGATAATCATTCCTATATATAGTCTTGCTTGATCTCACCGTGCTGCTGCAGATGGGGTCTTAGAATTAGTCAAAGCCCCTTCCATCCCAATGGAGATATTAGGCAAGGTTAAGAAGGAATTATTTTGAGTTTGTTCAAAAAGCCCTTTCTTCAGTACTTTGGACTTTGAGATATAACAGGCAGAAGTTGCTAGAACTGGTTGACAAAGTTTACAATATGATTTACTCAAATAACGACTTACAATTGATTTAAATTTGAAGCCCCACTGATGTGCATTAGCATCACTAACAACTAACTGCTGTACTAAAATGGTCTGCTCCAAATAACTAAATAACCTGGTGAAATAAATAACCAAAACACACTGGTGCTGGTAGATTAGAGAACTCGAAAGAGCTAGGAAAAATTATTTTTCCCTTGAGTCCGAATAAAGGAGGCAGCGATGACCTTGCAGCAGCGCAGTGAGATCAGACACTAATTGGCAAATTAGGTAACACTTTAGAATACAGCCTGCGAATAACCATGTAACTACAGGGTAACAAGATCTGTACTTATAGGGTAATTACGGGGTACCACACCTGTACTTAAAGTGTAACTACGGGGTACAAGAAGTGAATTTAGCCTGTAACTACAGGGTAACAAGATCTGTACTTATAGGGTAAGTATGCTGTAACTACCATGTAAGTACAGGGTACTTACTTGTACTTTGCCTGCAAGTACAGAATTTGTCCCCTGCTTTAGAATACAGCCCGCGCACCTGTAGTTACACTCTAGTTACTATGTAAGTACGGGGGTATTGACACAGCTTCAGAATACAGCCCGCGATCCCATAGTTACACTATAAGTACAGGTGTGGTAGCCCGTAATTAGCCTATAAGTACAGATCTTGTTACCCTGTAGTTACATGGTCATTTGCGGGCTGTATTCTAAAGCGTTACCGCAAATTTAAAACCTGGGAACTTGGTGCACTAGAATGGGTTAATACTGGTGCAAATTAGCTAATAGCTATTTCTGGTGCAATATATTTATTGTGCATTGTCCCTGTCAAATAAACAATAAACATAAAGATAAAAGGCAGAGAACAGCTCCAGAGTATATAATACATACATCCATATACATAAGTTATCTACATTCATAAAATACAAGAGGAATTAACACGCTCCTTCAAGTAAAAAGTTATTCCATTCTGTTGGAACAGCCACTTCCATCCAGCGCTAAATAGATGTAGGTTGCGATGGCAGTGTGGGTGACATAAGTGGATCAGCAGGCTAGGGTGCATAACATGTACTCAGAATATTGTGGGGTCAAATCCAGTTCTCCAGCTGTCATCCTCCTTCACCCCCTGACACACCACAGTTACTCTCTATTTGACCAAAGCTGCCATGGAAATAATCCTAAAACAAGTCTTTCAACGGTGGGCCGGTATTACAATGTTGGAATGTAGTAAAGAAGTCCAACCTGTGTTGAATAATGTTAAAATCAACATGAAACATTTAAGAAAGGGAATTCAGGAGAGGACAAACTGCTTTTCCTAAAAAAAAAAAAAAAATGAAGACAAACAAAAATATCTCCCTTCGCTTGTCAAATAATTATTCCAAACAAGGATGAGACCAGCTCCCTTCCCTGGGTGCAGCAGCAGAATAGATCCTTTTCATGGGGGCCATTTTGTGTTGAAAAGGCAAAAAACTAATGAGGGTTTCCAAATTCCGATCATGGAAGTTTGAAACCCTCGTTAGTGTTTTGCTTGCACCTGTGTTTACCCTGCCTTTTCGACACAAAATGGCCCCCGTCAGAAGGGTCTATTCATTCTCAGTGGATGAACTTGTGCTCTGCTCTGGGTCATACACCTGCCAGTTTTACATTTTAAAGTTAATGTAAGGTAAATCAGCCATTAAGGAACAACCGCCTGGAAACCCTCCAAGCTCTGTGACGCTGAGCAAGTCACGGCATAAGGTCTTTGACACTGAGCAAGTCACGGCATAATGTTTTTGACACTGAGCAAGTCACGACATGTAAGGTCTTTGACACTGAGCAAGTCACGGCATGTAAGGTCTTTGACACTGAGCAAGTCACGACATAAGCTCTGTGACACTGAGCAAGTCACGGCATAAGCTCTGTGACACTGAGCAAGTCACGGCATAAGCTCTGTGACACTGAGCAAGTCACGGCATAAGCTCTGTGACACTGAGCAAGTCACGGCATAAGCTCTGTGACACTGAGCAAGTCACGGCATAAGCTCTGTGACACTGAGCAAGTCACGGCATAAGCTCTGTGACGCTGAGCAAGTCACGGCATGTAAGGTCTTTGACACTGAGCAAGTCACGGCATAAGGTCTGTGACACTGAGCAAGTCACGACATAAGCTCTGTGACACTGAGCAAGTCACGACATAAGCTCTGTGACAATGAGCAAGTCACGACATAAGCTCTGTGACACTGAGCAAGTCACGACATAAGCTCTGTGACAATGAGCAAGTCACGACATAAGCTCTGTGACAATGAGCAAGTCACGACATAAGCTCTGACAATGAGCAAGTCACAGCATAAGCTCTGTGACAATGAGCAAGTCATGACATAAGCTCTGTGACAATGAGCAAGTCACGACATAAGCTCTGACAATGAGCAAGTCACGACATAAGGTCTTTGACACTGAGCAAGTCACAGCATAAGGTCTTTGACACTGAGCAAGTCACGGTATAAGGTCTTTGAACAGCGGGTGCCACAGAGCCTGGGCAGCTGTAATCCTGGTGCCAGGGTTCAGATCCAGCAGCCTATCCAGCAGGTCGTAGGCCTCGTCAGGCACTCTATCCCAGCCCCTCTCGTCTTCCATCTCTGCCCCCGCGCTGATCACCTTGTTTGGCCTGGGGATCTCCTCTGCAGGGCGGGTGGAGCTTTCTGTGCTCCTGGAATGACTCTGGTTGCCTTGAAGGTGACTGCTCTTGGAGGGTTTTGCGGGGAGATCAACAAAAGTTTCACGGGCTTCGTCCTTGGGTTGACGAGGCTGTTCGGAAGTTCCGTCAGTGGGCCGGTGTGTGGGCGTGTCCTCTTGGAGCTTGTGTTGATGGGCGGGGGGGTCTCCGTCAGTGGGCCGGCGTGTGGGCGTGTCCTCTTGGAGCTTGTGTTGATGGGGGGCAGCGGGGGGGTCTCTGTTGACTGGTGTCACTTCATCGTTTGGTGATCGCCTGCGTCCTCTCAGTGTCTCACACAGGGTCCTGAGGTCCTGGCGAGGCAGCTCCTGACTGCACACCACTGCCTTGCCTGAGTACGACATTCAACCCACAAAAGAGGTGTAATAATCTAAACAGAGGCTACCATGTTGCAAAGCAGTTCATCTATCCCACTCAACTACAGTGAATAATAGTGGGCTACTGTATTGTTGCCTTACAGAACGAGAGGCACGTGGTTCTGGGATCAAGGCTAATAATACACACCAAATTTCTTGGCAGCCTGGACGGTCTCTCTGGAGCCTCGTACGGTCATGATCTGAGTGAGAGCAATCAGGTCGTCGCTGGCTTTGAAGAACGGGTAGCGGCTACTGAGCAGTGAGAGCAGGATCACTCCGGCTGACCACACATCTATGGCTGCAGTAAGGGCCCAGGGGAGAGTACACGTTAGTCAAAGTAACAGAGGGTAAAGGAAGAGGGTGTGTTTTGCTGTTACATTTAGGGATGCACTGACATGACAATTTTGGCTGATAGCGATAACTGATATTAACATTGCTGTTATGGCCGATAAGCGATATTTACTGTACCAATGTCGATATGATCGGTATAAAAACACATTTCTATGATAATCAAATTCTGTAAATAATGAAAAACACATGTAAACACAGTGAATTTGAAAAGGTAATGCATTTCTTTATTTCCAAAACATTTGGAAAAGCCCATCAATCATAGATTTACCACATTGTTTCCTCTCAATGTGAGTTTTAGCTGATACTGATGATAACCACTATTAACATTGCAACATCGGACCGATGCCGCTTTGTTAAAAAATGACTGACATCGGCCGATATCGATATGATTGGCGATATATCGTGCATCCCTAGTTACATTGAATCCATCAAAGTCCAGTGTTGCCATTTTTCAATTGTTTTATTTAGTTGAAAGCAAAAATGCTAGAGCCAATGAAACACATTTTAGTGTCAGAAATCCATAGTCATCAATGATGGGAAAGATCCAGCATTTGGATTTAGAACAGCAGCAATACAGGAGTGTGAGTGGGAGCATGACATGAAATCTAGTGTGCATGTTCATGTCTGTGTTCACATGTAATTGTCAGGCATCAACTGTGGTTTCAGATACCAACCTGTCCCCTGGTTGGGGCATTTGGTGAGGACTTCTGGCGCCCTGAAGCCTGGGGTTCCAGCTCTGGGAGCGACCTGCTGCTTCCTGATGTCAAGGAACAAGGACATACAGCAGGGATGTGATCAGAACAACACAACACCAGTGAGAGGAAGGCAGGAAAACACGAATTAAATGGAAGTGTATTTAACAACCTTGAAGACTTCTGATGAGAACAGAGATGAATTATCATTCTTGATGCCCTAAGTCCATGCTTATTGTCCTCACAATTGTAAAGTCAAGAATCAAGCCAAACTGCCCTGTCAATATTCCTGTGACTTTAGGCTGATCATAAGAGAGAGTAGTGCTAGGAAAATAATAAAGTAAGAGCTTATCAAGTTTATCAATGTAAAAAAAGCCAGCGGTGCCATGTTTTTTACCTGGCCAAGCAGATGTTGCAGACGCGGTCGGTCAGGTAGCAGTTACAGGTGAGGCCCAGGTTGACGGTCCTCTGATGAGATTTCTGACTGCTAGCCTGGGCCTTGACTGGCAGGGCCTTGACTGGCGGGGGGCGCCGGCTGGCTGAGACGTACCTTCTTGGGTCCTGCGTTTTACCGGGCTTCACCAGCTGAACAAACAGGATTTTCTCTTTACTTATTTATTTAAGACTCAATTCTAGGCTTGTCAAGATACTTTTGCATTGCACATTTAAAGGTCCCATTCCGTGCAAAAGCTGTTTTTACTTGTAAATGCATATATACTGCTGTCAGCCCTCCCTGTAATGAGTGGTCACACGCTGAGAACTGCCACAGTTGGATTTGTCCCTATCCAGCGTCCCCCTGCAGTCTCCTCCAAGCCACACCCCCAAACGCTTCGTTTGCCCAGAGGGGAATCTGGGGGAATTGGGACGTCACTAGCTTCCTCCTGCATACTGCGCGGGTCTCTCTCACACAAGCTACCTGCACCATTTAGTCTATAGCCACAAAATTAACACTTCTAGCTGGAGCGACGCCAACTGTACGTGATCCAGCAACTGCAGAGGTGCATTCGGTAAGTCTAGGCATTTTGAGATGTCCTCTTTAGCGTAGTACCGTTAAGTTAACGATAACTCGCAACCTAGCGTGCTGGTCCACAGACGCTAATCTGATTGGCCGCTGGGAGCCTGGGGTGGGCTCTCCCTCAGCGGCCAATGGGAACTGTTAGTTCTGAATATATTATAGAAACAGGCCATTCTTGGGAAGCGACGAGATGAGGAAGTGAGAACTCCGTCACAACAAACGGGGTTGCTATATTTTCGACAGATTAATCCAGAATCATGTTTTATGGACCAGAGACACACGTTTTTAAGAGGTTACAGCTGCACGAATTGGGACCTTTAAAAGAAAAATTATGGTGGCATGCCACTTTTAAATTTGAGTGGAAAAGAATGATTTGAACATTTGAGGCATCTCTGGTGTGTATTTAAAGGCACAACAATAAATAAAGGACAATAGTGAAATATCAATGGAAGAATAATGATGTTATGAATTGCCAAGTTGCTTACTTCTGTCTTAGTGGCAGCTGGTTTGGTGGTGGAGGGAGCAGAAGTGTAGCTATTGAGGTTCCTCTCTCCAAACACAGGACGCGGGGCTTTGCGTGGACCTGTCGGCTGCTAGATCAATAAAACATGGATGGTAGAAAACAACGCATTAGTAACAGAAAACATTGACAAATATGTTATACTCTGGGTGAATTAAATACATTGAATTAAATAATGTAAATCCTTTCACCCAGGCATTATTTGTATATTTTATAACTACATAAATGCGGGAATTGCCAAATACTGCTCTCACTAGTCAAAGAAAGCATACGGCTATGTTTTATTATATGATAACACTCCGTAACACCAGTGTTACTAAATTCAGGTTAAAATATCAGCCCAGTGCAGACACCTTAGCGGGTTTAGTGCGGGAGGTGGAGGTGGTGACTGTGGCAGTGACAGATGCTCTCTTAACCGGTGGTTTCCCAGAGGCTGAAGAGGAAGAGGAGGCAGAGGGTGGTGGTGGTGGGGCAGTGGAGTGCGGTGGAGGTGGGCGCAGTGAGGTGGAGGCTGTGGCGTTTGGGAGTCTAGCTGGTGCCTTGTTCCCCAGTGTCGTGTCTTGTTTCCCTGTGGACCCTCCACCCTTCTGGGACGCCCTCTGCTTCACCACCTTCAGCAGCTCGATCTGGGTGTCAGCTGCTCCCTGCGCCAGGCCGAAGTCCACCAGGGCATACCTGCATACAAACACATGCTTGAAATTGGGGAAATTGAGGAATGAGCTCTATGCCTTTTGTGATTATTTTATCATTAGCATTTTTTCCATCGTTTACTGCAACGTTCTTCTGGCTGGGCTACCTCTACTGCTGTAGCCCGTCTGGTGTTCAACAAACCTAAATTCTCTCATGTCACTCCCCTCTTGCTGGACCTTCGCTGGTTTCCCATCTCGGCACGCATCAAATTCGAGACACTGGTACTGGCCTACAGGGCAGTACACCAGACAGCTCCTCTGTATCTACAATTGATAGTCAGGTTCCAAACCTTGCCACGCTCCCCCCACCGCTGCAGATCACCTTGCCCTTACGTGGGCTCAAAGGTCGTTCATCCCGATTGTGACTCTTCTCGTCCCTGGCACCACAACGGTCCTTTGGTCAGGATGGCTGAATCACTGCCCATCTTTCGGCGGAGACTAAAAACACACCTTTTCAGGCTCCACCTGGGCCCGTCTTGAACTAACAAGTTTCTCCCTCTTCTTGGGGGGGGGGGATAAGAATCCAACTAAAGTTACTGTTACTTAGTCCTTCTCAAACTACTTTTTTACAAGTGCTACTCTATTCCTTCAGAAAGTCTTAGCGGTCATAGACTGTGTTGCATAGTTGATTTCTCTATTGCTGACAAAAATGTGTTATTGTAAGTCGCTTTGGATAAAAGCGTCTGCCAAATGACGTAATGTAATGTAAAGGCAAATTTAGAATTTGGAGCATATTAGGGGTTGCTTAATTAATCATGTATAAATGTACATCTCAATTTTAGTTACCATAATTAAGAATACTAGTCGAACTGAGACATAGCAATGATGAAAATACTTAATTTGATCTAGAATGTTTGTTGCTGTTAAAAAACAATCTCGAGTTTATTTAACCAATCTTGGCGAGATACCAAATAGCATGCAAAAAACTAAGACAAATTAAGGCTAATAATTGTATTAGAATAACAAGTAAAATTATATAGGGATTATCATTTTAGCCATAATCGTGCAGCCGTAGATCACACAGCGTACCGCTACTTACGTTTTGTCGTGCCGGTTGTAGAGGAAGTTGTTGGGTTTGATGTCCCGGTGAATGATGCCAAACTGATGGACGTGTTTCAGGGCCTTCAGCAGGTGGTAGATGTACTGACGCACCTCCTCAAAGCTTATTGAGCAGATGATGTTCTAATAAATTACATTTTTGTTTAGCTTCTCAGTTTTCCACCGCATTTAAGTAAAAACAGAAATAAAAAATATATGAAGAAAGCTACTGGAAAAGAGATTTAATATTTGGGGGAGCTAGAGATGATGTGTCCAGACACATGCTTAATAGAAACTACTGGACAATTATCTGTCAATTAAAACAAAACATATTTCGTACCACAATGGCTTGATGCTCCATATAGGGCATGACAATCACCACATGATCCTCCTTCCTGAAGCAGTAAGTCACACCCACCACATTCTCTGTGCCCCTACAAAAGAAAAGAGATGCTTTGAGATCACAATACACTCTTCTTTCAATCTGTTTTGTTCAGTAGATGTGTGGCAAAGTCTGCAAGTGGAGGAGTTGTTGGTCAAATCAGGCGGCTGAGATAGCAGAAGAGTTCTTAATAAGCCAATAAAAGACATGGTGCTAAAACAATGCCTAAAAAGGTGTTCTAATCACTATTTTCCATGATGTAAGAACACAGTGGCTCAGTGGTTAGCACTGTTGCCTCACAGCAAGAAGGTCCCAGGTTCGAACCTCAGTGCGTCCCAGGTCCTTTCTATGTGAGTTATCCCCGTGTCTGTGTTGGTTTTCTCGGGGTACTCCGGTTTCCTCCCACCCCATGTATGTTAGGATTAACACTCCTGTTAGTGTCCCTGTGTGTCACTGGCAATCGAACTGGAGTTCCAAGCGACAGCAGTTTAAAATGAGCCATGTGGCTAACACTGGCACATTTACAGTAATGTTCTGATTGTCTCTCAAATCACTGATCTTTTTGCTCTGGCACTGCAACATGTCAGTGATAATAAATTGAATAAAGAGTTCACACTCTAACTGCAGCACATGGGTCTCTAAGGTTTCTTTAACAGCAAAATGACAGAAAACAGACGACGAGTCGACAGGGCAAAGGGACAACGAAAGCGCTCATATTTACATGATGAAACGTTGGTAGCACTAGCATGGGACTTACCCAGCAACAGTCAGACACTGAAGCTCAGCAGCGATGCGTGCAGGGTGGCTGGTCGGGATGAGGTGTTTCAGGGCAAACCTCTCTCTCCTCCCATCCAGCATCTGAGCTTCACCCAGGTACACTGAGCTGAACGTACCTGGTGCACAGAGAAGACTCCAATGTAAATACTTCACCACTGTTGCTTTGATAATTCCAATCAGGTGAACACAGAATGGAGTATTGTACAAATCCTCAACAATCTTAAGATTATTTTCTTTTAGGCAAGGGCTAATGTGACAGTAATATAACTTTTCTCCCCCAAATTACCTTCTCCAATTTTGTCTATAATGCGGAAAACCTTGGTGAGCTGAGGAACAGCTTTGTAGAGGGATTCAATGTCCATCTCCACATCCCCTGGACACAAATAGAAATTATCCTCAAATTGTTGTATTTCTTCCTTCTCTCTCTCTCATTCACACAAGTTGTTTAGTGACTATGTATCCTATCCAACTCACTGGATACTTTGCTTCTCCTGTGACTCTTGTCAGATTTGAGAAGACATCCCTCCGTGCTGATGCTGTCATTGCAGACAGGACTTAACTCCATTGTAAGAGAAGTGAATCTACACCAAAATACATAAATAAACGTGATGGTTAATAACAATACTTGCACGTAATTCAATGCTAAGAAAAATGTCAATCATTACAAATATGGCAGGTAAACTTGAGAAAATAACAACTAAACAAGGGATTCGAGTATTAAACCTTCTGAGGTGTATGGATGACTATCTTCACTTGATAAAGGGACTGGTTATTGGTACCGTCAATAGTTAAACGGCTAATGTTAGCTAGCTCAATAGTTATTTAATCTAAGAGTTAACGTTAACTTGTTGCAACAGAACGAAACTCACCGCTTTCTTTGGTCGTAACGTGTGATCCGTTTCTCAGATGTAATGCTACTTTTCACAAGAGGCCATAAAGTAACACAATAATACTAGATCGATGTAAAGACACACAATTCACAAACAAGCCAAAGAGTTGAATAAAGCCAGCTGCGTGGAGATGTTTCCTGCCTGCTGCCAGCCGTGTCTTTTCCGCCAACAAAACTCCGCGCGCTAAAAGTGACGTCACTCAGAGGCAGGCAGCAGCTCAGATTTCATCATCATGAAGGGAGGAGGCAGACTAGGAGGCTGGCCCCGATGGGCTGCAGTGGTTCTCAAAGTGGGGTGCGGCGCCCGCCAGCGGTCATTGAGGGGTTTCCAGGGGGTCCCCAGCAAAAAAGGGTAATAATCATAGACATAAATAATAGGTAATAATCCAACCTTTTTTTTATTGCCCACCCAGAGTTTTGGAATGTATAAAGGAGCACCATGGGGAAATAGATCTACATTACATACACAGTTTAACACAATAGTTAATCAAACATCTCAACCTTCAAACCTAGGCGGCTAACAGCTGTCTTTTGGCAGTTCAGATATCAATATTAGTTTTGAAAGGGATTTATTTTGGGGTTCATCACAGGGAGAAGTGAAAGAAATGTTTATTTTGTGTAAATGAATGTCCAACACTCAGACACCGGTCTGCCAGACACTACAGCTTGGACCTAAACCAAAACCAAAAATTCCAATTTGGGTTCTTCACAGAAAAAGGGAAAATCATGTTAACTTGCTGTTGTATGGATGAAGGGTTTTGTAACATCTGTTTTGTACAACATTGACAATTAAATTAGTACATTTAAACATAGGTACAATGATGAAACAAATGCACCTCCTTCCTCTTTGAGACAATAATTTATTTGATTGTTGCAGTAAGTGAACTATGCCTCAAAATGACAAGATAGTACCTCATCAACTAACTGAACATTAATTTAATTTAATAAATGACAACATATTATAATACATGTTATATACACTAACATCCCTTAGGCTAAATAACATTTATTGATATAAGGTTCACAGGTACAAGTAACAACTATTAAGACAACACTTTATACCCATGACACATCTATGTCAGATTTAGACATATTTCTAAAATAGTCCATCAAATATCCCAAGGAAAGGTTCCTCTTCTTTGCTGTTTTTGTTGAAAATGTGTAAAAAAGGAGAAGGGGGTGTTCAGTGATATAAAAGCACATTTCAGAGGGGAGTATTTTGATTATTACAGAGGTTTTCAAAGTGGCAGGCGGGTCTTCCCAGGGGGGCTCCAAGCAGTTTCGGGGGAAGCTCAGTGAAAGGAAATAAAAATATATTACATTAATTATTCAATTAGCTAAAAGGAGATCACATAGAATAGCCTAAATGTGTGTGATTTGGTGAAAGAAATAGTTCAGAGATACAATAGTTTTGGGGAATTTGACTTTTGGGGAGTTTTTCCCACTTTTCCAGACTCAGAAACAAATAAATGCCCTCAGAGACAGACCTTTATTATGTATTTGGTGTAGTCATGTCAAACTGCAATATCCGGCTGTCTTGTATCAATTGTTGAGTGTCTATGGGATCAAATAACATAATCATGATCCCATAGGCATCCATGAATTGAGCGAGGGGAGCTACTTTTTCCAAGCTTTGTCTGGGGGGAGGCCCACAGTCTGACTTTGAAAACCCCTAATTTAGAACAACATAACACATTGTGAAGTGTCAAAATAGAAGCCTTGGTATGGTATTTCTCTCTACCTGCTGTTTCCAGACAAGTTCACACTGTTTGGGATGCTCTTGTTTGAGAAGAAATCAAATCTTCCGGTCAGTGTGGCCATGGTCGTCTCAGTCTGCTTTGGCAGAGTCGGTGCGTTCATTGTGACCTCCTCACTGAACATACTCTGTCTCTGCAGTAGGGGGGAGTGGCAAACTTACATGCACATTTGTTGCTATACATTTTAAATGAACCAATAAACACAACATTACTGTCTGCAGATCCTCTCCCTAAATGATTACCTTTACAGTAACAGTAATAGTAAATATTGTGTGCTGCCATGTTGGTTGTTTGTATTTTTGGACATCAAAATGTATCCATAACATGTCTTTGTTGGAAACATATTTAGTGAAAACAAAACAAAAAATAAGGAGTAAAATGTTTATATGCCACAGTAACACATTTAATATGGGAGTAAGCCAAGTTCTCTGTGTATGTAAATGTAGCCGTTAACGTTGCAAGTATACCAGAAATACACACAGACACACACACACAGACACACACACACAGACACACACACACACACACACACACACGCACACACACACACACACACACACACACACACACCTTTTTATTCCAGTCAACTGTGAGTCTATTCTGTGGTCTGACCATTGGTCTGACTGTGAGAGGAGAGGGTCCCAGTTTCCCAATTTCAGGACTGACAGTTGTTGAAATAGACCTAAGACACAAAAATATGATAAAATGGAACACTATCTGGCCCCATTTATACGACAATGGCATAAAACGGCAAACTTTTGAAACCCGGTTTCCAGAGTGGAATCCTTTTAAAACGCCACGCTTACAGTCGCCGTGTGAACTGGCAATATGCGATTCTTGTAACAACTGTGATGACATGGTCTTTTGCGCGTGGCTATTACGTTTTCAACCTGATAGGCATGCATGAATAGAACAAGAAGAACATGGAGCTGTGTTTGTGCTGCAGACTGCTGAGTTTATTAACGCTCCTCCAGCAAATGTTTTATAGTCCAGGGTCACTCTGAGGAACAACCTCACTGCTCACTTCATCGTCCCTCCGATAAAATTATTTGTTTTCGAGTGTGCTTTCGCCGTTATTTGTTGCATAATATAAATATACTGCATACAAGAGATTTCGTTAGAGAGGGTTTGTTGTCACCGCGCTGTAGAAGGAGAAGCATTTGTAGTGTATGCAGGCGCATTGTGTTATTCTGTGGTGTTGAGTTGCAAAGTTATACCACCACCTACTGGCCTAGGCATGCATACTACAGCGCTTTCAATCGTTTTGGTGGATTCGTGTGCACGAGGATCGTTATCTCAATCTCAACGTTGTGGTATGAACGCAAATCGAACGGCCAAACACAACAAAAGTTTGCCATTTTGCAGGGACCACTGTATAAACAGGCATTAGACTCAAGGGTTTTGAAACACTGTTGCAGCATAACTAATAGCTATGTTGCAGCATAACTATTGCTAGGTACATAATTCTTTGTCCTTACCTCAGTGGTGCATTGGCAGTAGTGAAGAAGGGTTTGGGTTTGGCATGGCTGAGGGACAGCGGTGATGGCGTAATCATGTAGCCTGCATCAAATGTATTTCTGGTTATAAAGTCATTGTAACAACGCTGGAGACACAATCACACAGAATCCATACAGCGAGTAGTTTATACACAAAGTTGCTTTAAATATGGCTGTGACCAATAACGATGACTTCTTGAACGCTGATATGAAGCAATGTGCTATTAAACAGAGTAAATGTACATAAAGCTAGCAATACACCCACTTATTTTCAATGATCTACAAGTGTTTATGCTAATATTTCCTAAATTAAATGCCACTCAAACTGCAATCTACCGTACCTTTTGGCATGTTGTAATCAGCAGCCTGCTGGACTCGAGCCTTAGGTTTAGGTGCACCAGAGGACAATGTCGTCTCACTGGCATGCACTAAGTTCTCCTCATCAAAGTCGTCCCAGTCGTCCCATTCGTCTCCAAGGTCAAAACTCACACGTGGTGCTTGTGAGGAAGACACATACTCGCAGTCGGGGCTCTGGCTCGACACTGTGACTGAGCTCTTTGAGTAAGCAGAGGAAGTCCTGTTGATCTGGTTTATACTGGGTCTCGGGTTCACACTCCCAACGATACTGATATCTGGTTTCTTCCACAGTGAGGAGGGGCCTGACAACACATGCATACAACATCAAGTCTTTTGTGGAAATTACAATACTGTGCACTGCATTGGCTTCAATCAATCAATTAAGCATCTGCACAGTGGCCTTTAAGTTGTTATTATAAGTAACAGCCATGGTCAGGCACACCTTGAAGGTAAGCACGAGGAGCACCAGGGGCCTGGGCAGGTTCTCCCACTGCTGCCAGGTAATCGTCATAATCTCAGAAAGAGAAAGAATGAGTGAGTGTGAGAAAGAAAGCAACAGATAGAGATTAGAACATGCGTTTAACTGTTACAAATACAAAATCAAACCTGCCTTTACCATAAATGTATAATCTACACCTCGTCCTTACCATTGTCAAGCTCTTCCAGATGAACTACGTCTGTCAGAGTTTCACAGTCTTCTCCAGTCAGATCCACAGGCTCAGTGTGAGGTCTAACTATAGCCTCATATTGCCCCCCATACCTTCAAATCAAATAAAAAAACAGATGAATGTAACTAAGCGTCAGTTTCCTCAAATCAAGTCTACTTGGATATATTTTCTTTTCAGTTTTATTATCATGTTATCTATTTCATCTTATTTACAGTCATGGCTCTTCTACTTCTGCTCGATCTACTGTTTGTACATATTGTAAATTAAAATAAGACCATCAATGTATAAACACAACAATGTATAAAATGTCAATGTAGATGTGTTTACCTGGAAGGAGTAGGTAGCATCTCTTTGGGCTTGTAAGCAAACTGATGCATGTTTACAGACCCAGACTCCCCACTCATCTTCATCTAAAGAGACCAAACAGAATGTCAAAAGACAGAACGGCTAATTTTCTTTTCTTTTCATTTTTTTCTTCATATTTATATCAAATCAAAGCATATTAACCAGTCTGATATATATTAAGTCACAAAATGACTTAATTCCAGGGCTGTATGTGTCATCTATCCTCCTGTCATCCTGAATTTCCCCAAGGGAACAATAAAGTGCGATCTTATCTTATCTCATCTCATCTTATCAGACATTGAATCGTTTGTCAGGAGTCTCAACCAGATTGAATGCTGTTCTTCAAACCCTGCATGTTCCCATGCTGGTGACACAGTTAGAGCGTATGATTTCTCAGACTCCAAAAGCCACATGTGTGTTTTTTTGTCACCTTGAGCCGCTTGACAGGAGTCTGCGTGTCACTTCTGCTCCTCAGGTCGCTGAGGTAGGAGGAGAAGCCTTGGTTTGCTGACTTCCTCAGCACCACCGCCACACCTACTTTACCTTGAGGGGAGAGAGACACACAAACACCAATGCACAGACTGGAGAAGAAATACCTCTGTAATCTTAAAAGACATACAAAGTAGAGCTGGGCGATATGGACAAAACAATCATATATCTCTGTATTTTTAGGCTGAATTGGGATACACGATATATCTCTTGGTATTTTCTACAAAGTGGCTATGAAAGTTCAGTTGTAAGTCAAAGCCACAATTAGATGTCACAAACACTTTTATTAAAACAAAGACTGTGCTTGATCAAATACTTCGATATCGACATTGCTACAATATTGTAAGGTGCTTTTACACATTTTTACACAATGAGATTTTTGATAAATAATCATGATTAATGTGGATATAATGACTAAGTGGGTAAAGGCAAATAATAGAACAGTTAGAACAGTCTGGTAAGTTCAGAAAATTAGAGCACCTTACTGTACATGCAGCCTTTAAAAACGGGAAGAGACCACACTATCATAATATTACGATATCCAAAATCTATGCATATAATACATGCATGTACGGACACACACACACACACACACACACACACACACACACACACACACACACACACACACACACACACACACACACACACACACACACACACACACAAATAGTGTGTGATTATACTCACAGCAGTCATGGGCACACAAGTCTTTATTCTTGCAGAAATGGTTGCACTGTCTTTTACCTACATCTGATTATGGGGGGAAAAACAGTATTAAGCTGCCTCGAGGAAATGTAACAATATAAACCATTTCAGATTTCTGAACAAAATAAGTACAAGTCAATACCTTGTTCTGCAGCAGAGGTAGCTTCTCCCCTCTGTGGTGCAGTCTGTGCTGTAGACTGTCGTTTCAGTGCAGAGGGCTGTGGTCTCTGTGGTGCAGCCTGTTCTGTAGACTGTGGTCTCTGTCCAATAGCATTATATGGCATGTTGTGTGGATTACATGGTACATTATCAGCCCCAAACCTCCTGGCTCCGGAGTAGTATGCACTGAACTTCTGCTGGATGTCCAATCCCACTACAGGAGAGGGCAATGAGGAAATGTATTAATGAACACACTCTAGAGTAGTGTAGCATTCATCAAGTCAGGCTATTCTTTACTGATTTTTTGTTATTTTAGTTGTACGGTAGTATATCTGCACATGTTATGGATACATTATGAAAACCAAAGGAAAGAGACTGTCTGTGGTTTAGTGCCAAACCGTATTCTGAGCTGATGAGATTGACACTGATCTCCTCTCCCTTCAACGCCCTCGCCACCTCGATCTTCTTCGACCAGCTACCAGACTTCAACAGCACCACATCGCTGGAAAACGAACAAAATCCTCATAGTGTACATTCTCACAGTGCACTCTTCTTTTATGTACTCCTAAATAATGGACTCATGGATGTGTGTTTTGAATATGTGCTTTAATGAGAGACCAAAAAGAGAGATTTTGCAGGTGTGGGAGGGTCATCAGTTTATCTCCTCACGTGAGTTTCTGCAGGAAGACCACAGTGTTGTCTGAGTCTCCTATGATGAGAGTGATGTAGTGGGGGGTTGGAGCTGTTCTCTTGGACAGCAGCTGCTCCTGGTTCTTTAGGTTCACCTTCACCACAATCTCTGCCGTAGCGCAGCTATACCTCGCGAGCTAGGAAATACAACAACGCGCACACCAGAGAAAGTTCTTTAAGATAGCTTAAAATAGCTTGACAGTCTGATCATCACATTCTGCAACTCTTTTACCTGCTCCAAGCTAACTTCATACTTGGGGAGGTTTACGACAGATTCTCTGATTTGGTTTCCAAATGGCGGATGTCTGTTGACAATCTGTGGAGGGGAAATAAAGTGGGCCACGGGTTAACAGCACAACAAATTGTTACATGAAAACCTTTGTGTTTAGAAAAAGTGGCTGTATTAGATTCCTGTTGTACCAACTGACCAACTCAAGCTCCCTGGGGTTGGTTTGCTCTATTTTGCTGAAAGTGGTGAGTCCTGCGTTCACCATGGCAGTTGAGAGGGTCAGGCCTGAAACCCACAACACAGTGTCTGTGAGATACATCCAATACAAAGAATGTTTGATCTATTGATTAATAATTCATACTACGATGACTATAGAATTTACTTTTTTTATGGTAAATGGCCTGCATTTTATATAGCGCTTTTATCCAAAGCGCTTTACAGTCAGTAGGTACATTCACCCATTCACACACCGATGGCGGCAGGTTACCACGCAGGGTGCTGGCACACCAACGGGAGCAATTTGGGGTTCAGTGTCTTGCCCAAGGACACTTCGACATGCAGACCGGAGGAGCCGGGAATCGAACCACGACCTCTTTTATCCAAAGCGATTAGTGGACGACCCGCTCTACCTCCTGAGCTACAGCCGCCCCATGAAAGTGAATTAAGTACTGCTCTACATCACTCAACACACTAACAGACTAGTAGACAATAGATTTTATACAGTACAATATTATATATTATGTGTGCCAAATATTGACATAGTAATGTACCCACCAATCCTCTCCAGTTGTTTAGAAACATAGGGCGAGTTGTCCCACAGTTTGGCTCTGAAGCACTTTGCCAAGATCAGGGAGTTGAGCACAGCAGAGAAGCCTGTCTTGGATCGCTGACTCAGAACCTCTGACAAGCCTGATTACGTTCAAAATACACATAATATAATATATATTTAATACATAATATTTAAGTAACAAAAAAAGGTGTCATGTGACCAATTAACAGTGACTGTAGAAATAAAAATATGGCCACACAATCAACCATTCAGAGATTTATTTTTTATTTTTTATCCCTGTTCTACTCTACATACATTTGCTGATGCGCATTCCATTCCTGAAGATCCTTGCTGTGTCCTGTGTAAGTCCATACTCTTGAATTGAGATGGAACCCAGCTGAGCCTGAATCAAGCTAAAGAAAAGGCAAGCAGAGAAACATGATATGTAACCTATAGTAAAGACGCCACAACAATATTAATTATACAATTGTAATGAATTCATAACACCTCTATAGTCCTATTCATTTTTATTTATGCACCGTCTCTCCCTTGTCGCATCTCTTCCCTACAGTTGAAACTAACAGTAATATACTGAAAAAAGAAAAAGAACGACCTTGTTTTGACCTACCAGTTCACTTTCATCTCATTGTTTTTGATCTTTCCATCCATGGGAAACCTGGGGAAATACATAAAACATTCTCATTTGCTTTGACTTGCGCTCACTTGCATCATTGCATTTTCATAATTCGCAATGTTTTTGCTGCTGCAAAAACATTGGATCATTGCAACGGAGACAAAAAAATAATAATACACAAACTTATCTTATATGGCTGATATGCATTTGTAAATCCACCTCTCCTATATAATCTGACCTGATGGTGGTCCTGTTCTTATCCTTGTTCAAGGTGTTCAAGGTTCTCTTCTCGTTCATTCTCAACTTCATATCGCTGAACTCTTTGCCCTTCGACACCAGCTCAATCTGTACATAGAGCCACTTTCCATCAAGAGTAATCTCTTTATCGAGACACTGCATACACTGCAGTCAAGTTATAGTCATCATTTCCTTTAGCAGAAATCCAGCCTCTTAAACATAGCACAAAGTTTAACTGTAGCACCTGGAGTTTACTCAATAAAAACTGTGCAGACTTTCTGAGGAAACCTACCAGTTCGGCCAGGCTCTCAGTGCCGGCAACTTTGCTGAACTGTTTCATGGTGTCAAAGGCGACACAGAACCTGGCCATCAACCTGCCTGCCTCTGGGAGGAAGAAAAACAGTTTTAGTTGAGTGGAAGTTTCAGTTGAAAAATAGTCATTTTAGAAGAATGTTGATGAAGCTGGAAATGTCATGCCAATCACAATAGGCATTTAAACAAATGGGCTCTGTCTCCACCTGTAGGTTTGATGTTGACATCCTCATCCATGGTGATCAGATCAATGGAGGACAGTGAGTTGAGGTTCTTCAGACATAGTTCTATGACCGGACAGAGACAGCAAGCACCTACACTCACTGGGATACTGTTTGCAGTTTGCACTCACACCCAGTGTCGGGCCAAGAGACCATGATCAAAGGACTGAGAATAGTGATTCAAGTGCATTTATTTTTTAAGACATTTTCAATATATTTTACGACTTCAACGCCACTTTCGTCACATCAGCGATAGGGGCTGTAAATCACAAGTTTCATCACAATACAATATTATATAGATTCTTTGGACAACAATGATATTTGCTGATATCACCAAGTCTGTCATGATATGATTTTGATTCAATTAAGGGGTCTGCGATCGATATTGATATATGCCCATTTAACACAATCAGCTACAAA
>NC_139639.1:14191576-14611576 GCF_964638095.1 Poromitra crassiceps
AATGCCCACTGAATTAGAATCTATGCCAATTCCCTTACGTGTGATAATGTGTCTCATGAGGAGTTGGTTGTCCAAAGCTCTTACCTCTCAGTTTTAAATCCAGGATAGAGTTCGCAAATTTTATCAACCTGCAGATTACACAGTAACAAAACAGATTAAACTGCCAGGGAAATTAATTGCTTCTCAGAAATATTTCAAAGAATAGTTAATGTGTATGCATGAACTTGTAGTTATTATGAATAATTATTACACTGAATACTCGATTTTGATTGGTCAATTTCTGTATAGCAGAATGCTGCTATGTATAACAGACAGTTGCTATGCACGCAGTTCTGATCACACACATATCAATCTGCAAACTAGAGACCATGTTGAAGGGGGTGGAGGGGGGGGGCAATGTATGTATGTGTGTGTGTGTGGGGGGGGGGGGGGGGCTTGCTCAGATAACATCCATCTTCAAACTCAGCCTTCATTTTGCATTTTGATGTCAACTACACACCTGTAAAGTTTAATGACTGTATTTTGCACAGAGCTGAACCTAGCATCCTTGGCCAAAACGTAAACAACCTACCTCTGTTTGTGCTCAATGCTCATGATGAACCTAGCATCCTTGGCCAAAACGTAAACACCCTACCTCTGTTTGTGCTCAATGCTCATGATGAACCTAGCATCCTTGGCCAAAACGGCGGCTGACTGCTGGACTCCTTTCCTGGTGGAGCAAAACTACAGAAAAACATAATTATTAGACCAATTCATCATGAAGCATGTTGCATCCAGTCCAGTCACCCTTAAGAACTCTTAACTAGAGTGTCTGCCTGTGCAATGACATATAAAAACTTCAGAAGGAAAGCAGGGCAAACACAAGAAACTGATGAACACGCAGTTTGCCCCATCTCCCCACCCACCACTAGCGCTGGCTTCTGGTCCGAGTAAGTCTGTATGATGTTGGCCATCTTGTAGTTGAGTGACAGGTCAAACTTGAACTCGGTTTGGTTTGCACTGCAGGGGAATCCCAGCACCACCTTCCTCAGCTTCACTGGACGGTGGCTCTCATCCATTTCCAGATATGTGGCTGGACCGCTCTCGTCACACAGCCAGTCTGCTATCTGAGAACAGGCAAAGAAGTTATTGTTTAATAAGATATACATTCCCACAGTCAGCACACACAAACCACAGCAGAAAGTGCTGGTGATGCATTGGCAGTATGATGCTTCTGTCTATTTTTTTTAATCTCCTTAGTCCATCTGAAAAAAGAGCTTAAAAATGATTGAACAATACAGAGAGGACGATATAGGCGTGCAACTGTGACCATTTTTTTGCCAGGCTCTTTCATGGCCTCTTCTCAGTCACTTACATCAGAGATGTTGGGTATGGTGGCTGACACAGCCACAAACCTCATGGAGAGGTCTCCCTGTGGGTTCCCTGCTGTCCTGGATGCATGCACCGCTTTCATCCTGCTCACCACCACTTCCAGAGTGGCGCCACGGCTCACATCCTTCACCACATGCACCTGGAAACACATGGGCGAAGAAGATCTGTCATCTGGCACAAAAAACATTCAAAAGTTCAACAAGAGAAATGGTGTCTACTCTAGGCAAAGGTTATCCCACACACACACATACACACACACACACACACACACACACACACACACACACACACACACACACACACACACACACGTTTTTTTCTTTCTTCTTCATTTAATTCTAATTTAGGGGTTAGGGTTGATTTATTTATTTATTTTATGACTTGGACATCTCAGACAGCCTCTTCGACATGTTTCTCAAAGAAGTGACAAGTGACAACCAAGTTGTAAGGTGACGCGAGGGTCCCACGCAAGACCGACCCCCCTCTCAAAACACCCCAATCAAGAATGGAATTATAATAGGCTATTCTTGATTTTTTCTTTTACAATTTTATCCAAAATGGAAAAGGAAAAGGAATCCAGCCACATGCTGTCATGGCTGGTAACAAGAGGGGGGTGCATTTCATTATCCTTCTGGACTATCAAGAGAGGTTGGATCCACCATCAGAGGACCTGTGTCTGTAGGCCAGTGATGTTTCATGGTGCAAACTTCAAGCCTCAAGTGAACAAACTGCTGAGGACAGAGGATAAATGAACCATGCTGTACCATCACATAATGTGGCATTAATAAAACACAGAATTGGCACATAAGCACACTGTGCAGAGTGCATGGTGAGTATCCAACATACTACAAGCCACATGAGGTCTTATAAACTATGAGCTGGCAAACCAAATGCTGGTCAAACACACTAACCTCATCGATGAGGAAGAGTCTGACGTGCTGCATTAGACAGTTATCCTTCCATTTCCTTGTCATGACATCCCATTTTTCCTGAAAGATAAATGTACTAACATTAAACTGTTAAAATTCTTATTCTCTAGTTATAATATTTCTATCAAAACAAATACTAGTATTGATCTTCATCCATTTTCAAACTTCTCCCTAAACTCCTGTGGCATTTGTTTGAGCAATGGGAGAGACCCAATCCAGCGTCACACACCGGCGTGGTCATGATGATGTGGGCGTCCTGCATCTCAAAGATGTCGTCGATCTCCGTGTCGCCGGTCAGCTCCTTGCAGCGCAGCCCAAGGGGACCAAACTTCCGGTTCCAGTTCTCAAAGAACTGACTGCACAGAGCTTTGATGGGAGCCACTGGTCAGAACAAAGGGTGAAGAATCTCTTTATCAGACTGGCCTCGAAATCTCACAAACACCCTAAAGGTACCGTAGTATAACTGAACTTTTTAAATCCAATGCCATACCTGTTAAACTCTCCCAAAATCAGTGTGAATCTATAGATTTGTAAGGCCAAATCTAGTCGCACTGGGGCTTTAGTTGAATTTTGAAAGGGTCTCTAAGAGGTATTATGCTCACTATAGACAGCTTTGACATCTCTCCAGGGCTCTGAGGTCTGCATTAGTAGGCGGATGATGGCCAACTCAAACAGCACTGTTTTACCAGATCCAGTAGGGGCAGAGGCCACAAAGTTCTTACCCGTGTAAAGAACCTGTGAATAAAGCAAAGTTGCGGAGAAAAGCCCAGCAGCCCTTATAAAAGTTTGTGATAACTATGCTCAATATTCTGTTCTTGCAGACAGTGTAAATCGAGAGGATAAAAAAAGACTTTGTTTGCTTACATCATCCAGGGCTTTGGACTGAACATAGTTGAAAAAGGGGAACTCTTTGAAGACGGATCTGAACTTAGCTGCTGTGTTGGTGTGATTCAGGAAATCCAACCACATCCCTGGTACAATTGCATTCCATGCATTCCAGCATAATTTAGACACTGTTTAAATCTTAAATTTGACTCGCAGGACAAAAAGGATACGGATTTCGGAGACTGGTCGCAAAACACCGGACCCAGAAGACCCTAAAGAGCGGACAATCCACAAAGACATTATATTTCCAATCATACTCTTAGTACAATATCCACTGACAAACCGAGCCCAGTTTAGAGCAGGACGCGGACTGCATAATCGGGCACGTTGGTCAAATGCCCGGTGGCCTGGCATTTTTTTTTTTGTGCCCGCAGTCAGGCCACTCACTGAACAGCAGGCCAGGCAATATATATATATATATATTGTGCCTGCAGTCAGGCCACTCACTGAACAGCAGGCCAGGCAGGCCACTGAGGCCAGTAGTTTTCCTATTTGCGCGGATAGCAGCCAGCAGACAGGCAGGAATGAGTTAACTTGTCAATCAGACTTGTCCCAGCCCAGGCCACTCGAGGTATTATTATACCTCCACCACTTGAGGACATATTATACTTGCAGTTATCTAGGCAATGTTGATGTTTCTATTAGTGAACAAATAGGTAACATGTATCATCGCGTTAGCATTATATTCACTAAATCTTGCTTCAAACGACCCAGATGCGCACCTGGCCTGCTTGGTATAAATGCCCGGCCTGAATTATGATCCCAGTCCGCCCCTGGTTTAGAGTAAAGAAGGCTGTTATTGTCCACCACCTAGTGACCACCATGTATCACTACAGTAAAGTGGCCAATGGGGAGAGCTCACCTCATTTCACCTCATCACACGCTAACACACTGTGGCAGCTGCTGCCATGGCGGGATGTGGGCACATTCATTAGCTGCGACACCTCAGAGAAGCTATATGTGTAGTGTTTGGTCAACCAGTAATAAAGCGCGGACACGGCGCTTGTGTGTGACTGGGTCAGCGCAGTGCAGCACCTTGTATGTGGAGCGGCTGAGGCGTCATGGGCGGAACCAGGGCTCTCTTTGTGCCCTTGTCCTGCATCTGGGCGCGTGCCGCCTCCTGCGGGGGGCGGCCACTTGCTGCAGATGAGCCCAGAGGGGGGAAGGAGAAGGGCGGCTTGGGGGAGAAAGGAGGAGCAGCAGCCTGGCTAGCCGTCGCCGGCGGTGGCTGAAGAGGAGGCTCTGTCACCATGGCAACCGGACTGAGGAAAGTTTGAGGTCTGGATGCTGTCTGGCTGCTGCTGCTGCGGAGGTCATTTGTGTTTGACGAGACGCCTCCGCTGTTCGACACCTGACCTCTGAAGGGTTTGAACAAACTGTTGTAGGAGAGAGGCAGAGTTAGGGAGGGAGTGAAGGATTGAGGGAGGACTGGAGAGAGAGAGATCTCGGGGGACTTCTTGGAGGATGGCTTGGCATTATAACCTGACTCTGCCAGATGGGGCGGTAGTTAGGTTATTGGCATGGCATGGTTATATGGCCTCTGGAAACAAGAGAATGAATGGCTTTTTCATTCGAGGATAACATGGGAGAGGAGAATGCAACAATGATATTATATGACATGGAATCCTTTCATTTTCCTGTTATAACTTATTAATGGGGGGAGGATCATGCCTCTTACTGCATCCTTCTCTCTCTCTCTCAATATTTCCTCATTTTGTTTTTGCCCTTTTCACCTTTATTATACATTTAAAAGAAGAAGGGGATAGGAAAGATTGATAGAGAGAAGGGGATGACATGTGACAAAGGTCCTGGGCTGGATTCAAACCGATTCAAACCAAGGACCTAAGTCAAGTGTATCATGAATCCACACATTGTGAGGGTTTAAATAAGTAATCAGCACTAAATCATGTTTTTGAGCTGTAAACATGGGTATGTGGCTTTGATGCAGAAGATCTTCGTTGGACTGCTCGCTAGGGGCTGAAACCTTGGCTGTGTTGCACTTCTGGCCACATCTCAGTCAGTGGTGTCATAGTTTATTTCAACATTTACAGCATCAAATGCTTTGCAATCAGAAAATTGTTGTTACTACTATTAAGTAGAGATGAACAGCAACTATTCGCTCTCACTCCCACTCCCCACCCCACATTTTTCAAAATTGTGTTCCAAGCAGAGACTGTCTGTAAACAGTGTCTTTATGCATTCTTTAAGTCATAATATCCCCCCCAACAAATAATAGACTCTTGCCTTCTACGTAGAGGTGGGCTTTGGTTGAAGTCCATTGACAGACATTTCCTGCTGACGGCCGCATGACCAGAATCCAACGGTGTTTCATCTCCACCTCTGCCACTCTGACAGGCACCCTGGGGGTAATCCATGAACCCTTCACCTCCCCAAAGGGCATCATACCTGCTGCTGCAGCCGCCCTCGTGGCCCTCTATCTCTTTCTCATCATTGTTGAAACTCTGAGAACAGGTGGTTTTTGATGTGAAGACCTTGAAGTCAGCCGGGTGTTTAAAAGGAGGCAGGAATTTCTTGGGCTTCTGTGAGAGAGCTGTGGGAAATATCGAAGAGGGAGACCGACTGATGAAATCGAGTTGTCGGTAGCTGTGATTCAGTGCTGGTTATTTCTGTGCTACTATGGAAATTAGGGTTGGCTTCTTTGTGTCACTTAAAATGAAAGGAAATTAGATATTCACCATTCCAACAATTATACTGATGATTCAAGTCTAGCAATTATGCCAGGGAGTCACAGTTACATTTAAAGGCCTCAATAGGCCAGAGCACTTTACTCAGGTCAAGTGAACAGGATTTGGCCCTAATGCAGAGCCTGACATACTGAATAACGATGAGAGAGACTCTGCCTCCTTCTGGATATCTTGAGTGGCCGGGATCTGAGAAAGAGGCGGAGGCGCCTCCAACTGCCATGGACTGGCCTCTTGGTGCAGCGGCTTTCTGTAGAAAAGGATTCAGAAGGGAACACATTCATTTGACTGAGAGTGAGAGAGAGACACAGAGAGAGAGACAGAGGGGAGATCTTCTACTCACACTTTGTGGACAACAGGCCTGTCAAAAAACAGATTGTCCAGGGACAAGGTGCAGTCATCTGAGTCCAACATCTGATCATTCACATAGGCGTGCACACATCTGAAGGCAAAGAAGGGCAACACACTGTACTGTCACTAGTGTCCCTAACCCAACCCTAACCCTAACCCAAGACTGTGTCTTTGTAACATTAGGCTACTGAACATGGGGGGAAGGGGATATGTGACCCATGTTTCAAACTAGCCAATACATGTATTTGTATACTGTATGTACTAGTATGTGGAAGACACTCAAAACAGTATGAGTGGCTATAATTATATGATGTATTTTGGGTGTAGCTATAGCATTTCCAGTAGCAAATGAGTGAATGAATTTCGGCTAACCTAACATTTGTTGGCCAATTTGTAAACGCTACATATTTTGACATGTCCTCCTAGCTAACGCTGTTATGTCAGTGCTTATGCTTTTATCCTTTTAAAAAGCTAAAACAGACGAAAACTCGGCTTGCTAGCTAATGAACAACCAGCTAACGTGAATAATGTCATTTCACAAGCTAGCTATAGCGTTAGCTTGGCCACTGAAGTTTTCAGTTACTGCCACAACAACCTATGATGACTCACTTGACACGGGCTTAGACACATTTGTCTAAAACTATTTATCTAAAACCGAGACTTCTGCACTATTACTAGTGTAACTTACCCACCTATGATAACTAGTTTAGTGAAACTATGATGAGCTCTTGACC
This sequence comes from Poromitra crassiceps, assembly GCF_964638095.1. Lineage (NCBI taxonomy): Eukaryota > Metazoa > Chordata > Actinopteri > Beryciformes > Melamphaidae > Poromitra > Poromitra crassiceps. The sequence continues at coordinate 14,198,549 of NC_139639.1, forward strand.
CCGCTCCGTCTGACAGCTTGCTGCCAAGCACCTCCTGACATGACCGCACGAGACCCCGCGAGACATTCCGCTGATGCCGATCTTTTACATGTGGGGGTAGTGGGGTACTGCAAGGTTATTACCGTATTTAGTGTAGAAGTCGTTTTGTTGCAAACAGTAGGCTATAACGTTTACATACAATTCCAAGTAGGCCAGCTGCTGCCCCGTGATACTGATCAAGGGATTCATGTATTTTTTTTATATTCAAAGACAAAAGTGTGTTGTCTACAAAATAAGACACGAGGCAACAATTGATTCAATCAATCACCAGCTAGGAAGGCAACAAAGACCTATGAAAACGACAACCATTTGGGGACTGTGGCAACATCTTTGTTGGGTTGGCATACAATTTTATTTGAGATAGTGCTTCAAGAACACGTTTGACTACTAAAAAAAATATATTATTTAAAAACAATCCAAATGGTGATTCCCCAAGTTTCAATTCAGTATATCAATTAAAATGGTGATTAACCGGCTATCAAACTAAAAAAAAATCTGCCTACAAGAGATGGTCATTAACTCAGGTTTTTTATGCCTCCTATTCTGGAACAAACCATCTCAGCTTTCGGGGGAACATGGCGCCGCCACCGTAACCCTTGATCGCGAAAATACAGGAAAAATAATCGGTGTATTTGTTGTTTATAAAGGCGCTACTTATTAGTTATACTGTGTAACGTAATTATTGGGCGATTTTAGTGTTCTGTTTTGACTATACAGTCGATTGTGTGTATGTTTACCCTTTCGAAAGAAATGACCTGGCCCACACCAGACCACCACGGAAAATGGCGACTGTGAAATGGATGGAAGACGAAAGTAAGAAATAATTCAATGCAGCGTATAAAGTGCGCCCTGTCTACATCTACACCGTTCGAAGGTAACATTTGTTTGTTTTTCGGTCATTTACAAATGTCTGTATAGCGAGTGGCGAGGCACAGTTGGCATTAGCTGTAGTTTAGCCTGAGGATTTGGTTTTGGTATGGAACAGAGCCTAACTGGAATGGGCTGCAGCTCCTGCAAGCAGCAGCATCCAACAACACAGCGTGGTACAAACGCGAAGAAATTGCAATATGATACCTTTACAGAACAGTGTGAAAACCACAATCTGATCGTTGTGTATGTGCTCATGAAAACGGATGCTGACTTTATCTTAGGTTGGCATGTAGGTGAACTACTGTGCTGAAAGTTTTAGCTCTAGATTACAATCCATAACCACTCATCAAAAGCCATTTACGAGGCTGGCCCCTTTGCAATTCCTGTGCCGCTGTGTAGATAATAGAAACACCTTTCTTTGCCACAAGCGCATTCGGTTGTGGTTTGACACTTTTATTGCCCTTCAAATCTAAGACCTCGCACTCTTGCGACCTTGCCATAATTGGTGAAAATGCTATTTGTATTTTGTATGTACAAATATTTATTTTGCTGCCAGTTGATGTTGATGGTAATAATGAACTAAAATGAAATGCTGTAGTAACTAGAAGAGCGTTAAACGGCTTACTTGCCACATTAAACAGGTTGTAAAACATGAGTAACATCAGGTAATGATCCAGTATCGGGCTTGCAATAGCACAGACGGCCTGATGGTGTCACTGTTATTCATTCGCAGCAGAAAAGCGGCTACTAGCCAAAAATGGACATTGATGCTAACCATTGATGCGATGTAGGCCTATTATTTTTTGAAAATATGAAAAATGGATACACTGTCAAGAAAAGTAAATCAAATTCTCAGTTGTGTTCTCAAACATTAACTTAGCATGTCACATACTGGAACCTAGTGCTGGTGCCGGTTCCCACTTGGTTCAACTGTGAACCTTCTAGGAACCAGTTTGCTTTTCCACAGGCTAGAGCTGGCTAGAGAACCACGTCGTTACATCACTGTATAAGTCTGAATGCTTCGCAACATGGCTACCGGGGCTAACACAGTCTCACGTGGTCAGACCCAACATCGTACGTCAGCAAGCTTCCAGCGACGGGGGGTCTGAATCACATGTCAACTTGGAGACTTCCAGCAAAATCCCTCAAGATGATGTGGGCGAAATCTGATTGGCTGGGCTGTGACGGAAATTACGTGTTTTCACTCGGAGTCCATTTAGCTGATGCACGCATTCCGAATGCACCGCCCACGAGGTCCGTGGTTGGTCAGTTCATAATGTCTGTCACGCATAATTATTTTTTGTCTTCGGGGGTGGGCGCTAACCGCTTTTCAGAGTTGTGTTCCAGACGTAGATTAATTCACGGCTGACTACTGCGAAACTAGGGCTAACAAAGATGGCTAGCCCATAAATGTTACTATATCTTTGCCAAATAACCATGCACACATTTTTAAATCCATTGGTATATCTTAGTTTAATGTAGATGCAGATGCAAAGAGATATGTTATTGGCTCGTTACAACGCACATTTAAGAAAAATCGCTATTCATCATGATGTCAAGTAGTTGGGCAAACTGTCCTCCCGGCCGCTATGCTGGCTCCCTGCTTTTGGCACAGCGAGTTCCAGCCAGCTAGCGCAGCAATCACTCAGTCCACGGTCCCGGGAAGCAGCAAGGTCCAGACAATGGGTGCTGTAACATAGATTTACATTATATTTACAACATCACAATAATCCCACCCTCAAACCCTGACGTAAGCGGTTCTTTCTTATAGTCCAAAGAGTTTGGTTTGTCCAAGTAAAACTCTTTTTATAGGGATTTTACGAAACATCCCTCTGCTCTCCACTCCAGCCTAAAGACTTGAGAGTTTCGCATCACTATGCTCGCAAAACACCAGCTGTTTGAGGGGGAGAAGGGGGGTCATCACGGGTTGGCCGTGGTTGGTGAGATGTCACCGCTGCCCACTGGGGGGCGGGTCCATCTTGGGTGTGCTCTTCGCATGGCCCTGCGACGTGGTGCATGCCAGCTTGGGCAAAAGCGGCAATGGAAAAGGGCCCTCTGTCGGTTGGTCGGTCCCAAAAATGTAAAAAAAAAGAAACGTAATTGCGCATGTGCAATACTGCCATTGCGAGACAGCTATAAACAGCGGACCAAACCCACGGGTGAATTTTTAAGCCATTAAGAAAGTGAATGAAAGGTGCATTTTAGAGCTGGGCCGGTGTAGCAATTTTCAAACCGGTTTGATATTATGCCCAACCAATGCCGAAATGGACCGGTATTAGGGCTGTGAATCTTCACTGGCCTCACGATTCGATTCGATTACAATTCAGAGGGCTACGATTTGATTCGATTACGATTATCGATGCATCTCGATGCATCTTAAATCGATGCATCACTTTTTTCCCCAATACATGATTTATTCTTTCTCACTTTCTTTTTTCTCACTGTGTGGCTACTTTTAAAATAAAAGTGCATTTGGAATTGCATTGTATTATGATCCATAATTAAAATGAACAACTGCATGTACTTCCATTATATTTTATTTGATTATTTATTTATTATTATTATTCTTTTTTAAATAATCGATTTTTGACATTTGTGAATCGATGCAGAATCGTGCACATCCGCATCGCGATGCATCTTATAATCGATTATTTTTGACACCCCTAACCGGTATACTGAATTTTACAAAGAAAACTAACTTGGTACAACCACGCAGCGCTGCTTGAATACTAGGGCTGTGGCGATTCACTTATCTCCCGATTCGATACTATCACGATTCTTGGGTGCCGATTCGATTTATATTGCGATTCTTAAGTATTGCGATTCTACGATTATTGCGATTCGATATTACGATTTATTGCGATTTTTGTTTATTTTTTTCTTTTATTTTTTCAGTTTGTTTGCTTTTTTACACTAGATTAGAACATGGGAAAAGTTGAATCATACACTAGAGACTGTATATTATATATCATGAGTAGGGCTGGGCGATATAGTTAAAAACAGGGGCGGACTGGGATCATAATTCAGGCCGGGCATTAGATACCAAGCAGGCCAGGCCGATATGGGCCAACGCGCGTGAAATTTGGGCCGTTTGAAGCCAGATTTGGGCCGTTTGAAGTCCAATTTTACAATGAGATGCACCCACTTTAACCCTGAAGTGTAATTATTACTTCAGACTAACTAATAAAGTAATAAAACCACTAGTAAACCAGTAGGCGGCGCCTGGCCTGCTGTTCAGTGAGTGGCCTGACTGCAAGCACCCAAAAAAAAAAAAAAAAAAAAAATTAAATTTGCGATTATCGATTCTGGAATAAAAGATCGATCCAAAAAATCGTGACATTAAAAATCGCGATACTTAGGTGAATCGATTTTTTCCCCCACCCCTATTGAATACCCTGCCCCCGAATACTGAGGGTTGGCAGCGAGCAGCCAGCGACTCGACCCCCCAGCTGAGCTTACAGACATAATGACAAATGCCGGTTCAGTCGGTTTGCATGAAATCAACCCAGTTTAAGCTTGTAAGCTTGGACTGGCAAAACCGGAGATCGACCCAATTATAGTGCAGTTCCCCATAATGTCCTCTAGGGTTGGCTCCAAAAAGATGCCAAGTCCCACCCAACTCCATTCGTCAATGGGACCACAGCCCAACTTCTCACTCAATATAAAGTCAATACATTTTTTCAACAAGAGATGGTCTCAGTAGGTAATTTTACTTCTAATGTGTCCATTTGGCGATTTTCAAAATAACTGCATCATTAACGGGATATAATGGTTATAAAACGGGGTCGTTTTCCGAGTGATTGACAGGTCAGATACATACATGATATAGCAGAACTTAACACATTGGGTGCCAGCCATGTTTTCATTCCTGTAGGTAAGTTGTGCCAGGGGTGTTTTTGACGATTCTGGCTCATTTTAAAACAGCCGAGGATTCTTTTCTGTTATGATTTCGTGAACACCAATCATCTAAAAACAACTAATAGAATGTGTGCTTTCTCTGTCTAAAAGAGTTAGTTTGTAGAGTTAGTAGTTATGTAGATATTAGCCGTTGAGTACAGCATGGTTTTGGCCTCTGAGAAGGAAAGCTGAGAAAAATGTAGTTTTGTGAAATTCAATCAAACAGGCAGAACAGTCACTTTTCACCATTTATTTTTGGCATCAGTGAGACATCAGACATCTGAACAATAGTTGTTTTCAATAATGGAGGAATAATACAAATAATAAAATAAATAAATGTCAAAATAAATACAAAACAAGAGCAGACTCAGCTTTTTTTTTTTTTTTATATAGTTTTTTTTTTTTATAGTTTTTTTCGGTTAGTGATCAAACCGGTTTGGGCTCGTACACCGAATCCAGAACTGCTCCAAAATGTAATGGGTACTTCCTTGGCCCATGTTACACCCATCCACAAAGTTACATGAAAATCGGCAGGTACTTTTTTATGTATTCCTGCTAGCTAGCAAACAATCAAACAAAGAGCAAAAACAATCCCTGGCTGGTTTTATTTTTATTTTTATGACCCATACCTACTCAGCGCCAGCGCCGCTGAGGAAGGTTCTTGTCTGAGTGGTACTCCTCATAGCATCTACCCCTGTGTAATGAGACCCCACATTTGACACACATGTAGCGTGTCTCTGCTCTAACCTTTCTCTTTGCACACATGCTACACCTCCTCGTTGGGCCATCTTTTTTGGGTGTGGCTGGTATGAGGACCATTACATGGCCTGCTAGCTTGACCTCCAGCCTGCATTGAGGGTCCAGGTATGGTCGCCGGGGCATGGTTGCAGGTTGGTCACTGCCCCCCGCCCCCGCCCCCACCTCCTCCCCGCCACCCCCCACCTCCTCCTCGCCAGCCCCCACCTCCTCCCCGCCACCCCCCACCTCCTCCTCGCCAGCCCCCACCTCCTCCCCGCCAGCCCCCACCTCCTCCCCGCCACCCCCCACCACAGGTCTGGTCCATACACCGATAACACTCAGGATGAAATCCAGCAATGTTTCACACTTTCTCTGGCGTTTAGCTGGGTGTTTAGCTTTGTACAGAACAAAGGCGTTATAAAAAGAGATCTGAAACATGTACATTACAAATTTGAAGGGCCACCTGGATGTCTTCCTGGCAAACGGATAGTATGCAATGTTCTGATCCAATCTGTCGACCCCATTCATGTACTTGTTGTAGTCTGCCACACACTTGGGTTTTGTGTGTGCGACCCTCTCTCTGCTGCCTTTCTGCCTGACCTGCACCGTCTCCATCGTGTCGTCGTGCAGCGTGGAGACCATCTTCACGATTCTTTTATCTCGCCAGGCGAGAACCATGGTGCCACCGTTGTGGCGCATGACCGTTTCCCCCAGCTTCACGGTGTGGTTGGTGACTATGGTAGCAGGTGGCTCACCCCTGTTCTTCCTCAGAGTGCCACAGACATGTGTCTGACACTCCAGCAGCTGTGCACACATTCCAACAGAGTTGTAGTAATTGTCCATGTACAAATGGTACCCCTGCCCTGCCAAGTCCCCGAGGAGGAACTCCACCGTCTCGCCTAGGGTGGCCCGCTCACCACAGTACGGCTTCATGTTGTGGCAGTAACCTGTCTGGGAGTCACACAGGATATAGGACTTGATCCCATACTTTATGGGTTTTTGGGGGTTGTAGACTTTGAAGGCCAACCGCCCACGCCACAGGAGCATCCCCTCATCAATGCTAATGTTTTGACTCGGTGTGAACATGTCTCTGAACTTTGCTAACAGGTCGTTCAGAACTGGCCGGACCTTGAACAACTTGTCTGCACCATCAACATCAAAATTGTTACTGAAATGGAGGAATCTTGTGAGCAGTTGAAAGCGGTTGCGAGACATGGTTTTGTTGAAGTGGGGGGTAGCAGTCAGTTCATTTGTGGTCCAGTACATGGCCAGTTTAGGCTTCTGGACGATCCCAGTGAGGAAGTATAGTCCCAAGAAGCGCTTGAGTTCTGCCACATCAGTGTCCTTCCACCTCCCAAGCCTCGAATGTGGCAGAGCCTCGCTCACCTGACTGATGCACTGGTGTGCATACAGGTTAGTTTGGACAACAATAGCCTGCAGCAGCTCATCGTCCAGGAAGAGCTGGAAAAAGTCAACTGGTTCAGCAGCACCACCACTATGATGACCCGGTTCAGCTGTGAAGGGGATGTGGGTTGGCTCCCAGTCAACTCCACTCCAGCCTGGACCTGCAGGCCGTTTCCCTCTTCCAGCTCCACTGCCACAATCTGCAAATTATAGAAATACATAATTACCATAAAATAGTGTTTTTTATATGTGTGGTACTGAATGCTGGCTGGAACCTGTGATGTGAAAATAAACCTGATTCTGAGGTGTGCTCTTACCCATTTTCCTGGCACCAGAGGCTGCAGCACCAGAGCCGCTACAGCTGGCTGCCTCAGGCTCATCTTCAGACTGTTCAGAGTCTGAAATAAAAGTAAAATGAATTGACTGACTGCTGGCTTTTGTATAGTCATAGTAATTACATTTCCACAAGTTACACAAGTCATCTCAAACATCGTCTTACCACTGCTCTCTGGAGCTTCGCTCCTCGACGGGGCCCACTCCTCCTCAGAATCCTCCGCGTCTGGAGAAGACTGGAGGTCACTCGACTCGGACTCAGTCGTGAGCCCTGCAGCCGCAGCCGCGACATGCAGAGGCTCACCCCGTTCATCATCCGAGACCTCGGAATCGGTCTCCGGCACAAGCTCGTTTCGGACGGAAAAGAAATCAAGCAGTGATCTCTGATCGGCCGATCGCTTGCGTGCAGCCGCCGAAGACCGCTTGCGTTTGGCCGGCATGGCACAAACACGCCACCCGCTCCCAACTAAACTGAAATAAAACTACTGCTACGACTAACTCAAACTGAACTGAAATAAAACTACTGCTACCACTAGCTCAAACTGAACTGAAATAAGGCTAATCTACCGGCTACCAACTCGATCAAACTGAACTAGAATAAACTGAACTAGAATAAAGGCTAAATACTAAAATGAACTGACGCTAACGCTAAATGTGCTAAGCTAACTACAATGAACACTAACTGTAACTACCGCTAACTATCTATCTAAACAAAGTCTTTATAAAGACTATACTAAACACTACTACTGTACTAACAACTAAATCAACTACGCTAACCAACTCGCTCTAAATCTGACTCTAAATTGCTAAATTGCTGAAATTCTCTATATATAAATCGCTATGTCTCTGTCTACTCGCTCAATCTTACCTACACAACCCGCTGATCAAAGAGCCCGCCTTCCCTATATAGAAATCTTTGTTAGAGTACTTCCGGGGCAGCGGGAGAGGTCGGATCCACATTCACATATTGCCCAAGGGCGCCAGCTAGTGGAAACCACTGAAAACGATGTAAGACGAGTTGGGTCGTCCTTGGCACTTAAGCGCTGGATTATGTAAGACGAGTTAGGTCGTCTCTGGCACTTAATGTGTTAATCAGCAAAAATGCAAAAATGGACACTTATATATATAACAGATTCTTGGTTCTTGAATCTCAGAGTAGCTTTCCAGACTGGCAGAAGTCTAGTTGGGACCAGCATACCTTGTATGGTCTTGAAATACAAAATATCCTCAGAATAATAAGAACACTTACTTTTCTTTTCCAGGTCACGGCAGCAGAAATGTCATGTCTGACAGGTGCTGATGAAGAAGACAAAGATTCAGATCCTGAGATGAATGCACTCACGCTCCTTCAAGAGCCAGGGAGAATGGCGCAAGAGTCAATCACTTATATTGATTCTTTTGGCAAGCCTCCTCCTCTGAAACAAAACAACAGTGTCCTTGATGTTCTGTCAAACGCAGAAATGTTGTCCCCGGTTGGCTTGGGAAATGGACCTTCTTCGCACCGGGCTACTCAGGCCCATGATCTCAATAGCTTCTCCACAGAGAAAGAGGAGGAAAAGAGCATCACCCCACTGAAAACGGTTCAGGAAATCGACACTGCAGGAATATGGGGTTTTGATGTGGAGTCACCTGATAACTCGTTGGATAATTTCGACAGTGCCAGTGACCTTCATTGGGACCCTCACAAAGAGTTTATGCAGTTTCTGTGGGAGAACCATGACGATTCCCCTGGTGAGGAGCCACAAGAGAAAGCCCCTCCTCCCAGCAGTGAAAGGAGGAGGAAACGGAAAATGGACATGGTGGTCATGGTGGATCCCTCAGAAGACCTTTACCCTGATCTGAGCCACAAGTCATCTGAGAACTCATCTGATGCAGCAGACCAAGTAGACTCCATTCCTGTCAGCAAGGTACGGAAGCTGAAGAAACATTCCAAGTCACAGTCGTCATCAACAGGGAATGTATCCAAGTATCCCAATGGAACTGTGAAGGCCATCAAGCAAATTCTATACAATGGACAGAGAAGAAACTCACATGAGAACAGTATAGGTCATAGGCTTTCATCATGGAAGCCGAGAAACGACAGAAAAAAGCTCCATTTGCAACGCCATATGAAGTCTCACGAGGATCCTCCTTATATGTCGCCAAAGCCTTTTATATGCCGGGAATGTGGACAGTCCTTCAAACAGAGCGTCTTGCTTATTGGGCACATGTCCGTTCACCAGGAGAAGAGAGCAAGACTCATTCAAGAGATCAAAGGCATGAATGATAACACGGATATGAATGATAACACGGATGAGGATGAAAATGCAAAACTTTTTTGTCCACAGTGCCCATTTGGAACACGCTGTCCAAACACATTCGTGGCACATGCCAAGACGCACGAGAAGGACAAGAGATCCTTTAACTGTGAGAAATGTAGCTTCAAGTCTGCATCTGCCACTGAACTTAGGACACATGAGATTAGAGAGCACATTATTCCACTTCCAAAGCAACCGGAAGTGGAACACATTGATGACTCTGGTGTTTTCACCTGTTCCCATTGTTCCCATAGAGTTTTTAGTAGATCGATTTTTAAGAAACACCTTCTGCAGCGTCATGAGCAGACTTATGAGGAATACAAAGCCGAAGAGCAGAAAGAGTTGACTAGACTCTCAATCAAAAATCACATCTCTTCTAAAAGAGCTTATTCACCCAGTGATTCTAATGACATTTCAGACTTGTTCAAAAATGACAAGATGAACCGAGAACTACCAGAATCAAAACTCAACAAGTCCATTAATGTTCTCCTGTCTCGACAAAGACATGGCAAGAACACTGCAGAAGAGAAGAAGGAAAGCAATCATTGCAGCACATCTGTCCAGGATTCTAAAGGTGTAAAAAATGACAATGATCAGTTGCCAGGGATATTTACTCTCAACGGTGAAGATACCAGCTTATCCCCAAATGGCTATAGAACGCCTCCAGTACCCAATATTTACTTCAATTCAGGATGTGATACCAGTGCTGCTGAAGGAGACCTTAACAGCAACAGCGTACTGAGCTCAATGGATCAGCCAACAGTGAAAAAGTCGCCGTCTAAAAGGAAAATGTCCACCCCATATCGAAACACCACTGAACAAGACTCATGCTTCATCTTACCAAAACATTTGCCAAGTCCAAAGAGACTAAACCTGGAAGAAGACATGGAAGACAGTGATGAAGAAGACATTTTCCAGTTCAAGGACAGAGGTGCCAACTTTTTTGACAATGGTATCAAGCCAGAAAAGCCACGCATCATTTATACCTATAGCAGAAGAATGTCAATGAGGGGGGCTCTGCAGGCATCTAAGAGGCTGTTTGACAAAATTAAGACTGAAGAGGATGTGGAAGAGGATGAGGACGAGGACGAGGACCCTCTTTTCAAGGAAGAGTGCATAGAAACAGAGGTTTTTAGAGAACCCTTTGACTCCCACCCAGTGCCATTGGGAGAACCATTCACAGAAGACTTGTCTGTATTGGAGTCGGACCAGAAGACCTGTCCATATTGTCCTGCAATCTTCGAGTCGGGAGTCGGGTTGTCCAATCATGTGCGAGGGCATCTTTATAGGGTTGGACTGACCTACAAGGCACGCCATGCAGTGTCTCCTGAGCAGGTGGCTTCTCAAGACAACAGGCCGCGAATTCGTCGGAGGATGTCAACAATTCGGCGATTGAAAAAAGGTACTTGGGTCTATTTCTGTATTGCATGTTCCACGTTATTACTATGGTCATTGTGTAGTTTGCTTGTATTAATGAAAAGTTAGCATTTAGTTGACTACATTGCACAAAAAAGATATGCACAAATCATAGTTTGATCCTGATATATACATTTCTGATTTACGTTTTTCTGTTTTTTGCAGCATTGCAATCAGTCAATCAGTCAGACTCTGAGGTTCTGAAGAGTACTCCTGTCCACTCCTGTCCATTATGTGGGGACTCCTTTGATAACAAGACTGGGCAGTCCAACCACATCCGAGGCCACCTGAAACGGCTCGGCAAAAACATCGCAACAAAGACCAAGTCCCCGTTATGCTTACTCCGGGAGTTGATGCGTGATAAGAAAGAGTGCCACAGGGCACTTCAAATTCTTGGAAAGAAACGGAACCCTTTCTACTTTAGTGCTTCCACAAAGCTGTCCAACGTTGACCGTTTAACATCGTCGCCCATTAGAATCCCCAAAAGTGATTCTATTCCAAGCGGCTACACTGACCCCAAATCACAGGTGCCCAAGTTTTCTTTAGTCGGAATGGCATCGGAAAAAAAGCAACTAGAGACTAAGTTGGAGGTTAAAGGTTCACTCTCGGACGCGAGTGCCTTGATAGGAATTCTAAAAAAGAGGAAGTGTCAGGAGGACTCCAAACTGAAGGGTTCTTCTCACATGTCAAGAAACGTGTTCGCAGTTTCTTCAGACATCGAGCACAGTACAGGATCAAGAGATCCATCTTCACTGCCAAACTTAAAATCAGGTAAGTGTGATTCACTCATTGTCGTTACCAAATATGTTGCATGGGAAGTAGAAAAGTCCTAACACAATTAATCACAATGTCGACAATTTCGGTACATTTTTACTCAATTGAGTGTGGTAATTTCAAAAACAATGTAGGCAGTAGGAGTATCATTGACAACTGCTTTTAACAGGCTTCAGTACTCAAAGCAAACTTGTTTATTTGAGTTAAACCTAAGTGTAGCGTCTGATTTAGGTTTATTAGCCTATTTTAGAGCTGAGAGAAAAGGGGGACAATGTCAAGCTTCTACAGTCGTTCATAGACTTGAGGCAAAATTAACATATTTTATACCTAATATCACATGGCATAAGTTACAGCCGGGATTTCCTCATAGTCTAGACTCTAGTCTACATACAGTAGCTTAATGAAAGAATAGATTACACTCCATCAGTTTTCCATAGGCCAATGTCCTCTCTTAAAGGATAATTAGGATACTTTTCAACTTGGGCCTTACTTTCCTAGTTTCTACCATCATGAAAATTGATTCTGATCAAAATGTCATCAATTACTTGACTGTACAGCTACAGCTCTGTTTGCAGGGAGCTCTGCTCTCCATTGCAGTCCAAAGTACTCGAATGCCACGTTCACTTCATATCGGATTTACCATAAATGCAAACTGGCCACTGGGAAAAAGCATTCATGTCAATTGCCTGGTGGTAATTTCAAGTAGAATAGTTATTGTGGGCTCCGACCACTTGGCATCACAAATTGTGGAAGTGTGTTGATAAGCATTTAAACATTGCCGGTAATCCAATAATGTCAGACAAAACAAAACAAAATCGATTTGCATCTAAAATTGCTAATCTCTGACAAAAAATATATAAATCAATTCTTCTTAGGTTATATAGACAAAATTTAACAACCATATGACCCATTATAAAAATTAAGATCTGCACTGACATACATCTAATTTCTTAGTAGCAGACAGGACTTTAGCAGGTATACGAATAATATTAGGAGTTAGGAAGGGGTGAGTAAAACCCAGATAAACTGGGACATTTGATGAGACGATCTGATTAACATCAACAATTGTTTTGAGGCTGGCTATGGTGTACGGATCATTTGATTTTATGGCCTGATAGTGAGGTGTCATCAGCATAATAATTTACTGCGATTTTTTTAATTAGTATGCGATGATAGTGAGCTGCCTAGCATTACAGATGTTTCTGGAATGGAGGCATAAGATGAATATTCTTGGTACTTTATTTGTTCCCATGGGGAAATTTAGTTTTTTGGTATAAATCATTGTTGGCAGCGTTACAGGAAAACAGGCACAACACATGGAACAAACATAACATCAACAGATCACAGATCTGATTAAACAAATTAGAAAATCAAACCACAGTGCTCTATAGCAGCTGCTGGTCACAACAGTATACAATAAATAAGAAGTGCACTGGCTAGACCCACTCCACAGAGTTAAACTAAGTATGGTAACTAAAATATTAGGGTTTGACCTTATCATTCAGGGATTTAATCACCTGTGGTATGAATGATAGTAGACCAGTTTTTTTTAAAGGCTGGCTGCCAGAACCTACGCCCAGAAGGTAACAGGTCGAAGGCTGTGCACAGAAGGTGCATGGGGTCAGAGATAATTTTCTCTGCTTTATTGAGAGACCTGGATCTGTAGATGTCTTCTAGACGTCACGTGTCAGTTTGAAGCCTAGCAGCTTGCTGGCGACGGTTAAAGTTTTCCTCCGTTTTTTTCTGTGCTTCTTGTGGTGGTCACTGAAAAGTAGTGCGGTCTGCAGTATTGAGCACCACACTGAGGATTAAAAGAGGATTAAAATTGAACATTACTCAGTACCTGAAGGTCATTTGGGAAGGACACAGTGACTCGGCACATCGAAGTGCTCTAACATGGTAGGACTTGAATATATATGTAATACACAATATTTATACATAATATGTATAAATTCTCAGGGCACAAATAATCTCAAGACTAGATCACAGTTTAGAGATACGCCAACATTTTTGGAGATTCACCTATTTGCCATATTGCCGATAGTCCAAGTAGAATGTGGATGCCTTTATCTTCACTATGTGTGCAGTCCAAACTGCGGTACAGCCGTAACTGCTACTAGCTTAGCACTACAATGGCAGTCTATGGTACAGCTGCCTAGCCCCGTTCAGTCGCCCAAAATACACATTCCAACAGCGCCAGAAACACTCACATGTACATGTTGTGACTTGTGTAACTCACCACACGATGAAATAATAATCCAGAGTTACCGGGAATGGTCACTTTCGAAGTAAATCCATAGTGAGAGCTAACAAAGAGGGTTCCCTCTGCAACCAAAGGTACTTCCTCGTTTGCTCGAGGCGCATGCGCTATACTGATGACTGCACACACAGCGCATGCGCCTGAGGCAAACAAGTCAAATGAATAAGCGATAACATGAATCGACAGTCCGATAATTGTAGCACCAGTTTGCACCACCTTTCTCCATCAGACACACCGAGCTAACAGGGATTCCTGGCATGATGCCACATTTGGCTAGCAGGTGGACGGATATAATTGCAAGAGTACCTGTTGATACCAAGTCCAATCCTACAGTACCTTAGGACTACAAGATCTTATTTTCTGGTCTGTGTCTGTCTTTTAACAGAGAAAGGTGAATTCAACAGGAAGGAGTGTATCCATTGCAATGCGACCTTCCACAGTGGGGTTAGCTTGTCCAATCACCTCCGGGCATACGCAAAACGAAAAAGGACCGCCTTACTTGAAGGAACCAGTAAGTGTCAACAGCAACTAAATAAGTTAGACCTGTCCTCCAAGATCAATGCAGCATCGCTGTAGCAGCCAGGGGTATACTGTCTATTCTCCTACAAGCAGTGTTAGCATTAATTGATGGCTTTTGTTACATGTATTTCTGAACCAGTTTGGGCCAGCTTGGAAATGTAATTGCTCAGCAAATTTGCTAATTAAAACTCCTAGGAATGGATTGTGCATGTGGGGTGTAATCCATTTTAGATGTCCCAAGACTCCACTGAGGTGTGTCAGCGACCCAGCTAGACCAAGAAGCCTTACTGGCGCTTATTTCTTAAGCACATTAACAAGTACAGGATGACCAATAACTAAGACTAATACTGCCTGTAGGAGTCAGAAACCTAGTTTTATTTTAGCAAATGTATCACCTATCACCCAGCAAATTCACCTCCTAAAAATAGATGATCTATATACAGTTCTGTGCATTCGTTGTTACCTTTGCAAGCAACATAATAGCTAGCCAAACACATTTGAAAACACAATGTAAACATTAAGATATTAGCCAATCCATGTCACAAGGTTGTGAATTATGGTAGATCTATTTCCAATTATATAGATCCAACAAAGCAAAGGCGTTTCTCCCTGAGATGTTGACATGAGGAGGAGTAGTAGTAGTAGATGTTCTTCCCGATGATGAGAAGATGATCGCAGGTGTTGTAAAAACATTTGAAGATAAATCATAGTTTAAGTAAATTTAGATACTGATCAATATACAACAGGCATGGTTTGTAGAGAAGTGCTGTGAACCAAGATGAAGTTTGATAGCACACCCCCCCACGGCATTGTGGGCAAAATCTAATTCTACCTATGGAAATGGTGGCTGCACATATAGTTGGTGCACATATGCAAAAAGCCTATATAGTACAACCTTATTTATCCAATTATGACTCAGTGGATATTTTGGCAACACCTGATTGTGATTGGTTGAAGAAATGCATACGATCTGTGCCTTTATTCCCATTTGGCAAAAGCTTGAGTCAGACCTTCCACCTGGACTGCCACAGGGCGGAAACCATGGGAAACAAAAGTGAGATTAATGCAGATGTCATCTCACATAGTGAGACTCAGAACCATCCCTGCAGACATCCAAACTGACCAATGTACAGTACAGAATGGCCATCATGAACACAGTAAGCAGTTGTGCAAGGACACACTATTGTTGGAACATCACATTGTTGCATTGTAACTGCAAGTTGGTTTCATATTGCCAATATTATTTGCCCTGGTATTTCAGTGTAACTCAATCATCCAAGCTTTTCAGTGGTTTCCAGTTGCCTTTATTCCTGAAGGTTTCAGACTAGCAAGGCTCTGCTGTCATTTCACAGGCGATGCTCATGAGATAATGTATGTTTCAATTCTGTCTTCTAGCATTTGACTGTAAAGCAACGAGGCCGCGCTCAAGGCCTGGCTCAAAGAAGAAGACACTGCCCATCCCACAAACTCCAGAGGAAATGTACAGACTCACATGCAGGTAAAACATCTGTCATGATTGTTAAAGATGTATAGAGACACTGCGTAACGCGTCATCATTCAGAAACCACGCCCAAGACGGGGGAAAACAGAAATCCCCCCTCCAATCCTGGCGTTCTCCTATGTCACGTGCATGGTTGCGTGTTGCACAAAAAAATCGTATATACGGAAGATGAACACTCCAACTTACTTCTTCACAGCTAGATCCCCATTTTTCTTCGCGCCAATTCTCAATGGCTTCCGTGTTTTGCTCAGGACAGGAGTACAAAAAAAAACTTTAACTGGCGATTTTTTACATTTGTTGTCTGCGCAGCCCACCACACAACAGCTTTTAGCTATGTTTAATTCAAGGAAAATGACGCTGGTGTGTGGAAATGAACGGAGCTTTTCCCCCGTGATGGGCGTGGCCTATTTCATGCAGTGTCTCTATACAATGTCCTTGTTTGAGTCCCATCACTGGCTTCATGTTTTGACTTGCTGAAGTTTTTATATATATATATATATATATATATATATACATACAGTATATATATATATATATACCGGTATGTATATATATATGTATGTGTGTGTATATATATATATATATATATATATATATATATATATATATATATATATTGAATTGGCTTAAGTTCCTTACATTTTAATTTGACAGGTAAGACTGGTTCAAGGTGGAGACAAGTACGGTACTCTGGCTCTCTTGAGGTTGTCTTGCAAACAAACAAGCCTTGACAATGGTATATAAAGTTCTGTTGGTCGTTTGTAGAGTCACTTAATTTGTTGGGGTATTCTGATGATACCCAGATTCCACTGGAGTGCTTTTAAGGAGTAAATTCTGTGAGCTGATCTTCATATTCTGTCACATATCCCCACATATACACAACAGAATATCAGCACCAGGGCCGATTTTACACTTCATGGGCCCTGGGGCTATTCATCTCTGCAGGGCCCCCCCCCCTCAAGCGGAAGGGAGTGTTGGTGGCGCCGCCGATATTTTTTTTTAACCTTTTTTAGCCGTATTTAAAGGAATATCTCATTTTAAATCAACATTAGGATTATACTGTTGTGATGTCATTATTCAGTATTGTTAGTGAGCTAAATAGGTATGGCTAGCTCTTTCAGGTGGTAGCAGTAAACAGGATGGGGTGTCGGTCAGGACACAGAATGACGATGAGGAGACGTAGGGTTTTGGTTGCACTGTGTTGCGATCCAGCATTTATTGCAGTGACATGTAGTATTATGAGTAGTCTGAAATAGCACAAATAAACCACAATTAGGCTATTGAATATAACATTACGAAATTAAATCCATACCCATTCACAGTAGCATAAAATATAACTGAACATTGTAATGCTCATTTTAACCATAACATGAAGCTGCCTACAGCAGAATAACTTACTGTAGTCTACCCTTAAGAAGAATAAACAAATTCGACCTCATGGATGGTTAATCAGGTCACAGAGGGCAATGGAGACGCCCTGTGGCCAAACAAGGTATTGCTTATGGCGTCCACGCACACTTGAGTTGAGCAAACATTTCCCCCTCTACATAGAAATACTATTCACTTAACAATTCCAGCAGCAGAAACCAATTCAACTTAAACACAGGTAACAATAAATGGAATACCCCAACCAATTCACTACCAAAATAAGCATGGTGACAATTACAACAAAATATCTCTCATCAGGCTGAGCACATGTCGACACACGGTGAAACTGGCACGATTTAACACAGAAACAAGCAACAGACACTTACTTTTCAGCATGAACTTAATACCAAAGGGAATGTCACACTGGAACACACACAGGACCAACTAAGGAGGTTTTCAACAGCCACAGGTAAGTAAGCTGGACTAAAACATGAGGCACCCCGAAGCAAACTGAAACACTGCCTCTTTCTGAACGGCAAAACTCTTAACGAGATGCAGGTGCAGGCATTACGTCATCCCATCACTTAACGAGACTCTTAAAGGGACAGGCACCCAGAAATGTCTGAGCCTTTTATACAGCCGCCCCCAAATGTGCAGGGCACATTTGCTTCAAATAAAGGGCTTATCAGTCAGGGGTTCCAGAGCTCAGGGGGGTATCGTCCTCCCCTGATGGGAGAGCTGGCAACATCACTAACCGAGCCACCGGTCGAGTATACACGTGTCCTTTAATGTTCACATCAGCTGACCTGATGTATCCATCATCGCTGCGGTGAACCTTGGTTACATATCCAATGGGCCACAGGGCCCGAGGCAGCTGCGGGTCCACCATCATGACGACTGCCTTATCCAGGAGTTCAGGAGGAGAAGAGTGCCATTTCTGTCTGGTCTGCAGGCCAGGGAGGTATTCCCTGATGAATCTGGACCAGAATCGGTCCGCGAGAACCTGTGAGTGCCTCCAACGTCTGCGGCTCAGGATCTCCGTATCGGGATATACCACTTGGGGAAGCGATCCATCGGGCCGCCCCATGAGCAAACTATTGGGTGTCACAGGGTCAATATCTGCAATGTCGGCAGATACATAACCCAACGGTTTTGCATTGAGGATAGCCTCGACCTCCAGGAGCACTGTGAGGAGGACATCTTCAGGAACAGATTGGGCCCCCACACAGGTGTAGAGTGCTGACTTGACGGAGCGGACTTCCCGTTCCCACACTCCGCCAAAGTGTGGGGCTGCTGGGGGGTTATAATGGAACTTAATCCGTTGGCGGGCGAGTTGTGTCCGCAAGGTTGGCGCCATGCTTGCAAAGGCCTCTTTCAGTTCCCGTTCCCCTCCTTTGAAGTTGGTCCCTTGGTCCGACCACAACTCCGCAGGGGTTCCTCTTCTGGCGACAAACCGCCTCAGGGCCATCAAGTAAGCATCCGCATCCATACTGCTCAGGAGATCTAAGTGCACCGCCCTGGTGGTTAAACACTTAAAAATAATCCCCCAGCGTTTCTCCTGGCGTCTGCCCACCTTCACTAACATGGGCCCAAAACAGTCCATGCCGGTGGAGTGGAAGGCGGGTTTGTGTAGTCGGAGTCGGGCAGCAGGAAGATCAGCCATTTTGGGGATGGAAGGCCGGGCTCTCCAGCGTTGACAGTCGGCACATGCACGCTGGTGTTTACGAATTGCCTCCCGCCCACGAATGATCCAGTATGACCTCCGCAACTCTGCGAACACCCGCTCCGGCCCTGGATGGTGCAGGTCATCATCGTACTTCTGGATGAGCAGGCGTGTAACCGGGTGAGAGGCATCCAGGACAACAGGGTGCAAGGTCAAAGCGTTTAGACCCTCCAAGCGTCTAAGCCGACCGCCCACTCTTATGAGACCTGTGGACTTGTCGATTTCAGGAGCTAAAGTCAGTAGGCGACTCCCAGATGAGACGGGCTTCCCTGCTGCTAGGAGTTTGTAGTCATCAGGAAATGACTGTTGTTGGGCTCGCTGAAGGACAATCATCTCTGCTTGTCGATACTCTTCAGCAGAGGGAGGAGAACCGGAGGGGGTCTGGAGTTCTCGAGCAGTGCTGTCCATGAGCTCCTGCCAGGTGTTGTATGACTTGTCATCTGGACTGCTAGGTATCGGTGAGGTGACTATTACCCCACAGAAGGCGGCCTTCCGGAGCTCTGTATTGTCCTCAAGTGGTTCTGAGTTGGGCCTCTCTGGCCAGGTGTCTGGGCTCTGGAGAAGGAAGGGAGGTCCTTGTGACCATCGGTTCGGCTCTACGAGGGCTTCCAGGGTCTTCCCTCTAGTCAGATCATCCGCAGGGTTATTCGCTGAGTCTACGTAGCGCCAGGTGCAGTGCTCTGTTAGCTCCTGTATCTCAGCTACTCTAGCCCCCACGAAGACCTTGTAGCGGCAGGATTGGGAGTGTAGCCAGGTTAGCACGGTAGTGGAATCAGACCACAACACCGTGCGAGTCACTGTCAAGGTGAGTTCCTTCTCAAGGACACGAGCCAGCTGCGCCGCCGCAAGAGCCGCACAAAGCTCCAGGCGTGGGATGGAATGCAGACGTCTTGGAGCCACTCGTGAACGACCCAGGA
Organism: Poromitra crassiceps; assembly: GCF_964638095.1. Lineage (NCBI taxonomy): Eukaryota > Metazoa > Chordata > Actinopteri > Beryciformes > Melamphaidae > Poromitra > Poromitra crassiceps. The sequence continues at coordinate 14,218,605 of NC_139639.1, forward strand.
TGAAGGACAGGTGTATCCGACCTTCATTATCTTCAGTCCTCAGGTAGGCCACGGCTCCATAAGCTTGCTCGGAGGCATCGGCAAAGATATGCACCTCTCGGGTGGCACCATCGAGGTTGACGTCAGCAGGCACATATGAACGTGGAAAGATAAGGAGATGTAGGGACTCAAGCTCAGCCTCCCAGCTGGACCAGGCCTGCAGGAGGTCGGAGGGTAGGTTGGAATCATCCCAACCACGCTGCTTATCCCACAACTGCCGGATGATGAGCTTCGCTCGGGTGGAGAAGGGCAACAGGTAACCCAGGGGATCGTATTGGGAAGCTAAGACTCTATAAAGGTTCCTCATGGTTGGTGCCTCGTAGGCCACAGGCCTGTGTTTGTAGCCCAAAGAGTCTTTTTCCCAGTCCCAGCTGAGGCCAAGGGTTGATTCCAGAGGGTTGGACTTATCTTGTGCTAGCCACAGATCCAGGCTTTCAGATCGGGCTTCTCGGGGCAGGTGGGTCAGGACGCTTGTATCGTTGCAGGCCCATTGTCGCAGCTCGAAGCCCGCAGAGACCAGAAGGTCCCGGAGCCGATCCACCAGCAGCTTGGCTTCACCTGCCGTACGCACGCTCTGCAAGCAGTTGTCGACGTAGAAGCAATTCTCAACAGAAAATCTCAGGTCGTCATCAGGCTGGCTCTGGTTGACAACATGGCGCTGCAGAGCGTACGTCGCACAACAGGGGCTGCAAGTTGTGCCAAAAGGCAGGACCTGCCATTCGAACGTTCTTGGAGGTTCATCCACTTTCAGGTCACGCCACAGGAACTTCAGAAGGGGACGATCATCAGGGAGGAGCCGTACCTGATGGAACATCCCCTTGATGTCTCCGCTAACGGCTATGGGATGTTCTCTAAATCTCACCAAGACTCCCAGCAGAGAGGCACCAAGGGTAGGGCCCGGTAGCAGGTACTGGTTCAGAGTTTGCCCGAGGTATTGGTGGGAGCAGTTAAAGACGAGGCGATTTTTTCCGTTGTGGCTAACGAGGTGATGGGGGATGTACCAGCATTCTTTTGGGGAGGTCTCCTGAGTGACTTCCCGCACAGCCCCTGCTCCAATGAGCTTCTGCATTTCTGTCTTGTAGGCATCCGCTTGCTTGGGGTCTTTCAGGAGACGCCTCTCAGTGCTACGCAGCATAGGCATGACTGACTCCTTTGGTGCATGCAACGGTGGCATGTCGGCATGGCGCAGCAGTGGTGTAGCATATCTGAGAATTCCGTCTACATTTGTACGGACCGTCTTGGCTTCAAGCAGTGCTACAGCCTGATGATCCTGCTTGGACCTAGTCACCTCTCTCTCAGGCCGGTAAGGTACAGTGTCCACTTGCCAGAGCCTTTCAACGTGCTTGTATAGCTCATCCTTCAGTGGTAGAGAGGAGGTGAACAGACACTGAGCAGAGGGGGCTGGCCGCCCCATGAACTGGATGGGGCCTTGAAGGGTCCACCCAAGCCTGGTGTGGACTGCAGCTGGACCGCCTGGGGGGCCAAGTCTAACTGGCTCAACAGGTGTTATCAGATGGGGCTGATCAGAACCTATAAGGAGCGATGGCTTGGCTCCTCTTAAGGCAGGTATGGGAATGCCACGTAGGTGTTTGAACTTCCGTTGAAGGCGGTCAATAGGGTACGTATGCTGAGCTAAGCTGAGTCGGCTAGCTGTAAAGGCACCTTCGATCTTATAGCTAGTCCGAGGATTGGCAGCTGAGGAGACACGAAGAGACACAGTGTGTCCGTGGAGTACCTGGATGTCCTGCCGGACCGTACGCAGAGAGAGGTCTTCAGGTGTGCCCTTTATGCCAAGAAACTCAGCAGCGGCTGGCAACAGCATAGTCCTCTCAGACCCATCGTCGAGGATTGCAAAGGTGTCTAGGGTCCGGTCCCCATAATGTATGAGCAGCGGGACAACTTTCAGCATGACCCGATCTCCGGCTCCAGGTCGATCAAGGTAGAGGGAGTCAGAGGCGGAGTTTGTGAAGCAGCTCTCTTCCTTAACTGCTACATCTCTATTTTCCCTCTCTGGTCTTGTATTTATCTCATGGAGGGCCAGGAGGTGCTTTCCCTGACAGAGGTTGCAGGGTTTCTTCAGCGTACACTGGGCTGCTTGGTGGTTGCGTGCACAGCGCCAGCACCGTTTGTTCACCTGGATCCACTCTTTGAGCTGATCTTTGGAGAGTTTAGAAACTTCACTGCACTGACTGAGGTAATGCTCAGTGCTCTCACAGTAGGCACAGTAGGCTTTACTCAGTCTCTTTGTCACTGAACCCCCCTTGCGTGGCAGGAAGGTGGTCTCTGAAGACTCTCTACCTCCATGTAGGACTGTCACGGTTGGTTTCCCAGGACGACCATCAGTCCTCATGTTCGGCCTTTCTTTACTGCTTCGTCCAGTGGCTTGACTGTCGAAGCCCTGGCACCACGACTCATAGCGGAGCCATTCTGAAAGATCACGTAGCGTGTGGGTAGCACCAGGCTGCTTGAACTGATGACGGCGGAAGTCGGCTCGCTGCTCTGCTGGGAGCTTACACAGCAGTCGTGCTACGTGGGAGCCACAGCTCAGTTCTACCTCTCCCTCAGGACCCAAGGTCTGCAGAAGTCCCACTAGTGATTGTATCTGGAGAGAGAACCTCTGGAATGCCGCAATGTCTCCACGTTTGACTTCAGGGGCATCTAGGACACTTGCTATCTTCCTTAAGGCCAGCTGATGGGGTTGGCCAAATTTATCGTGCAGGGCTGTCATCGTGTCAGTGTAAGGGGTTTGTGAGTTTAGATAGGCATCGGCTATGAGCCTAGCTTCTTCCAGCCTTAGATGATCTACGAGTATTTGATACTTGAAGAGTTCTGTGGTGTTAGGTGGGAGAAGATTCTCTAGAGCTATGCGCATCCTCGCAAACTCACTGGGATCCGGGTGTATGAACTTGGGAATAGTGGGTTTGGGGCCTCTATACACATGTTCAGGTGGAGAAGGCTGCATTAGGTGGTGAGGTGGTAGCATGCCAGGTACCACCCTAGTGGCTGTCGAGGGGTAGTACACCTGTCCAGGTGTTGAGTGCCTTAGGCCTGCATAGACTGGAGCAGGACGTGCAGGTGGCTGAGAGGGATGTGCAGGAGGGTATGATGAGATCCATCTGTCGGGAGCAGGGGGTAGAGGCTGAGAATGCCATTGTATTGGTGGTGGAGGCTTACAGGGTGGATATACAGCTGTGACTTTGGGGGTGTAGTAGGGTTGGCTGCTGTATACTTGTTGTTCCTCTAAATTAAGGTTGCACATGTCTCTATGCAGGTCCTCATCAGGTTCAAGCCATGGTGGAGGGTCAGGCCAGTCCTCGGCCTCCTTTCTTTCCACAGTAATGGGGTAACCCCTCGAGGCTACAGCACTGGCTGGTGGAGGTTGAGGCCATGGGGGAGGATCGTAGGTGCTATATTTCGGGGCTGGATGGTTAGCTTGATCCATGTCTGCTTTCAGTGAGCGGGCGACCTCAATTAGCTCTTTAATCTCGCTCCGTGCCTCATTAAGATCTTTTATCCCTGACTCGAAGACATGACGGGATTCATGCAGCTTTGCATTCTCTTCCTGGATAGACCTCATTTCCTGGTGGAACCGGGGAGCCAAACCTGGACTCTGCTGGTAGGAGGGTGTATGTTGAGGTCGAACCTCACTGGTCACGTCCCACCTCTGGATGCGGCCTGGGGCTAGCTGAGAAAGCTCGGGTTGAGCAGCATCCCCATGGGGGCTACCAGAGTGAGACTGGGATGCCTGGAAGGGGGTCATCTGGACTGAACCCTCCACTGGTTGATACACCCTCCCCTCAGAGATAGGAGGTGGTAAGGCCCACTGGAACTGGTCTCTTTGACGATATCCGGCATACTCCACTTCGTAATCTTGATATCTCGGAGGTCGTTGTATTTGCCGTTTCGGCCTCACTACAGGGTACATCTCTTCACCCGACGCCATCTTGAATACTGTTATCCGGCTCGGAGGACCAATGTTAGTGAGCTAAATAGGTATGGCTAGCTCTTTCAGGTGGTAGCAGTAAACAGGATGGGGTGTCGGTCAGGACACAGAATGACGATGAGGAGACGTAGGGTTTTGGTTGCACTGTGTTGCGATCCAGCATTTATTGCAGTGACATGTAGTATTATGAGTAGTCTGAAATAGCACAAATAAACCACAATTAGGCTATTGAATATAACATTACGAAATTAAATCCATACCCATTCACAGTAGCATAAAATATAACTGAACATTGTAATGCTCATTTTAACCATAACATGAAGCTGCCTACAGCAGAATAACTTACTGTAGTCTACCCTTAAGAAGAATAAACAAATTCGACCTCATGGATGGTTAATCAGGTCACAGAGGGCAATGGAGACGCCCTGTGGCCAAACAAGGTATTGCTTATGGCGTCCACGCACACTTGAGTTGAGCAAACATTTCCCCCTCTACATAGAAATACTATTCACTTAACAATTCCAGCAGCAGAAACCAATTCAACTTAAACACAGGTAACAATAAATGGAATACCCCAACCAATTCACTACCAAAATAAGCATGGTGACAATTACAACAAAATATCTCTCATCAGGCTGAGCACATGTCGACACACGGTGAAACTGGCACGATTTAACACAGAAACAAGCAACAGACACTTACTTTTCAGCATGAACTTAATACCAAAGGGAATGTCACACTGGAACACACACAGGACCAACTAAGGAGGTTTTCAACAGCCACAGGTAAGTAAGCTGGACTAAAACATGAGGCACCCCGAAGCAAACTGAAACACTGCCTCTTTCTGAACGGCAAAACTCTTAACGAGATGCAGGTGCAGGCATTACGTCATCCCATCACTTAACGAGACTCTTAAAGGGACAGGCACCCAGAAATGTCTGAGCCTTTTATACAAGTATCTTCTCCTTTTCTCACTAACTTTCATGTCACCACCTGCTCTCCTGTCAGCATTCTAACTTACAAACACAAACTGTAGGTTTAGCCATCATGTTCTTTCATAAACAGCCTGATTGGAAAGAAAACATTGCCACTGAGATGTCACAACAAGCACTTTTATTATTATTTAGTATTTATTATTGCTGTTATGCTGTAAAAAACAAAACAAAAAAAAAAACATTTTGGGCCCCTTGATGTCCCAGGCCCCGGGGCTTCAGCCCCGGTAAGCCCATTGGTAAAATCGGCCCTGATCAGCACGGAAACATAACTTAGAAAGACTCCATAAAACACCTGTAAACAGGATACGCTGTGTATAGGGATGATAATATATAAATATACTGTTGTTTTTTTACCAAGTTTTTTGGAAATTTTCTCCCCAATTGTTACTTTGCCAATTCCCCCTGCTGTGCCGGTCATTGCTCCACCCCCTCTGCCGATATGGGGAGAGTGGTAGACTAGCACATGCTCCCTCTGATACATGTGCAGTCGCCAGCTGCTTCTTTTCACCTGACAGCGAGGGGTTTCACCGGCAGGACGTAGTCCCAGGCCAATTATGTTTGTAGGAATGTATGACCAAGCCGGAGGTACCGCTACCTAGTACCTACTCAAACCGGGTTCTCTGCGGTGGTAGGCGAGTGCTTTTACCTCTACACCAGTGGTTCCCAACCTTTTCCAACTCAGGGCCCACTTTTATGTCTCAAAAATGTTCGCGGCCCACCTCCGACCCCATAAATACAAAGGCCATATAATGCGTTCTCAGAGCACTTTTTTATTGAAAATTGAACATAAAGGACTGAACTGAATACAGGAGAAACATGTTGGAAGCTCCACAGTCACTAACACAGCACCTGTAACATGTTGCAACACCTTCAGTATTACAGTTTTCAAGGAGCTGTCCACACACACACACACATACACACACACACACACGCACACACACACACACACACACACACACACACACACACACACACACACACACACACCAATCATTCAAGGAGCTGTCCATCAGCACCACACAGATGTCAGAAATGACAAGCAAGGGGCTGTCTGTAACAGGCTAATTAACAAATGATTAATAAATAACGGTATCCTTCAACAATGGAAAAATGCATTCTCATAACAATTTGACATCCAATATCAGATCCAAACAAAATCCAAATATCAGAAGAAAGCCCATTAAATCGATAGGGTTACAAATAAACACAAACCCAATATAAAGATGATGTAAAGATGAAACTTCAATTCAAGCAAAAGCAATAACATCAAAGAAACAAAAATCATACTTTTTCAAGTATGATTTTTCAAAATCTTTCAAAAAAAATTGATTTTTTTTTTTTTTTTCCAAAAATCATACTTTTTTGGAAATGATTTGGCGGCCCACTTGCAATACCTTCGCGGCCCACCAGGGGGCCGCGGACCACAGGTTGGGAATCACTGCTCTACACTATCCAGACGCCCCATATTATTTTCTTGTGGTACAATTTTTTTTCTAAATATCTAAATATTTATTTGTGGTATGAAATATATGCAAAGTTGTATTAAATACAAACATAATATTATCAACATAGAATGCAAATTAAATTTCTTTATATGAAGGCATAATATTGCAATAACAAAAAAAATCTAGTTTTTGTAAGAATTTAACTCCTTGCTTCATTCCTTGGCGCAATTGCCAAATTAGACATTTTAAAACATGTTCTAATTTGACCTTTCTTGGTAGCAAATCTTTTATTGGGCCCCTGTACTGCTTCAGAATGCTGGGAAACATTGTGGAGTATTAGGTGTCATATAAATGTCACCCGAGTTTGCTTCTTGGGGTTTCAAAGAAAAAGCACATAATTTTTCTATGGAAGTCACTTGGAGAGATTTTGAAAAGACCTACTGAGAAGTGAACCTCTTACACGTTCATCATGCGATGTAAAAGCAGGAGGTTGATCATTTCCTCTTTATTCTGAATCCTCATGAACTCTTGTCAAGTCTTTCTTCACTTCCAAATGCCACTGAAATGTATTTAGAGACCCTGATCTTAGAAGGGCAGAATAATGAAGGAAAGGAAACCGCTAAACAGAACTCATTCAAAATACATACTACAGCATGCGCTGGGACGCATCATCAGTGATGTTAGCTGGGGTCGTAAGGTGTTTCGAACTCTAAACTGCTATAGAGGAAGTCAAGGTAGGCAAGTTCTGTAAAATGTTGAAACATGGCTATGTCTCTAGCTGGCTATGGTGTGTCTTTTTATCACCACTGCATGTATCCCAGGTAGCATGTGTACATCACAGCTTTATCAGTTATTTGTAACCAGAATGTGTTTGTGTGGATTATTATAAACAGGATGCTGTCATGCAAAAAAATATTGACCAGATGTCATGTTTTGAATTCATCGTCAGTCCTTCCTTGTCTTTCCAGGTTCTGTGATCTAGTCTTCCAGGGTCCCTTGTCGGTCCAGGAGGACTGGATTAAACATTTACAGAGACACATTATGAACACTAGTGTCCCCCACACTGGGCTAAGCATGGTAGAGGTCACCACGCCGCCCAAGGACCCCCCCAACTACAAGACTGACCAAGACAGCTCTCTGACAGCAACACAGGCTGCCTCATGAAGCCAATGGGGATCTTTTTAGAATTCACTAGACTGTATGTGTATGTACATTGGATGTTTTCACTTTTATTTTTATTTTGAACAGTCAATCAAATATTGGCCAAAAGTACAATATGCTCAACATTGGAGATACAGTATTTTACATGTATGGGCAGACAAAAAAAAGTTTAGGATATTGTTACTTATTTCCGTTTCTACATGGTCCTTTGTTTTTGGAATACAATTCCAAATGGACAGACCGTTTTCTTGTTTTATGCAGTAACGTAGTGTGGAACCCATTTCTAATGAAGACAACTTTTACCTCAGATTTATCATGGTTCAATTCCATTTCTGTCCAATTTGGGAGCACCTCTCTTCTGTATCAATATTCACATTTATAATATACATAGAATCATGACTTTTTGTATTTCAACATGTTCAAATCAAGACCACACAGACTGTTTTCAGGGCATAGTTACTGAGATATATTAATTGAAAATTATGGCAACTGAAAGTTATTAAAATACAGTATGAGATTTAAAAGTGGAAAAAGTGAAATATTATACAAGAACAAAAGAAGTAACAATGTATGCAAACTCTGGTATGCATATGAAGTGTTTTATAGAATTGCAGTTAACGGTATTGTTTTCTAATACAAACTTCTGAACTGAAGGTGGTTTAAAAAAAAAGCGCAGCCACAGTGCTGATAAGCCCCTCATAAATGTCACCTATATTTAATGTTTTCAACAACTGTTGCAAAAAAAATACGCTGTTTTGAAATAATTTAATTTTAAATGTACTATATCACACAGATACAATGCTTAAAACATTTTTGTGACGTTCTAAATAAAAAAAAAGTTAAGCAAGGTGTAAGTTGTTTTGGTTTCATCCAATTATTTAACTTGACTTTTTGCACACGTCATTTAGAAACATTAGCATTTGCTTTCTACAAAGTGAAGAAACTACATTAAATTATATACAAACTGATTCCTCAAGGTGACTCGAGGGTGATGACCTGGAGTAGCTAGCAACAACAAGGACAAAAGGCAAAGGTGAAATGACAAAGGTGAAATTTCTTCTCAAGTCCTGAACGGCACATTAACAGTATCCTCTTCTACTCCAGGTCTATTAGCAATGTATATCAGTGCCAGTCAGAGCTTTTATCAGTTTAGTCTGTTCATTTGTGTTCAAAGGTCAACTGTTTGCAGTCCATTGTTCTTTACCTGTAGCAAACAGGATCTTGATGTAAACAGGACTTCAAGGATTTTTTATGTTCCATCATTCAAATGGATCGGCACCCTGAAAGGGAGAATATTTCAGTTTAGTCATGATTACACAATTGTTTCTCTGATCTAAATGGATCCTCAAGTGCACTTGCTTTCATTGTAGGGTAATAGTAATCAGTAGACCTTAGCTGAAAACAAATGCATTTAATGGCAGACTGAAATGTTTTCACCTTAATATAGCCTACAATTTTCTCAGTAGTTCAAAGGATATAGTGGAGGTTGTTGCTATGTTGTGCTGCTATAAGGATATTACTGACACTGTTTGTTATTCTAACCACGGCTACGTTTGGCGGAGAGATTCTGATAGATTTGGTATGTTTGGTTTGTTTTCTTCTGCATATGGAGAGAGTAAAGTTGAGTACATGATGATCTCATCTTGGCAATATTTGTCACCATAGTCTGTTTTAATGTGCCATAGAGAAATGATTAGCCTTCTATTGATCAGAACCGGTCGAGTCCAACCCACATTGATCCCAGCCATTATTTTTGATTTAGATTCATCATTGCACCTGTAGGGGGTGGCATTTTACAGAAATCGTACATCGTATTAAAGTTAATGCTACATCACCGAGTTGTGATACCATTAAATATACCATTAATGTTTTTGTTATGTTAAAAGTACCTCAAGGAATTGTTCAAACTGAGGTTTCAGCAGCATCATCATGGTTTCTGCCTTGTTAAGGCACGCACGTCTCTGCCACATTCTAAACTCCTTTAAAAAAAAAAGAGTAAAAAAGGTAAAAATTGTATTATTACAAATTACAAATAATGAAAACATGAGCTTGCAGAAACAGTGATTTGACAACCTAATATGGACAGCAGTCTCACAAATTTGATGGATTTTCATACCATCAAAATATTTTCTCCTGTCCATATCATAGACTGTATAAAAATAGCTCCATATTCAACCTGAACTTCCCTTCAGTGATATTGTGATGTCAAACATGCCAGCCGGTTGCCAGAGTTACCTTTTTGCTGCGCAGGTGTTCCTGAGAGTTAAGATGTTTCTCCACCGACGCCACCGATATGGAGAGATAGACTTTGCAAGCTGCACAGTGGAACATTTCCACCTTAGACATGTGCTCATTATCCCGCAGTGCTGACAAAGCAAGGATCACATCATATTTAGACTTTATTTTAACAGAAGAGAAGATATTTGAGACATTACATCTTTCACAATCTGCGACCACTCCAGGTTATTTACCGTCAACCGCACTTTCCTCTATGGCCCGGATGCCTTGCCGGACTTTGAACAGCATGACTTCCTGGACGTGTAAAGAAGAACATGTCACTCCAAAACTGGCCAACACACATAGGGTTGTTAATATATCTACTGTAAATGGAAGAAGAAACCATGCATACAGTGCATCATCTTACCTGCAGGAAGGCTACAGCCAGGTCATCGTAGTTGTTCTGCTGCTTGATGTGGTCCAGGGTGTCCCAGTGGCTCTTGCTCTCTAGATGATTTTCCAGTTCCGGCATCTTGGAAAACTCAACCTCACACAGCTCACAGGTGAACGGGCTCCTAAACGAAAAATATGAAGACACGACATTCAACTTCCGTTAACCACAGAACAGCCAAAAACCAGACTTTCAACACCAACAGGAACAGCTTAAGGCAGTGATACTCAACTTGGGGCCCGCGGGCCGCATGCCACACAGGGGGCAAAAAAGTGACGTTTCGAGCAAAGCTCTTCATCAGAGTCTGATGAAGAGCTTTGCTCGAAACATCACTTTTTTGGGTGTTTAATTAAAAAACACTGAAACTAGGAGCCCTTGCAGTGTACGAGCTTTTTATTCATTTGTATAAGTGTTGTATTTCCCTGGTTTTAAAGGCTGCATTACAGTAAAGTGACGTAATTTTCTGAACTTACCAGACTGCACTATTATTTGCCTTTACCAACGTGGTCATTATATCCACGTTACTGATGATTTCTCACCAATCTCATTGTCTGAATATTTTGTGAAAACACCAAAAGTCATCCCTACAATATTATCGCGAAATTAATCGACATACTGTATGATCGATAGGTATTTGGTTAAAAACAAATCGTGATATTTGATTTTGTCCATATCGCCCAGCCCTAGCAGCTGTACATTTTAAAACAGAGATGGAAACCCTGTCATTGCATTTTATTTTGATCAGTCTTGTTTTATAAAAGTGCTTGTGACATCTCACATCTCACTTACAACTGAACATTTTAGCCAACTTCGTAGAAAATACAGATATTGTGTGTCGCCATTCAGCCTAAAAATACCAAGATATGATGTTTTTGTCCATATTGCCCAGCCCTAACTTTACTCTTCTAGTTGACAGTCCTGTCTACAGTCCTGTGTGTGTGCGTGTTGTGTCTGTCATGCATATGCGTGGCTGGGGTCAGTCCCCATCAGCAGCCAAATACAGCATTTCCTTTCTACAGAAAATGGATGAAGCATTCATTTCAGTTCCCTTAAAAGAAACCACAAACTGAAAACTGATTTTAAAATAATGAGCATCAGCATCCTTGGTGCTTACTCTTCCATTTCCAGACTTCCGCTCGTGTTCCTCGTCATCTCGGGCAAAGGTGCGATTTGGTCTACTCCTACAGAGCAAAATGATACACAGAATAACTATGAAAATATACACTTTTAGTATAGGTTTGTTCATATAGAAAATAAATACACAGCAGAAACGTAATATATTAGAGTTTCATTTATCTGAAAACCCATTGAAATGGCAATTTTTTGAAGAAGATACTTCATCCAAACTTAACTTCCCCCTCCAAACAAAGAAGCATGCACACGAACCAAAACGTCAGATGTCGAGCCAAAACCACCACAATGAAAGCACTACTAAACACTGGCATACACACATTCTACAATGCAATGCAATCTAATTTACTCTCCAACTATTTTAACTTTATTTTAATAAACCAACAATGGCATAAATTAACCAGTATTAATTAATACACAGGACAAGATGTTACTATCCCTTGTGCCAAAATCCGAGGAAAAACACATTTAGAAGCCCAATCCAGAATAAAACAAGCTAACAAACTAATAAACAGAGAAAAGATTTATTAGTCATTTCTGGAGATGACTGATGGTTTGAGAATCCCTTACCTGTTCCCACATATCCTGGCATATCCTCCTGACTGGTGCCGATAGTCCACCTTGGTGGGGACAATCTAACAGGAGTGGTCATCTGCTGAGGACAGAAAGGGCACCATTGGTACCGAATTACCATGGTAAGAAATTATTCATCATTGCTAAAAAAAAATCTGAAAGAAAACCAAGTGACAGTTTAGACACTCTTCTTTTCAACAAAATACAGCTAAGTTCAACATGCATCCTACATTCTGCTGAGCAAGACCAACCTCTTGACATTACATTTCACCAGACTAAAGTTTGCCCCCCCTGACATGCTTCCCTGTCAACAAACCTCTCTCCTGTATTCAGGGATTGTCATCCTCTCTTCTCCGTTGGTCCTCTGCTCTCTGTACGTGGATAACCCCGATGGAGACATCAGCCGGGTGGAGGAGGCGGCACCGAGCCGGTCAGGGCTGAATCCTCTGTGGTCAAGATGTCTGTTAACGGAGCTGTAACCCGGTGGTTCTGTGTTAGGACTATAAGCGCGTCGTTTTTCTGTGTTAGGACTATAAGCCTGTCGTTTTTCTGTGTTAGGACTATAAGACCGTCGTTTTTCTTTGTTAGGACTATAAGACCGTCGGTTTTCTTTGTTAGGACTATAAGGCCGTCGTTCAGGGCTATTACTTGGACTAAGACCTCGACACTCTGTGGGTCCCATTTCAGGGCTAAAATCCCGCCGTGGCTTAGAGTAGGCCGAATCCCAGTGCGATGACCTGTCATGACGACCTCCACCTGGAGACGCATGCTCATATCCACGATGTCTCAGGTCGTTATCCTGGTCAGGACTGTGTCTCAGGTCATTATCCTGGTCAGGACGATGTCGCAGGTCGTTATCCTGGTCAGGACGATGTCGCAGGTCATTATCCTGGTCAGGACGGTGTCTCGGGTCATTATCCTGGTCAGGACGGTGTCTCAGGTCATTATCCTGGTCAGGACAGTGTCTCAGGTCGATATCCTGGTTAGGACGATGTCTCAGGTCGTTATCCTTGTCAGGACGGCGACGGTCGCCTTCTCGGCCCTGCGGCATCTCGGGCTCAGACTCTGATGACTCAGGATCATAAGGGTTGTACAGCTCAGCCCTGAGGGAGAGGGAGGAGGCTCGTTACATCAACCCACCTTTCTTTTTTCTTTTTAATCAAATCACCCCCCCCCCCCCCATTGTCTGCCCAATTGTACTCCCCCTGCTGGGGTGGAGCAATGGCCGTCATTGCTCCACCCCTTCTGCTGAGCTGGAGAGAGCCGTAGACTAGCACATGCTTCCTCCAATACATGTGCAGTCGTCAGCCGCTTCTTTTCACCTGACAGCAAGGAGTTTCACCGGCAGGACGTAGCCCATGGGAGGATCACACTATTCCCCCTACCCGCGAAAAGGCGCCCCGACCACCAGGACTCATACCCCAACGGCTTGCCACCCGCAGACACAGCCAATTGTGTCTATAGGCACGTCTGACCAAGCCAGAAGTACCACTACCCGGAATTGAACCCGGGTCTCCACTCCACAGTGGTAGGTGAGTGCTTTTACCTCTACACTACCGATCAACCCACCTTTCTGTATCATAGCATTCCTTTTACGGCTTAGATGACACAGGACATCTGTGACACCACACACTATTAATCATTCTCTGGTAAATTGTATAACTGACAGTCTTACTTTTCTGAACTGTCTGTGCTTCTGTCTTGACAGCTGACATCTTGAGGGCTACCTTCCCCTGTTGGTTGGAATGAAGATTTCCATTTACCAGCAGAAGACAGCGCTGCGGATTACAAAAAGAAAGGTGGAAATTAAACAATCCATTTTGAATGACTGGATAGGCTACTTTCAGACAGAGAAAATGTTTACAGTTGTATACCACTAAGTGATACCAAAAGGAAATCGTTGTGTTTTGTTCAGGTCTGTTGATTATAGCAAAGTATGCCGATAACATAATAATCCCTACTTATGATTTATGAATAAATACACGTGTGGGCTTGCAGCCTAGTATCACTCTTCTGGTTCTTCTAGATCAGGGGTGTCAAACATACAACAGGTATGGAGCAAGTTAAATATTAAGTAGCCTATTCATATTTTCTGTATTCATCACTAAATGGTCAACTATTTTCATTACGCTTGATTATAGAGAATTGCACAGTTGCCGTCAATTGTAATGCAGTTACAGACAGTAGATTTGATCATTTGTTTGATGATAGCTGAGATAACCCTATGTGTTCTTAAAATGTACCTGTATTTCTTTACACTAAAAGAAACGGGAAAAGTATGAGGTTTTGTCATTTATGGCCATTATCTAGAATCTAGATAATGGCCATGTTGCTTCCTGAAGAATGATTGTGATTATGTTACTAGGTATCCCCAAATGACAACAGTGTCACACACACACACACACACACACACACACACACACACACACACTAAACAAATATACGGATTAATTGAATCTGTACTTTTCTGTGCTGGTTGTGTGATAGGTGCCATGTTAGTCGGCTGACTGGGCATGGGCGATTTGATTGCCATCTTCATTGGGGTCTCGATAGCTGGCTTCATTGGGGTCTTCATAGCTGACCTCATTGGGGTGTATCCCATGCTTTCTCTGTAGTCTTGGGGTGCTCTGTTGTCAACAGAAGACGGAAAAGAGAGCATGAGTATGAAGTTCGGTGAGAACAATAGGAACAATACCACAAAACAAACGAATACCATAATGCTGAACATTAACATGACAGGGGCAACGCTAACAACAAATTAGCTACGCGAGCTAGCTTCGCTGTTAGCTTTAAGCTCCCATTAGCTAGCTACATACACACCAAACAGCTCAGTGAAAATAATGTTTAAGATTAAGCATTCAGTTTTATCACACATGCTTCACAGATTAAAACATGATTGTCTCAGGAGCAACTAACGTCACAAGCACCGTTTTCGATTTGTATCCAACTTTCTGAATGAAATGGAGGGGCAACGCTACTTGACGTCGCCTGACGCAGCAAACCAAAATTTAACGTTACCTTCCAGTTTGGTGTGGTTTGTTTTCTGGCATTTTATGTTGGTGTTGTTTGGCAAGCTGCTGCAGCTTAGCTTTAGCTGCAGCTACTCTGTCTGAGCTGTACATTTTGTCGCTTGGTAAATTGGTAGGGGTCAGATATTCCGATTCCAACGACTCAAGATTGGTTCTTCTTCTTTTTGATTAATGGCGGATTGCAATCTTTGACTTTGAAGGTGCATACCGCCACCTACTGTACCGGAGTATGTAGAAATAGTTTACACACAGAATGGTGATGAAACCTTATAGTTAATTTGACTTCCTCCCTCATATTTCCCCTCCTAACACCTTGTGTAGTTATAGATTTCTGTACTTTGTAGTATGTTCGCCCTTTACTGGCCTCACCCCATCGTGATGGCGATGCCAACTGCTTTTATATAGCCGGACTATTTTCACCGCTGAACTTACAGTCAATTTTGTCAACAATATGTTGTGACTGTACTGATCAAAACTGCTTTAAACTTATTTTATGTTATTTATTATCTGCCACATGCACATGTACATTTCAATAACCGATAAATGTGGAAATTAATTCAGACTACATTAGCGGAAGGATATTGCAGTAATAACGGGTGCTTGGGCTGCTACAGAGTCTCTGACAGGTCAAAATGAGGCCTGACAGGGTTGTGGCAAATTTTGTGTAGTAGGCAACATTTACTGCTCTCTAATTAATAACTTATTACAGAGAAAGTTGAGACTGACAAAAGGAAAGGTGCAATCAATTGCTCATCATTAGATGGTTAATTTAAGCAACATCATTTCATTTTGTTGACATAGAGGTTTTACAGAGGGAATTTTGGACATCCTTTTTATCACTCCATACTGTCAACAGTGAACTAAAGTCATACATACATAGAGTACACAGATAGCAATGGCACGTTGGCATAGCGGTGGCTCAACGGTGGCTTTTAGGTGGCAGAACGTTGGGGCCAACCACGGGCGCACGTCATTATGGCAGGTGGCATCACGTTCCCACAACGTTGGAAACAGGTTGGCTTACACTTACAGTGTAGGCTACTGTAAACAGTCCACTGCACGCAATTTAATTATTTGTATGTTAATATTACTTACTGGAACTTCTTTAAACCGTATACTGCTCATAACCAATTGGCATGTTGTAGATTACATGTTGTAGGCTACATTTGATCTGAATTCCTTATCTTATGATGAAAGACAAACAAAGAAAAAATCCATAGCATAAGCTATTGGATATTTGCAAGTCAAGATAGCTTATATATATATAGCCTATATATATATATATATATAATATGGCCCAACTCTGGCCCAACTACGTTTGCAGGGCCTCACCTGCCTCTACCTGAATTGCGTTGATAGAGGTTCTTCTCATTGCACTAGTGCAGATTTTGAGAGATTTATTTTGTAGTCTGACTATTCAAAGTGTTTTCCTGGCTGCTGCTCCATAATAGTGACTCCTTATCGGCTCCCCACTCTTGTCCAGCTACAATGCATGTAAGCTCTCATTAGGGTGACGTTGACCACTTTTTTGCATTTTGTCTCCACCTTTTCAACCTGCATTTTTCATGTGTTTCTTTCATCTATTCCCAAATATTTAAATACATTGACCTTCTCCATGGGTTGCCCATATAGTTTGAAAGCTTTCCGTCCCTTTATTTCCTGTGAAATACAGTACATGTAGCAGGATTTGCTTGGAGAAGAGCTTAAACCCCCAGTTATAGGACCACTGTTCTACTCTCACTATTGCTTCCTTCATTTTCTCTGTTAATCTTCCTGAATCTCGTCCCCTAATCCAAATGGCTCCATCGACACACTGGTTCTGTTAGCAGGGGTATAAAAAAAAATCCCAGGAAGGCGAAGGCATGTCCCGCCCTAGCCTACTCCCTCTGATTGGCTTACCCTGATATTTTACCCTAACCTTAACCAATCGTCACTCTTCATGCCTAAACCCAACCAATCGTCATCATCACTCCTCATGCATAAACCCAACCCAATCAGAGGCAGAGTATAAAATAAAATAGTCAATGGTTCCTAGCAGGCACTCCATCCTACCAACAGATGGCAGTATTCTGCAACACACTGGGCCTCGCTGTGCCAGTGCCACTCTCTGGAGGTTGTGTTCGAATACACAGATAGATGACCTTATGACCCGCGGTTTATAAATCTTTACTGATCTTTAAGGACCCCCAAATAGATATACATCAGCCATGGATGACATCAGACTACGCACCCACACCATGGACCCACAATTGATAATCTTTTGTACTAAGGACCTATGATATTTTTACATTATTGTTTGGTGTATAATTGCAAAACTGTCTGTGCTACAGGTCGGGTCACAACAATAGGCAGAGTGAAAACTATGAGCAAAACAGTCCTCCCTAAACAAACTCTTACAGTTGATTAACTTTTAGTTAGTGAAATTAAACTTCCTCATTTTGCTGGCGACCCCTGGCCCCCCTGGCCATTTTGGAAACTGCAAACACATTTATGGATGAATTAATTACAAGTGTCACACAGATCTTTCATACTTGTATTTTCAGATTTTAAGGAAAAATCCAACCTAACATTGAAATCTATATAAATAAACTCACTCCAGGCAGTAAACCAGATGAGCCAAAGTTTAAGTTTTCATTTCCAACAGTAAATATACCTAATAATAATTCAATAAGAGTGTTCAATGGAGAAGGCCTGAAGGAGAGTAGATGGATGGAGAGTATATGAATAACAGTAATTAGAGATATTAATCTAAAATCTTGTTTTATTGTGCCATAAAGTTGTGAACTTTGAGAGCATATGATCACCAAGGTGGTACAGTGGTTGTTGTATAATTGAAGAACACTTATAGGCTATACAGAAATACATTGAGAAGAATGAAGGCAAACACGTTTATCCTTATTACATAATTGTGAAATGTAAATTTTTAGGTTAATCAGTTCAATTCATGAGTCATGACCAATTTTAACTTACATTCCCATTTTAAAAACATGATTAAGAAAACTAGCAAACGCATCTCCTTTTTATCAACTGACATGGATCATTTTGTAAAATATGAAAGGTTTAGCACGTTCTGTCTTACTTATCACAAATTACATTCACCAATCTTTAAATAAACATTGTGCAAATTAATTCCTATAGGCCTTTGTCAGTGTACAATCTTCAAGCTAAAGGGTAAAAGTTCAGTTCTGAGTCTGTCTCCATGCGAGTTCTGCAGCTCAGACTCTAGACAGTCACAACAGCATCCAAATCATTCTGTTAGCTACAAGACATTGAGAAAAATTAATATAATATGATTTCAACAAAAATGACTTACTGCCAAAAAAGAGAGCATTGTATTGTGCCCTCTTACATCATGTACAGAAAATGCTTTGTGGATAGTGGCTATGTGGAAACATGTTCATTTTTGGCCTTTTATTTTGAAAGCCCTCACTGTAAAAAATAAAATAGCAGCAGTTAAGGCAAAAGACTGTTCCCCATGGTTACAATTATACCTGAGTACCTAGGACAATACAATAATGTTAAGTCTACATACTGTATCATTACCGCAAACAATTTTGGTCTATGGAATATTACACAGAGAAGCTAAAAGCATTTTTTTGTAGTTTCAAATATTTTAATGTACAAAGCTATGAAATACTAAATGCCAATAGGTCAATTGCTGCATTGAATCAGACAATCAGCAATAAGGAAAAGCACTCTGTATCCTTTTTTAATAAGAAATTTCTAGACACTATTCATATGTAGTGCAACTAAGACAATTCATTAAAATAATCAAGAAAATGCATTCTTGTTTCAGTGAATACAATAGTATTAAAACAATAGTAAAAAGTCCAGTATGCCCAATATACGGGCTTATGATAAAGCATCAGAGTTGCCAGCCTGTCCATGTGTCTTCATAGTGCTTTGTGTTTTGTGCTATAAGCCACTGGCAAAGGGGACGTTGGTCTCTCTGCTCATGCTCTCTTTCGCCTCCACAGGCAGTGTGTCAAACAGGTGGTCCTCCACAACCAGGCAGTTCTTGCGCAGCAGGCGGCAGGAGCCTAGCTCTCCGGGAAGTCGATCCAGACAGTTTCCTCTCAGCTCCAGCTGTGTGAGCTGGACCAGCTTGCCCACGGACTCCGGCAGCACGGTGAGCCCGTTGTTCCCCAGGCAAAGCACCTTGAGCTTGGTGCATCTGAACAGTGGCTTGGGCAACACCTCCACCTTGTTGGAATTGATGGCGAGGTGCTGGAGGTTCTGGAGGAGACCGACGTCTGGCGGGAGCACCGTGATGGAGTTGTGGCCCACATCCAAGTGTCGGAGTTTAGGTAAAGTGAACAAGGCCGGGGGAAGGGTCTCCAACTTGTTGTGTGAGAGGTGGAGAGACTCCAGAGACTTGACCTGGCCGATGGAGGCTGGAATGGTAATGATTTTGTTGTGCCACAGTTTAAGGCATGTCAGCCTCTTGAGATGCTGGAAGCTGATAACTTCCTCAATGGTCCGGATGTTATTGGATTTCAGGTCAAGTTCCTGTAGGTTGGTCAAGCTGAAAATAGCGTGCGGGATCCTCTCAAGTTCACAGCTGTACAGCTCCAGTTCCGCTAGGTTTGTCATTTTTTTCAGACTATTTAGTACCAACAGTTTTGTACCATCGTTGTGCACCACTAGTTTTACTAGATGCGGTGACAGCTCTGTGATATTTGTGGGCATTTTTGTGAGGTTACTCTTCAGGCATAATGTCTTTAGGTGCCTCAAATCTCGCATGGACTCTAGACCTATCATTTTGTTATTTTCCGAGCTCAGATTCCCAACCAGGTTAAGCTCCCTCAAGCTCCTCAGCAAATAAACCCAATTTGGGATCTCGGCAACATCAGTGAACTTGACATGAAGGCAGCGGAGATGGTCGCGGAGGAAAGCGAAAGCTGTCTGCTCGACTTTGGCCGGGCTGTGGCAGAGATGCAGCTCCTGCAGGCTGGTCATTTGGGAGACCTTCGCCGAGAACCTCACCTCAGGAATCAGCTCCAGTTTAAGCACTTCCAGGTCCGTGAGGTCAAATGCCGCATTAGGGAGGCCAGAGAGCATGAAGAGCTGCAGCTCTTGCTGGTCCTGTGCATTTCGGGTCACCAGCTGCCGTATTTTTTCAAAAGTCCACTCATGATTGAGGCTGATTTCCCTCAGCTTGTTCTCGCTGACCTCGGACAAGAAGACGCCAAAGCGCTTGGAGTAGAGCTGGTCATACTGGTCAACCATGTGTAAGAGGAATGCAAAATCATTCTTGACGTCAGGAATGTCACTGAAGCTGCTCTCTTCTCTGACCTTCTCAAACGAGTACTCTTTGAGGGGGCGTCGGAACAGCCAGAAGAGAGAGTACAAGCACACCATCCCATAGATCATTATTAAAGCCATGTAGCTGAGGAGAAGCTTCCGCAGCATGAAAGCCAGGTTGTGGGTACAGAAGAACTTTTTATACCCTGTTAGGTGGTTTATATTAGGCTCACACGTGTGCTGGAATTCGATGGCAGCCATAAAGGTTGATGTGTAGGACAAGATCAAAATGAACTTGACCGTTTTGACCACAGTCTGAGCTACATAGAGCTTATAGATGAAATCACTGTCCTCCACATGCGCTCTGAACTTCCTCACTTTCTCAAACAGGGCTTTGGCCTGCTCCCCATCTTTTTTGTCCAGGATTGTCATACTACTCGGAACCTCGCCGATGGGCTTATCCGCCGAGAACTTCACCCCGAGCATGGGCGTGGAGGAGTTGGCCGTGCTGCCGTCCTCCTTCCCCTCCAGCGATGTCTGCTTTGGTGCCGAAGAGGTGCCGGTCAGCCTCTGCTTGTTCTCCTCTGAGTCCTCGCAGGCCGTCTCAGACAAAGCCTTTGTGGTCCAAGGAGACTCGAAACACCTCCCCAGAATAGACACAAAGTGCTCGATCTTTGAGCTGGTTTTGGGGTATTTGAACCAGAAATTGCTACTGACCATGAGCACGAGGGTGTGTATGAGTGTGAGGTATGGGAAGTACTTGGAATACCATGGCAAGGCAACGTGGTAACACATTTGGTTGATAAATATATATTGTTGATAGTCCAGTTTGGTGCTGATCCCTGTCGGCTCAGGATGTCGACTGTACTTCTCTGGCTTGGCGGCAGCGTGTTGCTGGTGCATGACGTGCATCTCGTGGACAGCCGCGTCTGGTAAGTCCTTAGTGACGAGCGGGGCAGCGGCGACCGCCGGGGCCCTGGTGAACGCCGGTGAGGCGGCTTCCCGTGAACTCTGCGTTGTGAAAGAGTTGGTCCCCGCCGGACCTGAGGACTCCTCCGGATCCTCCAGGTAGGGGAGGCATGCCACCTGGTCCTTGGTGATCTGCATGGTCATGGCGAATATGGCCAGCATGAGCATGACCAGCCCCAGGTAGTCCATGAAGACATCCCACCACGGCTTCAGGATGCGGTACGTCGGCTGAATGTCGTTCAGGGACGCAACCTCGGTGAGCGTAAACATCACTGCAAGAAATGACAGACAATTAACACACGGTGTAAAGTTAATCATACAAAGGATATGAAGAGGACACTTATTTAGATCATTAAACTGTAAATACATACCGACTACTAATTAATGAACAATCAGTCACAGGATAAAATGATGGAATGCAGTATGCAACAAAATACAACTCAATGAAGTAAAACAAAACACAAGACACAAAATAACAATCCCCCTCTTTTTTCCTTCCTCCAAATGAGAGGACTTTTTGGGATGTACTCCAGCCATTGGGTCTAAATCAGCATTTTGACAGTCTTATAGAATAGCCTGTAAAGTTTCGTGACTGCATCTTGCACGGTTTTGACACTATTGCGTTTGCAAAATCTGTCCACAGACAGGCAGACAGACAAATAGACATATAAACACCTGGAAAAGATGGACATTTCAATGGCGCTGAATGCTCTGACTGCTTGTTTTGGTGTTCCTCCTCCTGCTAACTTGCCACTACCACACTAACACACAGCACACATGGTGGCCGTTACAACTCTTCTTGAGAGACGCCTGATTTTACTGCGGTGGAAGTCACCCACTCCTCCATCTCATTCCATATGGCTCAAGGACATTTTGTGCTTTATTAAGATGGAGAAAATAAGATGTGCCACAAGGAGCTCCACAACCAGATTTGATAAAACATGGGGCCCTTTCTTTAACTATGTTAAAGGACTGCAATTACTTAATACCCAATAGAGTATTAGGCAACCAATATCTGATTGGAATATATATATTCTATGCACCTGAACTGTGCCTTATCTTCAATGTATTTTTTTCTGTATGACCTACTGCACATTTTGTACATCTAAAAACCACAATAAACAAAGTTGTGGGGAAAAAACACCTGTGAAAAGAAAACACACACACACACCTGGAAAAGTACTCAAACCCGCTTCTGTGGAACTTCCCGGTACAATAAGTGTCTCCAGGACCACATTTTGCCTTGAGGACACACACAAAGACTCACAGGGTGAAAACATCAGGCCCACACTGTCGCAGCTGGTAAATACAGCAAATATTATAGCCTACATAGCTCCGCCTTGCATTGTTGGTCACGTAGGCTATGATGAAAATCTCCTGAAAACTCGCTATTTAATTTGCGAAGTATGCACCGAGCTGGCACACTCCTTTTCTTGCCACATTGTTCCAGTTGACACCCAAGTAGGCCTACTGTTGGAGTATAACAGATTGCTATATAACTTGTGAATTCAGGAAACAGGAAAGGAAAGAGCTGAAATAACATTCAACATTGAATAGAGCAGCAACAGAAATAGTGAAAAGAAGCAAGTGTGTAACCAAAAGCTCTCTGAGTCTTGCAGGTTGAGAGTGGAAACGTCCTCCTACAACTAGTGTCGATGAGTCGTGACAGAGTAACATTGAACTCCAGTGTGCTTGGATCAACTGACCTCTCAACTCCTCTCACTCCTTTCCAGTCCATTTTTATTCAGCAATATTTAATGATAGCTATACAAAGACTGAGCCAAGACTGTGCTAAATCCAGACTTGTTACAACATGTGGTTGCTGGAATAGAGAGAGAGAGACCTTTGATGTAAGCCTTAAGTCCACCAACTGTTGTGACTCACTGAGAAGTTTGGCACACGTGCGTTTCATTTAGTGAAGCAGTGCAAAGTGTGCGCTTTTTTCTTATTCTGAGGCATGTGCCACTTCCTGTATCGTGTGTGCGCTGCTTGCATCTTCTTTCATCTGTTTGTTCCCTCCTTTGATGCTTCTGAACATTATATAGCCTACATCTGAAAGCAAGATTGATGTCAAGTCCTTCTGAATTCCAATCAGTCGGGTTTCAAAGAAATTCAATTATCATCTCTGTCCAAAATTCATGTTTCTTTGAAGCTCCAGGAGCTGCAATGAAATTACATCCATCACATACTGTACATTTCATATAGGCTGAAGAACACGCCTTATACCAGAGAGAAAGCAAATAAAATACGTCCCTCTGAAATATCCTGAAGCTGAAGGGACTTGCTAGCAATTTGCTTGGAACAATTTTAAGAAGAAAATATAAGCGAGTCAAAATATTTGACTATGACCTGCTATGAATAGGATGATTTATGAAACGCTGAAGATTGTTTGCTAGTTTGGCACCGGCACCGGGGTCAACTATTTTACAAACTACATCTTTATTATATATTTGCTTTTACTTTGACCTGGCCTAGATTGCGTACATTTTCTTTCCACTTTGTTGGAATTTGAATAATCTGCATCAATATACAAAATATTCAAATTAAATACTTTGACCTAACTTTATAAAATCAAAAAAGTTAAGATTAATAGCCTAATATTAATATCCTAATTTTAATATCTTAATTTTTTAAGTGATTGTATGGAAAGTTGAAATTATTTAGCCTATGTATAATAATCATGTAACACTACCAAAGACTGCTGCAGAGGGCAGCCAGGCGTGTTACACAAAGCAGCAGAAGCCGGACCTGAAGACATATGTTATGTAGCCTAATATAATGGGCTCCAGACAACAACAAAGAAGTGGGTCGCAGACAGGCCATGTGGAAATAGATTATAGGCCGTCAACGTTGTGTTTAGATGTTGACCACCACAAGAAATAGACATTTCCCGATGAGACGAAACGTTTGACTCAAATGAGGAGTTCTTGCGCAGGAACTTATCTGTTGCTGGACTGGGTCAGGTGACTTGTTGTAACATCATGGATAACTGATCCTCAGCATGTGCCCGGTGTTAAACATTCACACTGGGTTACCCAATTTCTTATCTGGCTACGATTATCTCCTCAGCCATATGGGAAGAGGAGATCAGACACCTTATGGGTTTTAATATCCGTTCAAATAACAAAAAGTGGACTATAATTTAGATAAAAAACATAGCAAAGAAGCATACTTACTGCTGATCTGGCGTTATCTCAATCCAATTACTCCTTCCTCAGCCTGCATTCCACTTTTCGCTCCGTTTTTGAGATGCGCCTCTAAGCTAATCACGGCCGCATTATAGAAATTACGAAATGACGCGACTGTGAGAAAGGGCCTGGTGACAGCGCGATTTTGTCAGCGACATCCCTTATACCTGAGAGCCGGTGTGGGCTTGAGGATATGCGCAGACTGCCTGCTAATATTCCAAGAAAAGGGTGGTCCAACCGGGTCCAACATGGAGGCCGTGGAGCGGTTCTATCGGCGCCTCTCATTGGAGGATGACATGACGGCGACGACCCGAAGACACAGCACAGCGAGCTTATCTGATGCTGCATTCATGGCGTGTGGGAATCCCCCGAACAAAGACTTCACGAAAAGCCACAATTAATATATAACCACCACATAGGCTATGTAACAGGGAGAGTTGAGTATTTTCGTTTGTCAACTTCTCTAGAAATGGGCTGTAAAATATCCAACCGTTTCAACACTGTAAATCTCAATGAACCTAAAAGCAACCACAAATAACACTCACCTATTTAGCAACCAGTGCGGGCACAAGCACATTGTTTGGCATCACTTCAAGAACTATATGGATGTTATTAAATAAACACAGATTAAAATAATAGATGGATTCTAAATGTGTAATAGAGGTCTAAAATCACATGAACTTCATAAGCTCTTGTGGCTTATTTGCCCATGGCCCATGATAGGCTAATTCTCAGCTTTTTGACATCATGCCTGCCCTACAACAAACCCTTGATTGCTGTAGTGTAGGCTAGGCCTACATTTGGGTGTGTCTCTTACAGTCGCTACACAAGTAGGCTACATTCTACTATTAAGGGTAGCCTAAACAAAAAATCCAGACAATATTGTGCCCTGTCTGGTATTTCAATTAACCACAAAATTAGGCTACTTATGATGGAAATAGGCAAAATATTTCAGATAAGCCAGGGGCCGCTAAACCTTCCCACTGCCTTTGTCCTGAAAGCTGAGGCGAATGTTATGTTTATAACATAGACAGGGAGGTTTATAAGCAGTAATTACCTACTGAAATCTGACAGGGACGATACTTTCAAGTAGAGCAGTCCGAATTGCCGTCTTTTCCATACGACCTGAACGCAGCATCAATTTCCAACTGCTTCTTTCAAGGTCCCACACGCCACATTGTGCTGCTTGATGCTCAGTAGACTCATCTAACTGGGTAGTTAGACTTCTCTTTGTACTTTGTCTTTGTGCACACGCCACATATTTAAAGACACCAAGCATCGAGTTGTTACAATGACACTAAACTGTTATTAACACTTGGACTACTAACAATATAGTTTATTGCTTTTTATTATTATTGTTTATGCATAATGGATATCTATCTATCTATCTATCTATCTATCTATCTATCTATCTATCTATCTATCTATCTATCTATCTATCTATTTATCATTTGATACATGCTATGATTTGATATGCTTTGTTATATAATATTATTATAGGCTACTATGAGCAAAATAAGCAGACAATAGGAAACTAGGACCCTGGGTTCTGGATTCATGCATCATTTCCAGCTCTGTCTGGATTTGCCTGCTGATGCACAGGGTGGAGGAAGTGTCTCTTGAGTTTCAACCCATACAGGTTTCAACCGGTCCAGGGCTGCTGGCTGCTGCGCTCTGTGCTCTCACACTCTCTGCCCTTGTACTTTAGAGGAAGTGAAAAAAACAGAAAAGCAGCCATATAGGAGGAGTGTGTGTTGTGTGATGGATTAACAGGTTTATAGGCTCAGATTTGGAGGTTGTGCACAACCATCCCACCATGCACCCCCCCCCCCCCCCCGACACACACACACACACACACACACACACACACACACACACACACACACACACACACACACACACACACACACACACACACACACACACACACACACACACACACACACACACAGAGACAGACAGACAGACAGACAGACAGACAGACATCCACATTGATTATTGATTATTGATTATGTCTGTGTTGTGAACAGGCTTGTTGAGTCCTAATTACATTAGCTAACCACACCCATATTAGATGAGTGCTTTCAATACAGGGACAATGTGTTGCCTAGAGGTTAAAGAAGTGGATTTGTGACTGTGAGGTTGTCAGTCTGAATCCCTGCAGGGACAAAAAGAAAAACACAGGCAAAGTGAATGAGAAATGCTTCCCCTCCTATAAGTGCATGTGAACTCACTTAACTGTCTGTCCACACTTAGCCTCACATCGGGTTGCCATGAGATGATTCACCATGATGTAGGTCTACTTTTACTGATCGATAAATCAGCCAGGGTGCATTTTCAAATAATAATACATGTTTTTCTTTATACGATACAGATTCTGATGTAAACCTTGCAGTGGTCCTAGCCTAGGGTTAGCTCCACTTGGCCCTGCTGTGGGAAGTGGCTGTGTTGATGGAGTCGTGATACTGATGGTGTAACACTTTGGCCTGATTTCAAACTTGCACATGGTGTCAAGCCCAGATATCTGTGACTGTGGTTAGATAAGGTGTGTGTGTGTGTGTGTGTGTGTGTGTGTGTGTGTGTGTGTGTGTGTGTGGGTGTGTGTGTGTGTGTGTGTGTGTGTGTGTGTGTGTGTGTGTGTGTGTGTGGGTGTGGGTGTGTGTGTGTGTGTGTGTGTGTGTGTGTGTGTGTGTGTGTTGTGGGGAGGGGAGTGGAGTGGTAGCAGCATGCTGTGGTGGACAGGGAGGCAGGTTTATCACACTGGGGGTGGCAGTGGTAACAGTGGTTGGATAGCATGGGGTTCACCGCCTATGTGGGCGGAGCAAACACATAATTAAGTTCAGCAGCAGCAGAAGCAGCACCCAGATGCCCCTGGCAACCAGGTCACCGTGCTGAGAATTGGCTCAATGCGCTATTAATTATTCAACAGGGACCTCCCTCCCCTACCTCACTCACATAACGCCTATTATTTTAACTGCCCCGCTGTTGCACATTGGCATTATTATCATTTCACCATTGAGGTTATTTCAGATGTGTGCTGCCTGTCTGGAAGTAAAAAAACAAATACACTGCAAGTCATTTGCAAAGTCAAACAAACCCAAACAAACCTGTTTCCATGGCTTTTAATTAACTACTGTACAAGGATAGAGTTATTCCTCTCTCCCTCACTCTCTCTGTGGGGGAACCCAATGTTCTCAAGGTTTGGGTACGGTAATAGGTAAGGCATCTAGTGGAGAGGGTTGGGGGAATGAATGTAGTCAACACTGTGTGTGTGTGTGTGTGTGTGTGTGTGTGTGTGTGTGTGTGTGTGTGTGTGTGTGTGTGTGTGTGTGTGTGTGTGTGTGTCAAATTACAGGCAGCACCCGCACCATGCAGTTCTCACAGTGTTTGTTTGTGTCTGGATCCCATCGTGTTGTTACTTAACATACGGTAAGAATGACGAAGAATGATGTGAAGACATTAAAGGAACATTCCGCCGATTTTCAACCAGCTTTGTATCGTTACAAAATCAGTAGCATGTCAGAAAACTGTAATAGCTGAGAGGGAATTCATAGAGATTGTGCACTTTGTGACAAGTCTTTGCAATTTGACATGGTGTTAGGTAGCCTATGGGCATAAGGTTTTCAAAAACCACCAGATACAAGTTGGGGTGGCCACCTAGTGGCCAGTGTCCAGAAACCCCAATATCGCCCTCGCCGGAAAGAGTGAATGCCATATCAATCTCAGCTCATTTTAGTAGTAGATCCTTGGATAATTTGACTTTTTCTACTTTTTGGTGCTATAGGAATCCATTTGTCACGGTCATTTCCAAGGTCAAATGTAATTCTCACAGTCATTTTAGGAAAAAAGCGACCATGGAACTAAGTCACATAGAAAGATTATCTATCGCTCTGGATACCGGCCACTAGGTGGCCACCCCGACTTGTATCCAGTGGTTTTTGAAAACCTAATGCCCATATCTAATCAACATCACCATGCCTAATTGGAAAAACCTGTCAGTTGTGGACCAGTGATGTCATTCAAACTTTGTCAATGGCATATACCCCCTTTCCTGCTGCTATCTCCTCAGCAGCAGTATAAACACACACTGGGGCGTTGTTGATCTTTTTGCAGTGCTGATAAGAATGTCCCATCAGAGCACCAGATCCCTCAGATGGTCCCTCAGGGATGCTGGTAAACTGTTGGATGAGATTGCTCACCCCAGATGAAGCATAGTCAGCAATATGTGACTGTAGCCTACCCTGTGGCAGGCTGACGCTCATTTTCATACTATAAAACAACACTATTGAATTCCCATTTATGGAGTCACTGAGTGAGTCATGAACACAATTACAAATGAGGGGTTTGTGCAAGCCTACAATCATTTAGCCTCATTTAGCCTACAGAACCAATAAATAAGCTATCATTGCCCGGCCATGGCAACTTCAGCATGTTCCAAACCGGACACAATTTTCGTTTTAGCTCCACCTGCTGTTGTCTTGATAACAATTTGTATGAGTGCTCAGTGGTATTCTCCTCTGCCTGCATTGTAGAAATAAAGACAGCGCACTGCAATCATCCTTTGTTGACTATCGATAGTCAACAAAGGATGACTGATCATTATTCAAACAAATACTTAAACTTAAAGACATAGATGTAGAAATTCTGTGTGTTTCTATCCACATATGCAACAAAGCAACAAGTTAATAAATATACGTGTGATTTTTAAAATATTTTCTATTGCCAAGTCTCTATTCTATTCTATTCTATTCTATTCTATTCTATTCTATTCTATTCTATTCTATTCTATTCTATTCCCATGAAATCTGACCAGGTCATGTCCATTTTTGTGTGCTCTCCTTTGCAGGCAAGTTAAGTTTATGGAAGAGGAACAATGTAGTCACTGACTGGTACAATGGGGACACAGGCTGGCACAGAGAGACAGTCACATCCCAGTTCATCAAACAGCCAACAGGCCTGTGCCTTTGTTCGTCCTATACCGAATGGATGTCTTGAGTAGGCCTACTACTACAGTACAGCACAGTATCTCCCAGGACCTAAAGTGGGAGGCCAACATAGGCACCATCATCAAGAAAACACAGCAGAGGTTGTCTGCCCCAGGACCTGCTGATCGAGTCTGTCCTCTGCAACTCCATCTCCGTCTGGTTAGGCTCTTATGATATCACTGATGATCTCACAAACTTCGCATCTTATGACATCACTAATGATTGAAACTAATTGTTGAAGCAAACAGAGAATAAACATTGCCCACATGCTCCCTTATATAGTCTATATATAGTGTGTGTGCGCATCTATATATATGTATATATATATATATATATATATATATATATATATATATATATATATATATATATATATATATATATATATATATATATATATATATATATATATAGTGTGTGTGTGTGTGTGTGTGTGTGTGTGTGTGTGCGCGCGCATCTTTTCTACGTTCTGTACAGTGTAGTTTGAGCCATCTGGCACTCCGTCCTGGTGTAGTCACGTGGTTTGAAAAATCTATAAATACAAGTGGAGCGCCCCATTGTTCCTAATTGTCCATTGCCTGGCAAAGAGAGATGGCGTCGACAAGTCGGTGCGTAGAAACTATCACCAAATATGTAGTAATATAGTAATATGTCTGCGTCGTGTTGGCATTGTATTCTCTAGAGCTGTTATTTAGTTACACGACAATGTGATGGCAGACGCCAGCGCTAGTAAAATAAAAATAAAAAGTCCGGTCCTTATTTTTATCGTTAGCTGTGGTATCAGCTGGAGAGGCTAGTAGGAATCAGCTAGCAAGATGTTACCAGAAGTCACTATCAGATTCACCGTTACGTTGACAGACTGTAGCATTGTCACGGCTTGCGTCGATCGTCACATTATCGTCACATCTTGTCGTTAAAAGTTAACTACTTCCCTATAACACAGTTTAGATGCAACATATCTAACGCTACTTACCGTTAACAATCGATAGTAGGTTGTTGTTGTAGTAGCTAACTTGTTAGCTTCCTGCCGCTTCGTCACCATCAGGCGCGGCGTTCAGAAACGTTTCTGTTGTTGAAAGTTTACAATACAGTCAGCAAAAATACATTTACTGTGCAGCTAGGTTTCGAGTCGTTTTGGCGGAAATGTTTGTATATTCACGGACCGTCACTGTCACTTTTACAGGAGCTAGTACAGTAGTAGTTAGTCTGAAAGTGGTATGCAAAATGAAGTAGCCCTGGTTTGGTGACAAACAAGGATGCTGGACTCGTCTGTTGTGCTGTCGCCATCATCGTGACTGTTTTTGTGTGACTGTTGCCATTTATATCAAGACACTGACACGAGCAGGCAAGATGCGTGTTCACATTTTTTACTTCGTCGTGACAGTCAATGGTCGTGACTCGTGATGTTAGCGGTGACGCCGAGTTGTTTGATGTCGTTGTGGACGCTGCCTGTTAATCATGTGACTTTTGATAATGCGTTTACTCCTGCATTCATGGCTTAAGTCGCACGTTCTTGACTCACAAATTGCTTTCGACTTGCTTGACCAGACAGATGGACAGCTTTGAGCAGTCAATTTGTAAAACTTGTGCAAGTATCTTCACCCAGACCTTTCTTGCCCAAGGTAAATGGTGCATTATCAGCTCTGTCTTGCTGTGTGTGATCTTTGAACAAGACAAGGCCGGGGGAGGTTACAGGTTGCAGTCTGCTCAGCCAGTAAGGATGACATCACTGATGACATCACTGATGATGACATTGCTCAAGTGACATCACATCATTAGATAATTAGGGCAATTACCTAATTTAAAAAATCATGCGCACGGGTGTTCTTTACACTTCCTGAAAGTTTCAGCCCGATCGCAGTTAAAACGGCATAGCTGTGGCCAGATAAAATTCTGCTCTCTCACACACACACACACACACACACACACACACACACTTCTCATTCTTATTAGTAGATTTTCGTGCCTTAGCACTTTTTGTTAACTGATGCCTACAAATTTGTCCTGCTCTCTAGCGGAGAGGCCCTGGCCCTTCCCAGAGTTCAGTGTCCCGACCACCCTGATGCCATGCTGGTGGAGGACTACAGAGCAGGGGACATGATCTGCCCCGAATGTGGTCTAGTAGTGGGTGAGTGACGACACACACAGCTTTGGGGCTACAGAACCTTTGACACATATTATCAGCACAACAATACTTGCTCTCATTTTCACTTTCCGTTCGCCCTTTCCTTTCTGTCTTCCCTTGTGTTTTCCTTTACACACCCTTCTCTCTAACTCAATTACCCTCTCTCTCTCTCTCTCTCTCTCTCTCTCACACACACACACACACACACCGTTATTAATACACACCAATCATTCAGATAAGCTGTAGTATACATTTTAAGTTTTCTCTCTCCCACCATGCCCTGTGTAGAGGTCAGGGTCATGATAACAGATAGGTTGAGTCTAGAGAGGGCTGCCTTGAGAATGGACGTCACAACAGATCTCATGTGTGCCCTGTGTGTATTTAAGTATCTTTGACTGTCTGTCGATTCTCATGTAAACCTGTATGCTTTCATGAGTGTACAGGACAGGAGTGCATCTCTCTGCAGACATATATGTAAATACATTAATTTAAGACAACTTCCTTGACTCCTGGCTCCTGCTTGTTAATCTCAAGATGGCTCATTATTCTTTTTGGCTGTTAAATTCCATTCTGCATCACCGACTATTATTTTGTTCACGAGTCACATGCACACATGACATGGCGGCACACACACATAGATCCAGTACAAAGCGTTTGAGCTTGTATGAGACGGTAACGGAGCTGCAGTGGAAGACAGAGTAATGAGCCCCTTGAGCACCGACCTGGTCAGATGGGATATAAGAGACTGGAGCTGTGCTCTGATGCAAGTTAAATGCTCTCTGTTCTCGCTCCTCCTGCGAGGGGATAAATGTCACCATTGCTCGTAGATATTAGCTGGAGTGATGGATGGCAAAAGCCTAACAGGATTAAAATCTCAGAAATCTAATCCTTGACCATGCTATATGGTTCTGGGAAGTGGGAGCAAGTATTGGCCATGTTGAAACCATATGCCCTGCCATCCTTTCCTTTGTTTGTACATCCTTGATTTGATACAATTGGATGATTTAGTTCGAAGATAATATATATACCGGTAGAGAGAGAAATTGACAGGAAAAAGGGAACAAAACAAGAATGGATGACACACAACAAAGATTGCGAGCTCGGGTCAGACCCACAATATTCAGAGTACAATATTTGTGCCCTAGATCACTGATCCCAAAGGACTCTCCCGAGATAACATTTTTTGTTGCTTAGCGCTAGAAGAGTGCTAAGACCGAGGTGAAGAAAGGGAGGGTAGAGTGCTAAGACCGAGGCGAAGAAAGAAAGGGAGGGTAGAGTGCTAAGACCGAGGTGAAGAAAGGGAGGGTAGAGTGCTAAGAGACCAAGGCGAAGAAAGGGAGGGTAGGAGGATTGACAAGTTCTACACCGTATCAAACACAGGCGGTAGCATTAGGGAATTCTTCTGAATCTGGCACCATCTTCTGGTCGATTCTCCCAAAGGGAGATAATGCCGCTGGAGAGAACCAGGAGTGAATACATCTGTTGTGTGCACCTACTGCACACATTTTGTGTGTGTGACTCATTGTGCTTTTAGCCTTGGTTAGTGTTCTTGTTGACAAACTCAGACAAAATCTCTCTTTGGCATCACATTTCACTTCTTTTGTTCCATCAATCAAGGACAAAGGAAAAACTAGTTTCAGAGTAACGGCTGAAGACATCGATACAAAAGATTGAAAAGCTGACATAATCTTTTTCCTCTTATCTGTACAAAAGGTTAACAAAAGCTATTTATAAGGAGACAAAGAAAGGAGGCTGCATTCTGTCTATATTATAGTGTTAATGGGATTTATATTTGATTTTTGTTTTCTCTCCTAACCTTTCCCCCTCAGGCGACCGTGTAATCGATGTGGGCTCAGAGTGGAGGACATTTACCAATGAGAAAGCCACCAAAGATCCATCCAGAGTGGGAGACGCCCAGAACCCGCTGCTCAATGGGGGAGACCTGACCACCATGATCAGCAAGGTGAGCGGCAGCCTGTCTTTAATGGAAATGAGAATTAGGGGGTACACATTTTTGTATTCTCAAATTGATTTGTCAAATATCATCCTGTTCAACTAGTGATATAGACATGATATCATTACAGATTAGGGCTGCAAATTATTTTCATTATTGTAACGAGATAATTTTTGTATTTTTTCTTAAAAATTAGTCTATACGATTAATCCATTATTAAAAAAATCTGTTGATAGACTAATCCAGTAATTGTTGCAGCTCTATGCCCATTCGCCCCACTACTCACTCACTCACTCATTCACTCACTCACTCATGTCACTCATTCACTCACTGGGTCCCTAAATCACCACCCTCGTATTATCCTCTCCCCCCTAAAGTGTACAACAAATTCCTCTTATCGGACGCCTCAAACTACAAAAAAATAAACCTACACAAACAGATTCACTCAGAACATAACCCCCCTCCTTGCAGGCCCACAAACCCACAAATATATTAGCTCGCAGCACTATAAGTGCCCTTCAGCATGCCAAGAAACATCTTGATGTTGACTATGGCTTTTATACAATGGTTACCAATGCATCTATACTGTCTGAGGAGTTTTACATCCTCTTGTTTCTTCCACCACAGGGAACAGGCGCAGCTAGCTTTGACGAGTTCGGTAACTCAAAGTACCAGAACCGTCGGACCATGAGCAGCTCGGACCGGGCCATGCTCAACGCATTCAAAGAGATCACCACCATGGCCGACCGCATCAACCTACCTAGGAATATCATCGTGAGTTCCATCTGCACTTAAAATGTTCCAAAGAATCACAATGTATCTGCTTTTTGGAAGAATCTAAAGTATGACTTTAAATCATGAGTTGACTTGTATGCTTTCTGGAACTTGATGCTGTTATCTCGTGTAAGAAATGGCAATGACCATGATGGAAAGAACCTGGGGCTTTTTTTTGTTAACCTTTTACGATTTCTTTTTTCACAAGCATACATGTCCTGTCTTTTTATTTTGTTAAAGAAATACCGTACCTAAATATATAATTTGTTCTGCTTTTCCTGCTTTATTTTGCTTTTGAGTTAACAATATCAAAGCATGTGATTGAATTTGTACAGACTGTTGCTGACAACAAATAATGCCTTTGCCCTGCAGGACAGAACAAACAACTTATTCAAACAAGTTTACGAACAGAAGAGCCTGAAAGGCCGAGCCAACGACGCCATTGCTTCAGCCTGCCTCTACATCGCCTGTAGACAAGAAGGGGTTCCAAGGACATTTAAAGGTCAGAGCAAGTGGTTAAATTTTCCTATAAACTACAATTAAAATTACCATTGTACTTTTTAACTTTTTTTGACAACAATTTGGAAATTTTGTTTAAAAGTCTACACAAAGTTCTCTTTTCTAGCAAAGTGGGAGTGGAAATGAGATAGATTTATGTGAAAGTATAAAATTCCAATGACAGAATACTGACAGTATTCATCCCCTTGACTCTATTGGGCTATATTATGTCACTGGTAAAATCATTTCATAACATATATTCGACGTTTTCTTTAGCTACATTCCATTTAAGCCGGTCTCTCTCTCTTCTCCACAGAGATCTGCGCCGTCTCCCGTATCTCCAAGAAGGAGATTGGCCGGTGCTTCAAGTTGATCCTCAAGGCGCTGGAGACAAGCGTGGACCTCATCACTACAGGAGACTTCATGTCCCGCTTCTGCTCCAACCTGGGCTTGCCCAAGCAGGTCCAGATGGCCGCCACCTACATCGCCAGGAAGGCGGTGGAGCTGGACCTGGTGCCAGGCAGGAGCCCCATCTCTGTGGCCGCAGCAGCCATCTACATGGCCTCACAGGCCTCAGCCGAGAAGAAGACCCAGAAAGGTGAGGAGGGCTTGTGATGGTATGCGTGGCCGTTTATATTTGAATGTTGTCAGAGTTCAACAGACGGAGAAAAGGGGAAATGTAAAGTTTCTTCATCTTAACATTTCAATTTGAAAGTGGATCTTTACCAAAATCACCAAGCAGATGCTTAGAGAAAAGTGGTAAATAATTTACAGCAGGTAGAGCGATCGAACCAACATGGATTCTTGTGTTTCTGATGCTTCCCCAGAGATCGGAGACATAGCTGGCGTGGCGGATGTGACCATTAGACAGTCGTACAGGCTCATCTACCCACGTGCCGCGGACCTCTTCCCTCCAGACTTCAAATTTGACACGCCTGTTGACAAACTGCCCCAACTGTGAAGATGCTACGCATACAGTGACCACACTCTCTGCTGTACTTATAGGATTATATTCTTTTTTTGGGGGGACGGGGCTATCTTTTCCCCTCCTAACTTAAGACTTCAGGCCTTTGTTGAGGCAAACATGCAGGAATACAGAGGACACACATTCCAACGCTTACATATTTTTCAGATTGCAAACTGTACTTAGTTACAGTATTTCATTTGACTGTATATATATCAATCATGTATATATGTCCAAGTGAGAAATGTAATTGGTGCTTGCAATTCTAGGCTGTTTAAATACTGTATACAATTTCTATGATTTCTTTTTGTAGAAAAAAAAATGGCCAGGTTCTATTTTGTTAGCTTTTTGCATTGTTCTAAGTAAATTGGTGGTTTGAATAACATTACATTTTTGGTTATTTAAAATATTTGTCTTAATAATTTGATCTTTGATAGACTTCAAAATCTCTTGAAATGTAAGGGTTGATAGAATACCGCTATCTTTACAAAGGCTTTATGGTCTTCTGCCAGATATTTGGATCCATAGACTCCTGTTTGACATAAAGAAGTGGTTGATCCTTTGGGTTACCTCAGGTCATCAAGGTGTAGCTGAGGCCCCTCCCTGACATTAGATATACTGTAGGTGGACTGCCACTCCCTTAAATAAGTTCTGAAGAGAGCCAATAGAATTGTGGCCAAAAACCAAGTATGATTCAAAATGTCCAAAGTATCCCATGAAGGTGTGTTCATTGGCAATGGTACAAATAAAAAAAATACCACTATTAAAAATGTTTAATTTGTGCATTCATAGGCAACAAACGATGACTGCAGAAATGATTTTTTTTTTACACCAGGGTGAACAGCAAACAGATTGTGGGACTTCAATATTGGTGTACCATCCATAATTGTCTTGTCTGTCCTCTTGACAACATGCACAAGCAGCCATGTAAGCAATGGGGGAGGGGGAAAATGTACAATCTATTTTCATCATTATACTAAACATAATTAAAAACTATTGATAACATTAGTGCTTTCAGCTCAATTGTGTACATATATACCCTGCCCTCCCTTGTAGTGATTCATATCAAAAGGTCTGCACCAGTTCTGGGTCAACTTTGAATTAAAATACATTCAGTCATTTTGAATATACTTCCAGCACAAGATTGTCAAAATTTGCTAATTCATTTGTGGCAAATAAGATGGGTTTCATTGTGCCAGCCAGGATAATTCAACCAATCTCAGAGCGGTATTTGAAAGTACTTTAATTGGCATATTGACCCAGAACTAGTACGCATTAACTGGCACAGAGTTGGGTCTAGTTTCCCCAAAACAGCTCAGCACTTGGCTTATAGTGGAGCAAAGATGATCCGGCATTGGGTCACTGTCAGTCCATCAATCTGGTTTTTCCATTAGTGCGGCTTCCCTAGTCAACAGGGACTGGAAGAATGGGTTTTGGTAGCATAGCTGTAACTGTTCCGAGTCACTTCAGATTAGTGTTTTTACTTTCATTAACTTATAACTGAGGTATCAAGGACAACTGCAGTCAGTTCCACCACAACTGGCTGTCCAGAAAAACACCAACTGCAAACTGAATTGAAATGGAAGAAATGAGTTCATGCCAGAGGAGTGCAGCAGCCTGCTCGATCTTCTTGTTCAGTGAAGTACTGCGACACCAAGTGAAAGCAGTGGGCAGTGCTTCATCCCAGAAGGCTTCAGTTCAGCTGAATGTCAACATCAAGCTAAACATCTAGCCACTGCAGTGCTTAGGAAAGAAGAAACGCTTTTAACGATTTCTCCCCTTGAAGTGTTTAATTGCTTGTCAGGTCACTCATTCAGTAATGGGCTTCTTTCCAGTACAATGTTTCCAAATCTCGAGTAAACATGTCAAAACTTCAAAAGTGACTCTCCAAGAAAGCGAGGGGGTAGTGTTATAATAATACCTTTAGTAACTTATAACACTGGATGGATTGATGCTTTACACCAAACAGCGATATGGTCATATGGGCCTTTGTGTTCAGACATAGAACGCTGTGTGGGGAAAACTAAAGAGCAGAGCTGTGTCCAACATGGAACAGGCGTTTTCTAAAACTGGGTTGTGGACGAAGACTGGGCTCACAGACGAGAGGACTTGTAGTGTGAAGACTCTTTCTTACTTGGGTTTCAAGTTGACAAGTAGTAGTAGTAGTAGTCAAGATGTTTGTTGTAGTTAAACCGTAGTGCCAGTTCAGTGACGATAATGCTTTGAGCACCTCAGATTCATTGAATAATTTCATACATGTCAATCTTACAGTGAGATAAAAGTCCTTAAGCTATGGCGAGGGCTTTCCAAAAAAAACAAAAACAATAAAATATATACGAATGAATATAATCTGTACAGATCAAAAAAATGACAGTGACATTGAATAATATGATTGTGATGTTGCCGTCTCCTTGGAGTTCATATGAAAAACATTCTCAGTGGTCAGACAGCGGACACGACGACGATGTGTGCAGGAGGACTGGGCACCCCTCCTCCTTTACTCAGTTTCTCCAAGAACAAAAGTTTCATTTTTTTCTGTTTGTTAAAAAAGTTCTTCATGTTGATTAAAAAATAAGTGGGTGGTTGGGGGGCGGGTTCTGCGGAGGGTTTGTGGACCGTCTTTTCAAAATGGCACAGAACAATCCCAAGGCTCAGGGGAGCGACGTTGGCTGCCCCCTCTCATCGTTTTGGGGCAGGGAGGAAAGATGCGAGCTACAGTCATCGCTGTGTTGGTTGGTTCACAGTGTGTGTGTGTTTGTGTGTGTGTGTATGGTGGCGGATGGGGTGAGCTAACACCAGTCAGCGATGTAATCAAAGTCAGAGAACATGTTCTGCTCCTCGGAGTTGAGTGCTCGGGGCTCGCGGGGCGGGGTCAGGATCGGCGCCTCTGAGGTAAATTCATCGTCGAAGTTGCTGACGTCGTTGGCGCCCTGGATGGTCGGGACGAACGGAGGCTTCACCTTCTTGCCTAAGAGTCCGTTCCAGTCCATGTTCTGCAAAAGAGCGAGAGAGCGTAAGAAATGTCTGACTCTGAATTTTATCATAAGCTCATAGAAAAGCTCATGGAAACTTCACCTAGATGGCTGGCAACTACATAGTAACTCGTGCCGGGCGATATATTGTTCCGTATTTGGTTATTGTACTATTGTAAAATAACACTTCTGTGGTCTTAAAGGCCGCGTTGCAGTAAAATTATATAACTTTCGGAACTTATTAGGCATTTCAGGCTGAGTCAAGTGAACAATGATTGGCTTCACGTGATCATCATATCCACATACAGTGAATGAGTTAAGATCGTCACTAATCAGTGATTAGTAATGATCTTAACAAAAAAAAATCTTGTACGTATATATCTTATGAAAGCACAAATACCCCCAAATTCATTCCCCCAAAATATTGGCACATTACCAATATTGAAGTATTCTGTCTAAAATATTGTGATTTTTGTCAATATCGCCCAGTGCTAATAGCAACTATGACAAATTTCCCCTTAAGGAACATTAAAGTTTATCTGATGTTATTCACAAAAACCGGAAAACAAATATCAGTCTTTGTGAAAATGCTCTTTTAGTCACTTACCCTGAAGAATAGATGTTTCTTGACCTCCTCTGCATCCCTCTCTCCTGCCCCTAGACGGCGCTCTGGGCTCCTCCTCAAAAGCTAAGAACAAGATGGGACAATAAGTACAGTAAATATTAAACTGGCCACATTGTGGTCAGTTAGCAGGTGAAATCTTTTCATATAAACCTGTGGTTCCTAAACTGGGGTACGCGTACATGGAGGTACTGCAGGGGTACTTGAGAGAAAGGTGGAAATGGAAAAGAATAAATCATGAAAATAAATGAAATGTTCAAATTAATCTGCTCAGGAGGCAATAATTGCAACTTTAACACTCAATTTCTTATTGTGACATTATATTCTTCAAAAGGTGGGTTATTCAAGGTTTTCTCTTTCAGTTTTCTAAGCAAAATTTTGTAGTTGGGTAAAGTGGGTACCGTACTTGGATTCAGAAACCAGGGAAAGGGGGAACTGAAGCAAAAAAAAAAGTTTGAGAAGCTTTTGCCTGGAGTGATTCTGTGATGCAGGTTTGCACTTTTAGTATTTTTCTTTTCTATGGTATCAGCAGGACTCGTGATTTGACTTGGACTTGAGCACCGATGACTCGGACTCGAGCATTCATGCATTCGGACTCGGAAATTGGAGACTCGGACTTGTTAATTGATAAAGACAGTTTTTTTCTTTTCATTTTCTTTGTAATAGGCCCTAATAATTTGGCATAAGATAGTTAAATTAACACCGTGACTTTATTCAATTTTGTGCAAGAGCAGGTATGTGTGTTCCTCCTACAGGTGGATTCACGCTCATGTTACTATGTTGTTATAGTAACTCCGGACTAAGGGGACATTCACACCAAAAGCATTTTTTTCAGTCAGAACGCTATGAAAATCATGTCGAGAGCGCTTCCATTGTGCACAAAACACAGCGCACAGAGCGGTTTTTTTGTGCTCCGTTTTGTCTTCACCTGCAGTCGCGTGCAGTACGGATCAGAACACAATGACCACACGGACGGTAGCCAGCTAGTTTTGCCTGTTTGATGTTGTTCACTGTCAACATGAAAGCCAGATTATTGCCAATTCTGGCAGCAGCCGAGGTTGAAAATCCCTCGGGAGGAGAAAAGGTAGGTGGAGTGAAAATGACGAGCAGCGCGCTTTTCCTCAATGTTCAACTTTTTTCAGCTTTAAAACACCCACAGTGCTCCTCCAAAAACAACAGACGCCACCAGCGCTTAAACGCCAGGTGCGTTAATTAAAAAAGGAGCACGTTTAGCGCGTCCTTACATAGAGAGTGAATTGCAGAAAGACGCTGGCAGCTCCAAAAACACTTTTGGTCTGAATGTCCCCTAAGACTTGGACTCAGGAAATGGGGACTCGACTCAAGACTCCAACACTGGGGACTCGAGACTCGACTTGGATATTGACCTGACTAGAACACTGCGTGTCAGATGAGACCCATCCAATACAAAACAACTTACAAATAATAAGTGATACTGCTGCAGGGCATATCAAGTTATAATTAATTGACAAACATAACGAGATGTTATGATGTCCTCATTATAAATGCACTGAACACACCCTCCTCATAATGGAGATGGCCTCGGTGGAGAGGAAACGTGGGTAGCGGACTTCATCGTTGACGATGCTGTCGAACACCTCCTCCTCATCGTCACCAGGGAACGGAGACTGAAATAGACAAGTATCAAGATAAGACGTGACAAATGGCACTGAACATGAGTCACTGTTGTTTGGACTGTCACAGCATCAGTATGAATCAAATGGCATGACAACAGCCAATATTTAGATTGTGCACACTAGCAGTCAAGTTTGGACAAACGTACTTATTAATCACATTGTAGTGACCAAAACAAGTGTGAAACAAATCAAAACTATCTTATATTTTAGATTCTTTAAATTAGCCGCCCTTTGATTTGATTTGATTTGATACTTTATTGTCCACCATGGTGGAAATTTTTCTTTGGCTTCTCTTCCCATCGAGATACATTGTGCACAGTCAGCACACCATAAAACATAAAGACATAGAACATAAAACACACATGTACAAGTTAAGACATAGATAGTGCAAATAAACATATGATTCCAAATACAAACACCTAACTAAAAATGGCTTC
Source organism: Poromitra crassiceps (assembly GCF_964638095.1). Taxonomy (NCBI): domain Eukaryota; kingdom Metazoa; phylum Chordata; class Actinopteri; order Beryciformes; family Melamphaidae; genus Poromitra; species Poromitra crassiceps. The sequence goes on from NC_139639.1 coordinate 14,259,976, forward strand.
CTACCTATCTAAAATACCAGTCATATACCTACCTACCTAAAATATTACAAATACAATACCTAACTAAAATGGCTTCCTAATTCCTAACTATCTAAAATAGGTTTGCATTGATGGAAAGGCAAAGGCTTTGGAAAGAAATTCATACAACTTCATTATTTCTATTTATTTGAAACAAAATGGCTTTAAGAGAATGAAAATCATTCAGGTGTGTCCAAACTATTGACGGGTAGTGTACATTTAGAGTCACAATTTATGAAGGAGGCGACACTCAGCAGGTGAACACCAGGAAGAGACCACTCACCTCCCCGACCAGCATCTCGAAGATGAGCACCCCCAGGCCCCACCAGTCCACGGCGCGCGTGTACGACGTTTCAGTCAAAACCTCGGGGGCCAAAAACTCCGGCGTGCCACAAAACGTACTCGTGCGATCCCTGAAGCCCATTCCTGACCGCAACAGGGAGGATCTTTATTCCATAACTGATAGGTAGGTTGAAAATATCCAGGAGTGAAGTTTAACAATAAATTGGAATGCTAATTTATGGTAGGACTGCATGATAGTGACCTTTTTTTTGGTAGAATATTGGAAAATAAACTGCAATGCATTCGGCCACAGGCATTTTAAGCAAGTTATTTGTTTAATTGTTAAAAGTATGTGTAAGTGTGCGTGCGTGTGTGTGCGTGTGTGTGTGTGTGTTGAGGAGGGAGGGGTGACACTTTAGAAAAAGGAAGAATATTATTCTTCAGCTTAATTTATTTGACAGGGACAAAGCCTTCCAACTGATGTGGTCGTCAATCTTACCCTCTTTGCAAAGCCCAAAGTCAGCAATCTTCACATAGCCCTCTGTGTCCAAGAGCAGGTTATCCAGCTTCAAATCTCTGCAAGTTCCAACACACACACACACACACACACACACACACACACACACACACACACACACACACACACACACACACACACACACACAATCAACATTGTAAGACGACATAGCTTTATGCTGCCAACACAGATATGGCAATGAATTCAATGTGTTAACATTAACTGAATATCTTACCTGTACACAATCTTATGCTCATGTAAGAACTGTAATCCCAATACAACACAGGCTGCATAAAATCTGCAAAAGTAGAAAAAAGAAAAAAGAAAGGAAAAGAAGGTGGTGAGGTGGCTTCAATGAGTAATCAGGAAAAACAGAACCCACTTCATTAGCTCACATTGTTGCCAAGGAAACAAGCAAACAAGGAACTATATGACTGTAAAGCTCTTTTAGGGCATTTCAAAGCCGGTTCTACCAGAATTCCTGGTGAGAGAGAGAGGCCCCTGAGAATAATCTGGCTGCTGTAAAATGTGCACGCTTTCAATTTAGCAGCTTGACTAAAACACACTTCAAATCCCCACTCACTAACGGCATGTGGAAACTGCAAGGTGTTAGCGGAAAAGGAAAAAAAAAAAAATAGAAACCCAATCATGATTATGTTATTTGATCCCATATAGACACTCAACTATTAAGCCAATATAGCCTAATATTGCTGTTTCAGACTATAACAAACACATAAAAAGGTCTGTCTGTAGGTAGTTATTTGTTTCCGACGCAGGGAAAGTGTGAAAAACAGTAAAACAAAACTACTGTATCTCTGAACTATCTCCAAATCACACAGATTTAAGCTATTCTATGTGATCTCCTTTTGATAACTGTAACAACCAATGTCATTTTTTTCACTTCCTTTCACTGAGCCTCCCCTGAAGCTGCTTGGAGCCCCCCTGGGGAGGTCCGCCTCCCACTTTGAAAACCATAAATTTGTACTGTCAGTCATCAGAGTACCATATAGAACGGTGGGGTGGTGTAGGAGGAATTTGTTCAGTTCAGACAGGGTCGCTTCACGCTTAACGAGCTCAGCTGGTCACTCACATGGCCCTGGGCTCGGAGAAGACGTCGGCGTGGATGTGCATCATCAGGTCGCCTCCCGCCGCGTACTCCATGACGAAACACACGTGTTCTTGGGTCTGGAAACACGCAAACAGGTTGACCAGGAAAGGGTGGCGGACGCTGTTCACCGTCTCAAATATCCGCTTCTCGCACATCAGACTGGGGGAGAGAGGAGTGACGGCGGTGAGTCACGACAACACGGGGGAACTGAAACTTTCAAGTCACGCACATCTTCAAAATGCACTGACCGTGCTTTATAGGAACATACACAATGTACAAACGAGCTTTTGAGTGGAGTCAAACACTACGTCTGAGCCGGGAGTTCCTCACCTGTCGACTTCGTCACGAGCCACGATGTCTCCTTTCTTCAGCGCTTTGATAGCAAACATCTCCCCTGTGCTTTTATACTCTGCTAACAACACCTGGGGGATGCGGAGGAGAAGGACAGCTTATAGAGTAACCCGTTTCAAAACTGTCCGCCCATCTAACGGTGTTGAATGATGATGTAGAAAGTACCTTTCCAAAGTGACCGCGTCCGAGGACCGCCACGCATTTGAAATCTTGGAGACTGAACTGCTCTTCTTCCCTGGAAAGGCATCAGTGTTTACATTAGAACCCATTACATATACAGAAATATAATATAGACCTTCCATCAGTGTTTACATTAGGAACCATTACATACACAGAGATGTAATGTAAACCTTCCTGTGAGTACTGTAGCAAGTCTTTTGAATCAAGGCACTTGCTGCAGCAATCTACATGGTGTTTTTTTTTTGCAACACGACAGTGAAAATCAAAAACATCAGGATTCACAGCCAGGGGGCAGCGTTTCCCCTCGTGCAACCGTTTCACTGGTTGCTTTTTCCACACTCTTTTACAGCATGGGTCACACAATGTCACTGCAGCGTAAAATATTCAAGGTGAAAGATGCATAACAGCAGCAACAACTACCAAAATAAAACCAGTAGCAGGGTGCTAAAGTTTGACCTTTTTATTTATCTCTCCGTCAACACTTCTATGGCCCCTTGTCCATTCAGCCCCACAGTTTAAGAATCACAAGTCATTTTTCTCTCTCAGTTACCCCTTTTTAAATAAAAGACTATTGGGTTCAGCAGGACAGCAAACGGACCATTCGCCTTTCATTTTAAATGCATTTTAAGCTTAGGCGGTTAACTCTACCAGTTATACAAACATCTCCCACCTTATCTCTGTGTCTTTGTGTATGGCGGTGAGCTCCAGGTCTGGTGGCTGGAGGTCCTGCTCCACCACTCCATCCAGCTCCGACTTCACCGCTATGCTGTTCCTCTTGTTCAGGAAGTCAAACGAGGCAAGGGCGTCCTGGAGAGAGGGCAAAGAAGGTGTCATGCAAGATCATATTTAGGTACACATGGTTAGGGTGTGTTTATGTTTTATTCTTTTAACACATTCACTGCCAGCCGTTTTTTTTTTACTGTAGGTAGGTTCTGCCAGAGGTTTTTTTTGAGGATTCTGGCTCATCTTTCAAGACCCGAGGATTCTTTTCTGCTAAGACTTTGTGAACACACAATATCTCAAAAGAACTAATAGAATGTGTGCTTTCTCTGTCTAAAAGAGTTAGTTTGTAGAGTTAGTAGTTATGTAAGCATTAGCAGTTGAATACAGCATGGTTTCAGCGTCTGGAAAATTATTCTGAGATAAACGGCTTTTTGTGAAATTCGATAGAACAGTCACTTTAACCATTCATTTTTGGCATCAGTAAGACGTCAGACATCTAAACAATAGTTTTGAACAGTAATTTCCTCCATAACAGCAGGAAACACCCCTCTGCTTCAAACTCCTCCCTCCGTGTGTGTTCTTCTTGGCTGCAGCGGGCGTGTCACAAGCTCGTTGCTGCTGCTGCTGTAACCTCGCGTCACCAGGCTCACTGCTTCTGCTGCTGCTGCCTGTCTGCTGGCGGCCGCTCGGCAAGTCTGGATATGGGCTCGCTCGTTTCTTGTGATTTCGGTTGAGAGCTTTGATGAAGCTTTTGCGATTCTGGTCTTATTTATGCTGCGTGTTTCAAAGTGTGTTCCACCCGTAATCTATTATGCAAATTTGCAATCCCGCACCGCCAGCAATCAGCGCGAAAACGAAAGCGTTTTCGCCAATCCATTTTCATGAGAATGGCTTCCTCAAACTGCTTTTTGCTTGCCTTCCTCTAGTCTGGGAGAGCACTGTCGCCACTTAGTGGGTCCGTGGAATGGGTTGTACACGTTCGCTGGCTTCAATATTTTTATAGGAGACGTGGGGAGCGTTGATCCACGTCCCACCGTCAAAAAAAAAAAAAAAAAATTTAAGCCGAGATATCTCGTCATTGGCAGTGAACCGTTGGATTCTGTAAGCCGAGATATCTCGTCAATGGCAGTGAACGTGTTAACATCCCTTTTGCTTTCCTCATCTGCACACACCACACCATATTGAAAGATGGGGAAGACACTGAGGACCACACGTGACAAAGCTCGGATGCACCAGGTATGATTTTTTTCCACATAATATGACTAGAACAGTATTATCTGAGAGGGAAAAGTGACAATAATATATACTGTATTATAATATATTATTTTTAAAATATATTATTTTCTCCTGAATGAACATGTATGCAGTGCAGTTAGTTGTGGGGATCTGACTGATTTTAACTTTTATACAAATTAAGCATTTTAAAGTTTGTTTTTAAAAGGGAGTATGATGCATGTCTATTTTGGAGCTCTGTGAGGATTAAATCACAGACCAGACTCGCAAACCAGCAAGCTGCCCCGCTGCCCTCGATCCAGTACTTCCTTATCGATGACAACTGTAGTTCCATGTAGCACCGCACCTGTACTTCCTCCTTGTCGGGCATCTTATCCTGGGCCAGTGGTTCTCGGATGTCGTCGGGGACTGGGTAGTGCTTGGGTCCTGTGGTGGGTTCTTTGTCAAAGTCCAGCTTGGTCACCAGGGCGTCGCTATGTGGGCACAACGGCACGGAAAGCTTAATGACGAAATCAACGATCCAGCCAGTCTGGTAGATTGTAATATGTGATTTCTACTGGAAGATGCCGTTAATGGTTCGTTTTTTCATTTTGTTTTTAAATCCATGCCTTGCTCAATGGCATCCCAGTGTGTTTGTGTTTGTGTGTCTGTTCCTCTACCTGCAGGGTGTTGGGGAACCGGGCAGACTGCTGGGCCCGGTCTCAGCTGCCTGCGGGCTGAAGGAGTTGGTGCTGACTGTGGGGATGGCTCTTCTCACCAGACGGCCCCAGGTGGCGATGTTGATGTTCATCTGAGGGGCGCGCAGGAAGGTCTTACCTGACCAGGAGGAAGCAGTTGGGGGCAGGGAGACGGGGATGAGGTGATGTGAGGGAGATCAGAATGAGGAACAGGAGGATCAGACACTGACACAGCAACCTCTTTATTGTCTGAACTTTCCCCATCACATTATCTCCATGGCAACTGTGAGGTCATGACCTCTGGGAGTTGTTATCGTGGAGTCTAAGGCCATGAACTACACGTCTGTTTCACAATATTAAGCTCTGAAAATACTGTATGTAAAGCAACACCGACTCACCTTGCTGCTTTGAGAAAATCTTCTTTTGTCTTTGTAGCTTCGGCCGTCGCTCGATAACGGGGTTGAAAAATGTCACCTGAACAATAGAAATGTAATGAAGGAACAGACGACGCAGCAAACAGAACTTAGAATGGGTACAATTGTCACAGTGCTCTGTCAGTGTGTATGTGCATATATGAACATGCCAGTATCTCTACCTAAACATACAGGATGTATTGACATAAGATTGTCCTATATTGCATACTCAAGATGTATGTGAGTAGTTGGGCGTTTTGCCAGCGCTCACTTCTACAAAGAGCTTTTTTTTAAAAGGGTAATCACTAAATCAGTGTAGAAAATTCCTCAATGATAAAATCACTAACTGACAACATCATCATTGAGTGCTTGAGTGACATCACTGGTGACCAATTCTATACATAATCGATATCATCAGTGATTTATGATGAATTTGAGTGTGTCCTGGAGCCTTTGTAGACCACTGTCTAACTCCAAGTTGACAACATTTTGGGGACACTAGCAATACTAATTAGTGCATAAATAAATGAATTGAATGAAAATAAAATTATAAAAATCTTGCGGGCAATTTTTGCCCCTTGATCATGGTTTTTAGGGCATTCGGCGATTTCTTGGGGCATTTTTGCCTTTGCCGCTGGCTAAATTCCTACACTGGCTTAGGTTTATGGTGAGAATTAGGACTTATTAAGGTTAAAGTGCATGAAGTACAATATTTACTGTCTCTGTCACTCAAAAAAGTTGAGTTCAAAAAAAGAGTTCATACAAATGACTCAATATTACTTTGTAAGGTGTAAGATGTATGGCTTTCAAAAGTCACTTTCGGGGACAGGACTGTGATTTGGGCCAATACCCTCTCACCCCCCTCTAATGAACTACAATACCCTCTCACCCCCCTCTAATGAACTACAATACCCTCTCACCCCCCCTCTAATGAACTGGCTTGCTCGTTGTGTTGTGAAAATGTGACTTTTATATTTCTGTCCATTACAAGCCCTGTAAACCATTCCAGAGAAGATGTCAATATTGTGGCAATTTCTTAGTCACAGAGTGAAGCATGTAAAAGCAAAAAAATACTTACTACCCCTTTAACTGGTAAGGAACCAATGTAGTCTGTGTGTGTGTGTGTGTGTGTGTTGTGTGTGTGTACCTCAGCAAACAGCATCCCCTGTGGCTCTAGGTACAGACACATCCCATGCCGCTGGTTGTCCAGGAAGTCCTCCAGGCGCAGGAACTTGACAGCACAGAGCGAACGCCAGTCTCGCCAGTACACCGAGATCTCCAGCTCACGGGACTAGAGGGCGACCACACACACACACACACACACACGCACGCACGCACGCGCGACAACAAACAGATGTGAGACACAAACTAAACTACATTACCCACAAACAATGTTGAGTCAACAACAGTAAGCTAGGTCAAGCCAAGGGCAGAGCTGTGTGTTACCCGGTCCAGCTCCAACGTAAACTTCTGGTCCCAGGCCTGGTTGTTGACCGGCCTCCAGCTCGTCTGGCCGACTACTGTGTTGTCCAGCTTCAACACTGCGCTGATCTCATCTGAGGAAACATCAACACACATACTATTTGTTAAATACTAAACCTATTAACAATCAAATTTTTTTTAAATCCTTCCTTCTTTTAACTGATTTTTCTCCCGTTTTCTCCACAATTGTACTTGGCCAAATCCCCCAGCTGTCCCTGTCGTTGCTCCAACCCCTGCCGATCTAGGGAGAGTTGTAGACTAGCACATGCTCCCTACACATGCCAGTCGCCAGCTGCTTCTTTTAGCTTGACAGGGAGGAGTTTCACCTGTAGGACACAGTGCGTGGGAAGATCACGCTATTCCCCCCCAGTTCCGCTCCCCCCTGAACAGGCACCCCGACGGACCAGAGGAGGCACTAGTGCAGCGACCAGGACACATACCCTTAATCCGGCTTCCAACCTGCAGACACGGCTAATTGCGCCTGTATGGATGCCCGACCAAGCCGGAGGTAACACGGGGGCTCGAACCTGCGACCCTCATGTTGGTAGGCAGAGAATGTACCGCTGCACTACCCCGGGCGCCCTAGGCCTAGAAACTCCCATCTGTGATGGTGATTCAGTTGCTATACAACGCCTCCTTTCATCCAAGCAATCTTATGTCTCAAGACACATTCAATCTGTGCTAATAATTAAAAACATGGCCAGCTTTGTTTTATTGATAGCCATGTCGACTCTTGTAATCATTTATCGGTGTTTACTCTTATGTGTGCATTACTTTGAAGAAAGCCTTTCCGACAGCACGGGGGGGGGGGTTCTACTTACTGGAGAGATCCTCGCTCTTCGTCAGGTTGCGTGCGCTGGCGCCGCGGTTCCGGTTTGCTCGGCTGATGAAGGACGAGCGGGTCTCGCTGGGGCTCCAGCCGGGCAGCGGAACAGAACCGGCTTTGGAGCGGCCTGGGACGTTTTCCAGAAGGTCCTGGCAGCCCATGAGCCTGACGTCTAACGTGCCTAGAGGACAGGACAGCATGCAGTGTACTGATCAGCATGGTTCCGTGCCATGTAACCCGTCAGGTTCCAGGCTCTGCAGATAGCCCATTTCACTCATTACAAATAGTAATATACTTTGAAAATGTACCAGGTGTTATGACCAGATTAGTATCCAGGCTCCATGTACTCACTTCACTTACAGATCCATCAGGTTGGAGTGTAACAGGTGTTGCTGTGTGACTAAGGGAAACTTAAAAGCTGGCCAAGTGTGGTTTCACTGCTATGTGGGACAATAACAGTCAGTGTCCTGCGTTTTGTTCGACCACAAAAACAGTGTGTTTGAATAATGCAAGTGTGAAAAGAAGAAGAAGAAAAAGGAGGCAGCACTGTGCCAAGTGTACGATTGGGCGATGGGAAATTGACCCAAATCAGTTCCAATAATTAGTTTAATATGGTTTCTAAAATGACAGGTTTCCCCAAATATGTTTTCTTTGCTGAATGAAAGCACACATCGTTAGTGCAGTGAGGTCAATTATTTTCTAAATTAAATTTTAATTTTTAATTTGAAAACCTATCAAAATGTGGAGTGGGCGGATTCTAAAGTCTGAATCCAGGCTAATCAAAATATGCCTCTTTTGAAAAATGAAACGACAAACGTCGGAGTTGAGACCTCTGATTCTGGGGTGTTCAGCATCTCTTTAACATCCTCAGTAAAAATGCCAAAACAAAAAAAAGTCAATTTCTCATTAAAAGAATCCAGCATTTTCAAGCTTTGATACAGACATATACATACATTTATGTCAAAGATGAATCAGCGATAACCAACCCCCAAGTGATGGTAGCGAGAGAGAGTTGAGAACAGTTACCTGTGAGTGCGGCGGGCTTGGCCACGGTGCTGTACTGGTTGTGCGTGGCGATGATGCTGGACCTGGGACTGAGGGCGGGCGAGGAGAGCAGGGACAGCTCCTCCACGATGCTGCTGCTGCGGGGGTGGTGCTGGGGCAACTCGCTGAGGCGCTGCTCCAAGGAATGCCGCAGCAGGTCCAGCTTTTGACTGGACTCGTTAAAGCGGGCCTGGGCCTGGGCGAGAGAGGAGGACGGAGTTCAGTGGACGAGAGGGAAGGAGGCGAGGAAAGGAGGAAGGAGGAAGCAAAGGAGGGTGGGAGGAGAGGAGAGAGAGAGAGAGCGAGGGACGGAGAGAGAGGGGGGGACATCAATTACATGGTCCATTTACTTGAGTGGAGCACAGCGGCAGTAGAGCAGGTCAGTTCCATTTAAATTCCATTAAAGTCCATTTCAGTCATCAGCGAGTGTGTCGACCACACTGCTCTAGGGTCTTAAGGGATGACAAACTGCTTCCTGTTTGTTTTCCAATCACCGTCTAATTGTGTTTTTGTTGTCAGGAGAATCTGTGCCAGTGCTCGTTGTATAGGAAGGAGGTAGAGGATGTGAATTGTGTGCGCACACACACACACACACACACACACACACACACACACACACCACCTACCTCTGAGTGCGCTCTCTTTTCCGTGACTTTTCCGGTGCCGAGGAGTTTCATGACGTTCTTGGCTCCTTCGGCCACAGCGGACTCGATCCTGGCGTGGTGACACAGCTCCTCCACCCGCAGGTCCAGCGGGCTGATGATGGGCTTGGCTGGAGGAGGAAGAGGAGGGGCATGATTGACCGCTTACACAGAGTGTGTGTGTGTGTGTGTGTGTGTGTGTGTGTGTGTGTGTGTGTGTGTGTGTGTGTGTGTGTGTGTGTGTGTGTGTGTTACTGTGTACACACAGGTGTGTTCGTCTGTCAGGGGGATTTATGACCGTGGAGTAATTCTAATGCATGACTGAATGCAGAGGAGGGCTCACCCATCACGTCGTTGTTATCGAAGCTCAGCTCGCTGGCCTGGCTGGCCTGGCTGGCCTTGAGGATCTGCATCCTGATGAACTCGATCTTCATCTTGCTGTCCTGGAGCATCTGCTGGGCGGTCGCTAGCAACTTACGATCCTATTGGCCAAATTGACAGACAAACACAGAAATTATACCAGCCTCATACTCATACTCAGGGCTGGACGATATGATTGTTTTGATCAAGTTTCTTTACGATTTTTCCCACCAATTTTCTCACGGGGGAAGCGGGCTCGAACCTGCGACCCTTGTGTTGGTAGGCAGGTTATCTACCACTGCACTACCCGGACTACCTGGGGGCTGGACAATATGGTTGAATCAATATCACCATAATATGCCCCACCCTGATATTGATATATATGCCGATATGGCTCACATACGCAAAATCATGTTAAATAATCAAATTAATGTTCATCATATAATATTCCTACCATACTTCATTTTGTCTGAGAGAATTTGCTCGTTCTGTCAGTTCAGACAGCAGAATTGTGCGTCACCACATCATCACAATATAATCCCACTGAAAGACCATTAACAATAATATTGAATTATGGTCCAGCCCTACTATACTTAATTTTGTTTTCATTATCGTTATACTCAGTCTTCCTGAGTCAAATGAGTTTGGAAGAGAGACTTTTACAAATGAGTGCATTGTTTTAATTTTGTTTTCGTGTAACACTCCGTCTTGCCGAGTCAAATTACTTGGAGCCCAAATGCACGTCAGACTTTGTGTCTTGTTATGGAACACAAACAGCCAGGCCATCAATTCATGCCCTTAATCGGAGCCAAAGTCTGAGCGACCACATGGGAAATCTTATTCACAAAAAAATGAAAGTGGAATGTCATTGTGTGCTGCATGCATACGTCATCGATGCCCTCCCTCTCATACATGCAAATACACACAGACACACACACACACGCACACACACACACACACACACACACACACACACACACACACACACACACACACACACACACACACACACACACACACACACACGTAGTTGAGTAAGCAAACTCCACCCAGGTTTCCTCTGAAGTTTGGATCCTGGTTGTTGACGGCAGCGGGCGCAGGAAACTTTAGACCTCTGTCTGACAGGCATTTCCTCTTTGACATCAGGACTATTTCCAGCTGGAAGGAGCCTCTGTCTGTCTGTCTGTCTGTCTGCCTCCTGCCTGCCTGCCTATCTATCTGTCTGTCTGCGTGTCTGTCTATCTATCTATCTATCTATCTATCTATCTATCTATCTATCTATCTATCTATCTGTCTGCATGTCTGTCTGTCTATCTCTCTGCATGTCTGTCTATCTATCTATCTATCTGTCTGCATGTCTGTCTGTCTATCTCTCTGCATGTCTGTCTGTCTATCTCTCTGCATGTCTGTCTGTCTTTCTGCCTGTCTGTCTGTCTCCGTCTCACTGGCCAGGGGAACGCTGCACTGACCAGGGGGTCTCTTTCATAACATACCTTCACAGGAGTTATGCAGCCGTTTTCAGTCACCCATTACTGTGCTACACAAAAACACCTGGCTCTGTGAAAGTGCTGCCTTGAAGCCACGATGTCCCGAGTTCAACTTTCACTTCATGATTTGATCTGGGGCCAGAGACTCTGCAACGCTCTTGTTTCAAAATCAGCTCTTTTCTTTTTTCAAATTCAAAGTCAAATTCAGAGACTTTTCAAAGACTTTCAATGTCTCTACTCTGGTCAAATTCAAGGACTCAAAATTGGCACATTATGGAGACAAATGGAGACATTTGTCAAAATTATAGACATATTCGAGTCCTAAATTTGATATTTACACATTTTTGCCTTCATTAGAGTTTTTTGTTTTGTTTTATAGTAAAGAGAGACAAGAAGGATTTCACCCCAGGACCTTGTGGGACATGGTATGCAGCATCCTAGCCTTAGCAAATATGGATCACAGGGTATTCCCCGGGATGTGAAGTGACGATCCTAGGATGAAGAGAGGTCCAGAGAGCCGGGACTACTGATCAATCTGGGTGCTATATTTGCTAATACTACTAGATCTACTACTATCTCCTACTTTCAATGCCATCTATCCACATGCTGTCTATATAACATCAGTCTATATTTCCTATTTCCAAGGCCTGCAGGAACCCTGATTTTGATTAATCCAATCCACACTACTCAATTTCACTTGGCTTTAATAAGACATATCCATAGAAACGTATGGGCAACATTGTATATGTATTGTAATATTGTATATATGACATTGTAACTGTATGACTGTAAAAGCAGAGTTCAGGCTCCTGATAGTCCTCTCTGTACTACAAACTCTACTACAGACTGGCTTCAGTTACCGGCGACTGACGCAAGACCCCGAGATGAGAACCAGTGGCTCTCAGCTGTTGTCATCAGCGATGTAACGCACACCTCTCAGCTGTTACTATCACCACTGTAACGCACACCGCTCAGCTGTTATTATCAGCGCTGTAACACACACCTCCAGACTAAATGACTACTTGTGAGGATGAGAGTAGCCACGAGGACCAGGGGGGAGCTTTGTGAACAGACAACAACGCAGATGACAAGAGCGTGCGTCGGCGGCACAAAGCCCCGCCCACTCCCGCGTCCTAAAAGCAAACCCACTAATGTCTGGTCATCCTGTGGGGGCGGGGTTTTCAGTCTGTCAACGAGCCTGTTTGCTCTGCCTCCCATGTGTACCCGTCGGATAATAGTCATGGTACCATTCAAAAAAGAATATTCTGTAACCTAATACCGTGTTACATAATGATTACAATCTAGAAGCCGCTTCCAACCTGTGGTGCAAGATACAGCTCTCTCCTCTAACCTGTGGTACAAGATACAGCTCTCTCCTCTAGTCTGCTTTACGATGTGCTCATGTCTCACGGTTGTAAACTGTGAATCACTGTGTGCAGCCAGGGAGGAGGGACTGGCTGGAGTTTGTTGTTGTTGTTGTTGTTCCACCGTTTTTAATTTGTTCTCCACGGTCGTTTAGAAAAGGGTAATTTAGCTAATGAGATTAGCATGCCATGTCATTTGCTTTGAAAAATGCAGGAGAGAAATAGAGAACAAGAGGGGAGGTTTAGATTAAATTTGAAGATTCATTCTTTAACTCATCCCCAAGACTAAAATAATCAAGTACAAGTGAAGACGGAAAGATTTCCAATAAGCAATCGCAACCACACAGAGAGTAGAGTGCTGTGTAACCACACAGAGAGTAGAGTGCTGTGTGGGGGAAGCACACAGAGAGTAGAGTGCTGTGTGGGGGAAGCACCACACACAGAGAGTAGAGTGCTGTGTGGGGGAAGCACCACACACAGAGAGTAGAGTGCTGTGTGGGGGAAGCACCACACACAGAGAGTAGAGTGCTGTGTGGGGGAAGCACCACACAGAGAGTAGAGTGCTGTGTGGGGGAAGCACCACACAGAGAGTAGAGTGCTGTGTGGGGGAAGCACCACACAGAGAGTAGAGTGCTGTGTGGGGGAAGCACGTCACACAGAGAGTAGAGTGCTGTGTGGGGGAAGCACGTCACACAGAGAGTAGAGTGCTGTGTGTGGGAAGCACCACACAGAGAGTAGAGTGCTGTGTGTGGGAAGCACACAGAGAGTAGAGTGCTGTGTGGGGGAAGCACACAGAGAGTAGAGTGCTGTGTGGGGGAAGCACACAGAGAGTAGAGTGCTGTGTGTGGGAAGCACCACACAGAGAGTAGAGTGCTGTGTGGGGGAAGCACACAGAGAGTAGAGTGCTGTGTGGGGGAAGCACACAGAGAGTAGAGTGCTGTGTGGGGGAAGCACACAGAGAGTAGAGTGCTGTGTGGGGGAAGCACCACACAGAGAGTAGAGTGCTGTGTGGGGGAAGCACACAGAGAGTAGAGTGCTGTGTGGGGGAAGCACACAGAGAGTAGAGTGCTGTGTGGGGGAAGCACACAGAGAGTAGAGTGCTGTGTGGGGGAAGCACCACACAGAGAGTAGAGTGCTGTGTGGGGGAAGCACGTCACACAGAGAGTAGAGTGCTGTGTGGGGGAAGCACGTCACACAGAGAGTAGAGTGCTGTGTGGGGGAAGCACACACAGAGAGTAGAGTGCTGTGTGGGGGAAGCACCACACACAGAGTAGAGTGCTGTGTGGGGGAAGCACCACACACAGAGTAGAGTGCTGTGTGGGGGAAGCACCACACACAGAGTAGAGTGCTGTGTGGGGGAAGCACCACACAGAGAGTAGAGTGCTGTGTGGGGGAAGCACGTCACACAGAGAGTAGAGTGTTGTGTGGGGGAAGCACGTCACACAGAGAGTAGAGTGCTGTGTGGGGGAAGCACGTCACACAGAGAGTAGAGTGCTGTGTGGGGGAAGCACGTCACACAGAGAGTAGAGTGCTGTGTGGGGGAAGCACCACACACAGAGTAGAGTGCTGTGTGGGGGAAGCACCACACACAGAGTAGAGTGCTGTGTGGGGGAAGCACCACACACAGAGTAGAGTGCTGTGTGGGGGAAGCACCACACAGAGAGTAGAGTGCTGTGTGGGGGAAGCACGTCACACAGAGAGTAGAGTGCTGTGTGGGGGAAGCACGCTAAAAGTCATGTTGGGGTAAGTTCGCCTTTGAGCAGCAGTTACAGTCTATCTGGATCCTGTTCTCTCATGTGTGTCATTTACTGCTGTCAGAATGTCAGAGGTGAACCCAACAGACGACGCCAGATGATGGTGGCTTGACATTAATAAGACTGTTATTGGTGAACTTTTACTCCTCCTCGTGGACGGCTAAATAGTAGAACTGAAGGGAGCGATTTATTACACACTTCTGCAGTATGACATGAAGTGGGGCTTCTGAGATTAAAAGCTACTGAGTTTTTTTGTAGTGGCTATGACTTGGACATTGAGATACACACACACACACACACACACACACACACACACACACACACACACACACAGTCACCTCACAGTCAGAAGGTCCTGAGTTCGATTCTCGCCTGGGACACTGTGGGCGCTGTGGTTGTGTTCCCCCCATATCTTCAGTGCCTACTGCCCAGGTGGGGTATCTTGTCGTAAGGGCCTTTCTCTCTGTGTGGAGTTTGCATGTTCTCCCCGTGCTCCCCCAGGGGGTTCCTCCGTATATAACCCCCCCACTAAAAACATGCAGAAGATCAGATCGTCATCCGACCAGTGACGACAACAGCCGAAGTTCGTCCCCGGGCGCTGTACGAGAAAGCGACCACTGCTCCTGGCCTGCCCCCCGGAGGAAAGGACATGCCTGGATGGGTTATATGCAGAGGACACTTTTCACCGGCCACCGTCAGCATGAGTGTGTTGTGGCCGCATGCATGTGTTGTGGTGTTCGTGTGACAATAAAAGACGGGGCTTGTCCCGTTACACACACACACACACACACACACACACACACACACACACACACACACACACACACACACACACCTTGCTGGATCCTACCTTGGAGGAGCCGTTGGAGTACATCTGGATCATGTTCTCGGCGCCCTGTTTGACCTTGAGCTCGATGTCGTTCTGCCTCTGGAGGGCGGCCAGGCGGCTGCTGCTGTTGTACATCCTGGCCTCGCTGTTGGGGGTGTCTGGGGTCAAAGGGCATTCTGGGCAAAGAAGAGAAACAGACAGGTTAGCGCCGCCGCCTACTGGACCAACTACTTTGTTTGGAGTAGCTGCTCTGTCACCACTTGTATTAGGCATCCATCTGTGTCATGTTAGTTATGTTAACAGGATAACATACAGCAAATACTGTAAAAGCAACTCGCTTTTTCCCCCATCTGATTTGATTTCTTTTCCGCTAATAAAGAAACGCATTCCTTTCAAAAATAACCTCAGATATACGCTTCTGTCTGCGGTGCAGGAGTTTGGGTCAAATACGGATTGTAAATAACTCAACATGTGCTATTTTTGGCTACCAGATGTTTTTCATTGAGCTAAACAGTGCTGTTGCTCAGCAAAATGAAGGATAACTTTGCTTACAAAAACGCATGTCAGGTAGCAACTTAGTAGTAGTTGGATAATGTATCCAGAAAGGTCTGCTGTTTATATTTTGACAAGGTTTGTTAGCACAAGACTCCATTTCAACTGAAGCCCTCCCTCTCCCTCTCCCTCTCCCGACTGCTCTGCACTGACACAAGAGGAATCATAGAGGCCATTTACACCTGGCATTAACATGCGTTTTCTGTCATCAGATTGCAATCAGATTGTGCTTGACCACTTGAAAGGACAGGTGTAAACGTCCCCAAGACACATTGAAGACGGATTGCAATCTGATCGTCCAAAGTTAAACCACCTCTGGAGGTGGTCAGGGACGCATTGTGTACACATTGAACACAAGTGTAAATGCAATGTGTCCTCTCAATCTGGATACAGCAACTGCATGCGGATTGAGAGTACACCCAAAATGCATGCTAATGCCAGCCAGGTGTAAATGAAATCAGGCTAATGTGCTCAAGCACTGATTGCAATCTGATGACAGAAAATGCATGTTAGTGCCAGGTGTAAATGGCCTCATATACAGTCAGTGACATTAGATATCTATTCACCTTATGCAGAAGAGACAGTCTGGCTTGAGAGACTTAAGCTGTGTTCACACCAAGATATTTATTTTTCTCTCTGTCGCTTGATTCAACCCTTTGGAATCGCTCTGTCGCTCTGTTTAAATCGCTCATCAACAGGCACACGAAATGACGGACATGTGGGGGATATAACGTTACGCAATGTCATGATATTTGTCCACTACGAGCCACCGTCATTGTTTACAAGCTAAAGCCTATCAGCGTGCTCCTAATGCGAGCTCCATACCGGTAGGACAGACTTCACTTCATGTCAGCTGTCAATGTGGTTTGTTGCCACACAATAAACCAGCGGTTTGTTCCAAGCCAGTGTGATCCTTGACTCGCTCTCACACGGCAGCCAATCAGCGTTGAGCGGCGAGCGACTGATGCCAGCGTATTTTCGCTCGAGTTGGGATATTTCATCTCGAGCGACGAGCGAATTTTCTCTCTATCGCTCTGTCTCTGCCGCTCGGACGCCCAGCGATTTTTCTCCCAGGCAAATATACGCTCAATCGCTCGTTTGCATTGACTTTGTATGTAAACTCGACGCCAGCAAAAAACTTTAATAGGTCGGTGTGAACGCACCTTAACAGGAAGTGTAAATACAATCAGAAGTTCTGATTGTATTTACACTTCCTGTGACTCATAAACCTAGGCTGACTTATAGTGTGGGTCAAACTAGGTTTGACCAGGTGAGTCAGACTAGTACAGGTTGAGCAGGTAAAACAGCCGGCGTTTTGAACAGGTCGTGATACAATGGGTCAAGTGGGCGGGGCCACATACAGTAAGGTGAATAGCATGTCTGGATAAAACTTGGACTTCAGTCGACAGATGAATGGATGGTGGCAGAGGGAGGATTTCAATTATTTTAAACGGGAGAGTAGAAATAACTTCTTTATCCACAATCGTGTGCTCTCTCATGCAGATGCAAACCAAAGAAACCTATACAGTGTGTCAAAGCTGCAGCTGAGAGCACAGATGGGTAGAGAACTTGACATGGTCCAGGTTGTATAACACTTTAAGAAACAAAGAGTTTGATAAATAAACAAGTTGTAACGCAAAGAAAATCACGATTGAAGGCAATTTTTCCTGTAAATGGCGAAACACCCTGGAGCGACGTGGGAAGTCGGTTCCAACTGTAACAGAACAGAGGGAAACCCTGAGGCTTTCTCTATTCTGGGAGGATGAAAAAAAACAACAAAAAACAAGTGTGAACTTGCAGACACTTTCCAGTGACATTATTGTGCATGCAAATATGGCACACACACATGATGATGAAATATCACTGACAACCTCAAAGTTTCTGACTTTTTTTCCGAATAGACTTTGTCCAAAATAAGACCTGCCAGGGTCTTACACACACACACACACACACACACACACACACACACACACACACACACACTTCAATTCCGAACGAAAAACAAGTGTCTTCTATCACCTCAGCTGGATGACAGTTCTGAGGGATGAGCTCACCGTTTAGTTTTTTTCATGCCTGGACTCGAACAGCGCACAGAAGCCCCTCCCCCAGGCCCATCGCAGCAGCATGGAGCAAAACTTTTTCACACGCGCATGCACACAGGTGAGGTTTCACACGCACATGCACACAGGTGAGGTTTCACACGCACATGCACACAGGTGAGGTGTCACACGCACACAGGTGAGGTTTCACACGCACATGCACACAGGTGAGGTTTCACACACGCGCACATGCACACAGGTGAGGTTTCACACGCACATGCACACAGGTGAGGTTTCACACACGCGCACATGCACACAGGTGAGGTTTCACACGCACATGCACACAGGTGAGGTTTCACACGCACACAGGTGAGGTTTCACACGCACATGCACACAGGTGAGGTTTCACACGCACATGCACACAGGTGAGGTTTCACACGCACATGCACACAGGTGAGGTTTCACACGCACACGCACACAGGTGAGGTTTCACACGCACATGCACACAGGTGAGGTTTCACATGCACATGCACAGAGGTGAGGTTTCACACGCACATGCACACAGGTGAGGTTTCACACGCACACGCACACAGGTGAGGTTTCACACGCACATGCACACAGGTGAGGTTTCACACGCACATGCACACAGGTGAGGTTTCACACGCACATGCACACAGGTGAGGTTTCACACGCACACGCACACAGGTGAGGTTTCACACGCACATGCACAGAGGTGAGGTTTCACACGCACACGCAGACAGGTGAGGTTTCACACGCACACGCACACAGGTGAGGTTTCACACGCACATGCACAGAGGTGAGGTTTCACACGCACATGCACACAGGTGAGGTTTCACACGCACATGCACAGAGGTGAAGTTTCACACGCACACGCACACAGGTGAGGTTTCACACGCACACGCACACAGGTGAGGTTTCACACACGCGCACATGCACACAGGTGAGGTTTCACACGCACATGCACACAGGTGAGGTTTCACACGCACATGCACAGAGGTGAAGTTTCACACGCACACGCACACAGGTGAGGTTTCACACGCACACGCACACAGGTGAGGTTTCACACACACGCACACGCACACAGGTGAGGTTTCACACGCACACAGGTGAGGTTTCACACGCACATGCACACAGGTGAGGTTTCACACGCACGTGCACACAGGTGAGGTTTCACACGCACGTGCACACAGGTGAGGTTTCACACGCACATGCACACAGGTGAGGTTTCACACGCACATGCACACAGGTGAGGTTTCACACGCACGTGCACACAGGTGAGGTTTCACACGCACATGCACACAGGTGAGGTTTCACACGCACGTGCACACAGGTGAGGTTTCACACGCACGTGCACACAGGTGAGGTTTCACACGCACATGCACACAGGTGAGGTTTCACACGCACGTGCACACAGGTGAGGTTTCACACGCACGTGCACACAGGTGAGGTTTCACACGCACGTGCACACAGGTGAGGTTTCACACGCACATGCACACAGGTGAGGTTTCACACGCACATGCACACAGGTGAGGTTTCACACGCACGTGCACACAGGTGAGGTTTCACACGCACATGCACACAGGTGAGGTTTCACACGCACGTGCACACAGGTGAGGTTTCACACGCACATGCACACAGGTGAGGTTTCACACACGCGCACATGCATACACGTGAGGTTTCACACGCACATGCACACAGGTGAGGTTTCACACACGCGCACATGCACACAGGTGAGGTTTCACACGCACATGCACACAGGTGAGGTTTCACACACGCGCACATGCATACACGTGAGGTTTCACACGCACATGCACACAGGTGAGGTTTCACACACGCGCACATGCACACAGGTGAGGTTTCACACGCACATGCACACAGGTGAGGTTTCACACGCACACGCACACAGGTGAGGTTTCACACGCACATGCACACAGGTGAGGTTTCACACGCACATGCACACAGGTGAGGTTTCACACGCACACGCACACAGGTGAGGTTTCACACGCACATGCAGAGGTGAGGTTTCACACGCACACGCACACAGGTGAGGTTTCACACGCACACGCACACAGGTGAGGTTTCACACACGCGCACATGCACACAGGTGAGGTTTCACACGCACATGCACACAGGTGAGGTTTCACACGCACATGCACACAGGTGAGGTTTCACACACACGTGCACACAGGTGAGGTTTCACACGCACGTGCACACAGGTGAGGTTTCACACGCACATGCACACAGGTGAGGTTTCACACGCACATGCACACAGGTGAGGTTTCACACGCACGTGCACACAGGTGAGGTTTCACACGCACGTGCACACAGGTGAGGTTTCACACGCACACGCACACAGGTGAGGTTTCACACGCACACGCACACAGGTGAGGTTTCACACGCACACGCACACAGGTGAGGTTTCACACGCACACGCACACAGGTGAGGTTTCACACGCACACGCACACAGGTGAGGTTTCACACGCACACGCACACAGGTGAGGTTTCACACGCACATGCACACAGGTGAGGTTTCACACGCACACAGGTGAGGTTTCACACGCACACAGGTGAGGTTTCACACGCACACGCACACAGGTGAGGTTTCACACGCACATGCACACAGGTGAGGTTTCACACGCACACAGGTGAGGTTTCACACGCACACAGGTGAGGTTTCACACGCACACGCACACAGGTGAGGTTTCACACGCACATGCACACAGGTGCATGTGCGTCACACAGGTCCTATAGGGCTACCCTCCCTATAGGACGAATCAGCATGATGTCACTTGCCACCCAGAAATGCGGAACCCCGCGGCAGTTATTAGTATGAGTTGTACCAAACAAACGTTAATATCTCAAAAACAATACATCGCTTATATATTTGATTTATTCTGAGTGAGAACAGAAGTAGCTCACAAGTTTGATGTATAAATATATACATGTCGTGTTACAGTTGTGTGAACTGTCACAGGTTTTAGAACGTAAACAGAGTCAGCCGGCTAGAGTCAGTGCGGCGGGGCTAGACAGGAAGAGCGTGCCATCAGGGTGCGCACTTACGCACCGCTTTTAGCTTCTGCTCCAAACCACATACTGGTAGATTGCCTGTGAAGCAGGGTTTGGGGCAAAAATGCCTTTGAGAGTTCAGAAAACTAAAATTAAGTCAGGCAAGGTAATGAGCCAACCATTTACCAAGATTCAAATAAGCAGTACTGATGAAGATTACAGGTTCATAAAAAAAAAAGCACACATCCTGTACAGGCCCATGGGCGGCGCGTGTTTCGCCCTCTAGAGGCCATCTGACAAAGAGCATCGCCTCACTTACTCGTTACCTGACGTGATGCCCTTATCTGCCCCGTGGGAGAAAAAAGAATAGCGCCGTCGTTGCCATCTCAGGGATATCAGTGTCAGCACATGCCAGTAGCAACAGTTGCATGTTCCATTCACAGCCTGCACATTCTGAGGCTGGACTCTCAACGTGCTCAAAGGAGCTCACATCAGGTTTGAATGACAAGTCAAAATGATCTTTTTTGCTGTTGTGTTTGTGCTAGCATACCTGCGTATCCCTCTGTCTACTCTTACACAACTCAGTGCCGTGTGTAATATGTGTATGTGATGATGACAAGTGTATGCATTGCTTACATACACATGTAGAAGCTAGGGCTGCACAATTAATCGTATTTTCATCGTCATCGCAATATGAACATGCGCAATAAACACATCGCAAAGACTGCCTGAAACGCAATGAATAACAAAAGTGGTTTTATTTACATGCATCATGCATTCCCACTCAGCATCTGATCATTTTGTCTTGTGTTGTAAATCCAGCGTACACCTTTCCCTTGCAACAGTGCGCTCCGCCCCTCCGCCAAAGCCCAAACACGCTGTGTGTAGTTTCAGCTAGAGTCAGTGTGTATTTCATTTCTTTATTCAGTGGGCATAGGCTATGTTTGGGGTCTATGTTAGCATTATTAAAGCAGAAAGACATAGGAACTGTATAGCTAATATGCATACTTTAATATTTGTTTAATTATCGCAAGTCCTATCATCATCGCTATATTGAACAATGTCATCGCACATCGCATATTTTCCTCATATCGTGCAGGCCTAGTAGAAGCGTATATGTATAGTCAGTCAGCCCCCGGGGGGGGGGGGGTTCCCTCTCTACAGGAGGGGGGGTTTGGTGAAGGTCACAGCAAGCCAAGAATTCAAGGAGCTCACTAACTTAACTCTCACTGCCTCTCTGCCTTCTCATCATCACAGTCCAGCAGCCCATGCGGGGCCACAGGACGTGTTACTGAGCTACTGCATAGCTGGCAGGATGATGTCACTGCTGGACAGCTGACAAGGGGAACCCTCCCTCTGACTAGCCCAATAATCTGATCCAATGAGCAGTCAACGAGAAACACGCTAACAATACTCTCCAAACAATGACATCATGACTGGAGAAGCTGGCCCGCACACTGGTCCAGGCACTTTTCCCTGGACATGTGACAGACATGATGATGATGACTGTGAGGAAATGGATTGGACTTGGTATTCAGGGAGAGGAAAACTGCTGATCTCGGGTCAGTTGAAGTTAAACTGACCCAATATGATCTCATTCATAAAGAGTGTTAAACTGTTAACTCTTTATGAATGAGATCATAATGGAACAGGGGGACCTGGTAGATGACTCTACCCTACGGCAGCAGCACTCCTCCTCCCAGACAAGTCGGTCCATTTCTGGTCCGAGCTGAGAAGGCAGAGAATAAGCAGAGCCCTGCTATACACTGTGGCTTTCCTGGAAGAGCACCTCCTGGCTGTCCGGAGCGTGGAGGTAGAGGAACTCCTTCCTTGAGCTTGAATGTATTTCAAGAACTTGTGTCATGACTTTGGAGCTGAACTGCAGTCGGTCCCCTCTCTCTCTCTCTCTCTCTCTCTCTCCATCATCTCGCGACGGCCGGCGACATTCCGCTGCCGCTGCGTCACCGAACAAAAATCCCTCGCTCATCAGATAAGGGGGTCACTGAGTCAGGCTAAATTTGTTCCCACTTAACTCAACCGTTTACCAAGACAAACAACCCCCTCCCCTACATACACACACACACACACACACACACACACGTCCCCCCCACTCCCTCCATCCACTTCCTACTGTCAACTGAATAGGGGGATGTGGTGGCAGCAGCCAGAGAAACATCGCTCTCTTCCTGACTTGGCTCCCGGCGGGTCACACTCGCCAACAACTATCCCATGATAAGGCGACTACTGTAACAGCCACCATACTGAAGTGCGCGACGGCGCCCCCTGTTGTGGTAACGCTCTACAAATTCCATTGTTGTGGACAAAATGCACAGGAGCAGGGCTTTCAACACAGCCTCGGAGGGGAACAATCGTCGGGCTCGTTCCGACTGTTGGCGGAATGTGGAATGCAACAATGTCAGCCTCTGGAGAATGAGTCACCTCCAAAGATTGAATATGCTCTGTGTGTGTGTGTCTGTGTGTGTGTGTGTGTGTGTGTGTGTGTGTGTGTGTGTGTGTGTGTGTGTGTGTGTGTGTGTTCTCATTAGGTATTGCTATGGCTCTGACAAAGCTCGGCGACATCACCAAAAATAAGTTATCATGCAATGTTTTGCACTTGCGATATGTTTTGCACGTTCATCATCACACATGGCTTATTTGCTGTTGCAAGAAGTACAGCATAGTTAGTATAGCAAGAGCATACTTCACTTGCTTATACATGTCCGGATTAATTGTTTTAGTAGCTCTTCAATTCCCCCGGGGCTACCAAGCTGTTGTTGTTTCTTAGAGGGAGAGTTGGGATTATTTTATTAAATCCAATCAATTATTATTATTATTTGACGGGGATGTATGAGCTACTTATCGATTGTCCCTATTGTCAGTAGGGATGTCACGATACTAGAATTTTTACTTCGATACCGATACCCAGGAAAACATCGATACATGATACCATTTTCGATACCACGCGGCGGGATGACAACACATCAAGAGGCATACAAAATAAACAAAGACAGACGGACGGACAGACGCACGCTTCTCCGTAATCTAGACCTGATAAAAGTCATTACAAACTTTGACCTAACACAGCAGATTACACCTGCTCTAGTCATCAGCCTATCAGAACACAGCAGATTACCCCTGCTCTAGTCATCAGCCTATCATAATAACACAGCAGATTACCCCTGCTCTAGTCATCAGCCTATCAGAACACAGCAGATTACCCCTGCTCTAGTCATCAGCCTATCATAATAACACAGCAGATTACCCCTGCTCTAGTCATCAGCCTATCATAACACAGCAGATTACCCCTGCTCTAGTCATCAGCCTATCAGAACACTTTGAACTTGTTGAAGCAAAAGATACCCACCAATGACAGGGAGGGAGAAATCAGTGGTATGTTTGATTTTTCATTCAGATAAAGCACTGCTGATATTGATAAAGTTGCAAAAAATGAGTATTGTATCTGCTTCAAATTTTTAGTATTGATACTTATAGATACTATCGATACCTGTTGCAAATGAGTATTGTATCCGATACAAATTTTTAGTATTGACTTTTATCGATACTATGGACACTTTTGACAACCCTAATTGTCAGTGTGTTACCTGAAGTAGAGCCTGGTCGGTCTAGGCGCGTGCAGTTTGGAGAAGCAGAAAGATCTGTGACCCAGGAGCAGAGCAGCCAAGATGCTGTGGACGGTGCCAGCAGCAAAACATATTTTAGCGACCTGAAAGAACCCTCATCTAAACCAATAATACCCGTTTGACTGTTGCTATATTGGCAACATTTTCAGCGCTTTACCTTGCCGCAAAAACAGAACTTTCCTTTGGCACTACATCTCCTCAACCGTAGCACTTCCCGTATTCCTACGCCTGCCGCAATGGCACATCCCTCTAAGACAGCGATCTGTGGAGTAATACCGTGCGCAGCATGCGGAAGTGCTACAGGTGAGAAGATATAGAGCCAATGCAGAGGTCTCTTTTCATGGTAAGGTCAAGCGCTGAAAATGTTGTTGCATTTCATGTTGAATTGTTTGGGGATATAATACTCTACAACAATCTTAAATCGATTGTAAAGGAAACTGTCAACTTATGTTGAAATATTTCTGATATTGATTTGTTTAGGTGCGCCATCTTTTAGGTGGCTCAAAAGCATTGAGCTGCTGGCACCATTCAGAGTAGTCCACTTCCCTGCTCTTGTGGCGCGGCTGTTGTCTGCTTCTCCAAACTGGGAGCGCACCGACCGCAATCTATTGTATGCAATACACCAGGGGTTTTCTGATGGGAGGCCCACAGTCTCAGATTTTGAAAACCCCTCATACGAACCCGCATCTAATAAAGTTACCTAGCAGCTCCTCTGGGTCTTTGACCACAATGTGGGCGTTGAGCTCCTGCAGCTCCTGGTGCAGCTCCTCAACCTTCTTGTTGGACTTTTTCAACATGTTGTCTACATAAGCCAGGCTCTTCTTGTCTGTGGTCACCTGAGAACAGAATAGAACAAATCATTTGACTACTGTATTTGTCCGACACAGGTCTTTTACATGAGAAAGTTTGGCAATTCATGCAATGAGATACAAACGGTGCACAGATTTCCTATAGGTGACCTGTAAGAAAAAATAAACTCAGTGATCTTACCTTGCGCAGGTTCTCTGCCCCTTCTTTGATCTTCAGCTCCTTGCGGATCTCGCGGCGGATCTGCTCCTTGATCTCGTCCAGCTTCTGCTGGACCATGGTGTCGGACAGGTCCAGGTTGTGTCCCAGACCGAGCCGCTCCGACACCAGCTGGCCCCTGGCATCCCCCTGAAGGAGAGCAGAGGAGGAAGAGGAGGAGGAGGAGGGAAAAGAGATGGAGGATAAGAAAGATGAAGAGGAGGAGAGGACGTAGGGAGGAGGTCAATGACTGAAACAAAAAGCAACCTGCGCACGCACGCAAAATACACAGGGCAACATCAGCTGAAGTTATTGTCTCACAAAAAATACATATATTTCCATTTTGTCATGAGCTGGCAATGCAGCAACAACTTAAAGATATGCAAGAGCTGCCAACTGTCACTTGGGTAGGACCTAAGGGGCCACTGGGTTTCGCATTATGACACTGGCAATTTGATGATCTACTATACTGATCATCAGTGGTTCTTTTTCATGTCAAGGACCCTTATACTGACACAAATTAAACCATGGACCCCCACTTGATAAGATTTTGTCCCAGGGTCCCCCATCTGCTACGATTTTTGCATTTAGACGTTTTATTACAGAAAGTGTATGAAACCCATCAGCAAAATAGTCATACATTCTGTCACTCATGGATGGAGTTATTGTGAAAATAAACCATCCCCTTTTTGCTAGGGATAGGGAACCCCCCTCAGCACCCCTGGGGGTCCTCGGACCCCACTTTGAGAGCAACCGATCTAGTAGGCCTCATCAATAATGAATCCGAGAGTTGAGTCTTTCTCATGGCCAATGTAGTAGCACTGCAGCTAATTTCTGAATGGGCATGGTTCAGAATTAAGATGAGTGAGATGTTCTGATGACTGAAACAAATTGAAATATCAGACCAAACGTTATTAAGTTCAGGGATCTAATATCCGTTACACAAGCTGAAATCTTCACCGGGTTAAATGGATCGTATATAGACCAATATTACTCTGAAGTCAACAGCGTATATAGTGGTTTGTTTTGAACTTGAGCCTCTGTGTCCGTGTTGTTTTCACTGTTGTTGTCATCAGACAGCCATGACTTGCATCCTTAACTGTTACCTTCACTAAGGAGGGATTAGGTAGGAAGTGACTTCCTGAATGGCTTCGGCTTTTAAAGGTCACTGCAGCAGCGGTGACGTCCCGCCAGACAGTACAGTCAAGAGTGACTCTGGCCCCGAGGAGCCAGCAGCTGGCAGTGAGGAGCCAGCAGCTGACAGTGAGGAGCCAGCAGCTGACAGTGAGGGAGCCAGCAGCTGGCAGTGAGGAGCCAGCAGCTGGCAGTGAGGAGCCAGCAGCTGACAGTGAGGAGCCAGTAGCTGGCAGTGAGGAGCCAGCAGCTGGCAGTGAGGAGCCAGCAGCTGACAGTGAGGAGCCAGCAGCTGGCAGTGAGGAGCCAGCAGCTGACAGTGAGGAGCCAGCAGCTGACAGTGAGGAGCCAGCAGCTGACAGTGAGGACTACAAAGAATGACTGCATTATTACACGTTCATAGAGTTTATCAATCAAAGGAGCACGATGCTTTGAAAATATCCTCTTATTTTGAAATGTTAGTCGGGTGAAATGACCTTGTTTTGATTGTGTAACATGATGACTACTATCACACAATCTCTTGTTTACATTAGTAGGCAGCAATGAGAAAGTAAAGCTAGATTACTTTTCCCAGCCTGATCATTGCTTATATAGGCTGAATGATCACATCAAGAAATATATACGGTCTGTCCTCAATTTGTTATGCATATTAATAACATATTTGCTGATTATTCCCACCTAAGCTGTGTGTGTGACCTTTGATGTTTTGGAGATATGAACGGTGCACAATCCACCCACTCAAGGCCAGCTTTGTATGTGGCTCTAGATAAGAGCGTGGATGTGAACTAGAACTCGTTGGCCTCTGAAAGCCTGTGTGGAAGTGTAACAAGCTTCTGCGTGTTCGTGTTGAGGACTTTAGTGAATTCACTCCATTCACAGAACAGGGGCACAATGAGGTGTGAAGCAACAGCACATCATCACCACACTACAACTGCTGCTGGATCTGCGCCAGAGAAGAAACAGCCAGCCAACTCAACAACACACACTTTCAGGTATTAGCCACATTTAGGCTTCATGGCATTTACTTTACACTAGTGAGCTGATGCTCTGAATCTGACAGGTCAACAAAAAGATGGATCAATCCAAAAAGACAAAATTTCTACATTTTACTTTACGATATTGAACCAAATGTCTTCTTACCAACTCCATCTCTCGATCGGTCGAAAAAGCCAGTCCACGCATGTTCCACTGAGCGGCTAGATAGTCATTACACCAACACAAGACGTGACGGCCTTTTGTTTCATAGCGGCAACAACGCTATCCTTCGCCACGATGGTCAGCCACCTACAGCTCCACCGCCGTAACGCTCAGGCTCAGTCAAGTCAGTCAGTCAGTCGCTCAAAGCCTGTGTCAGCGTGTGACTTTCTCGCGCTCTCTCTCTCCTGTTTATGCTTCCTTCCTCACAACAGACCACTGATGACATCAGCAGGGAAGATAAACCGTCTGAGCAGCGACGGCCAAATCCCTCTTAGCATCTCGCTCTGTGAGGTCACAGCAGCCCAGAATGGGATCTAATCTGGCTCCAGGGAGAGAGAGGACGCTGTCTAAAATTAACCCCGGCTAAAAACATAACGCCAGACGTCCAGCGGCCTCCTCCCCCCCCCCCGCCACCACCACCGGGGGGCGACGACTTGTGAGGTGGAGGGAGGAGGAGCTCTGTAAACCTATAAAGCAGCAACAGACAGTTAATGAAGTTCAAAACATAGTAAAGACTGCCGGTAATAAACTCTCGTTTCCAAGTCTGAGCCAGCGCAGCGCACGGTGACGAATAGAGGGAGCGTTTGTCTGGCGGTGAAAACAAAACCTCCTGAATACACTGGAGCCTGACAGGACGTCACTGCAGAAACAAGCCGGTAGAGTACTGTGCATCAACCAAGCCAAATACACAATCACACGTCTAAAGCAAAGAACATGACTTTATATAGTGTTGAGTTTCACACAAACGGTGCACCTGACTAATAGATTTATATGGGGGGGGGGAGGCTAGAGTGGTAAGAGATTTCTGTAGGCCTCGACTGCACAGTCGTACCCTAGCCTAGCTCTCTCTTATAGGTGCTGCTCTCCTCAGAGGAAACTATAGTTGCACACATCCTGGTCCAGAGGCTCCTT
Organism: Poromitra crassiceps; assembly: GCF_964638095.1. NCBI lineage: Eukaryota > Metazoa > Chordata > Actinopteri > Beryciformes > Melamphaidae > Poromitra > Poromitra crassiceps. The sequence goes on from NC_139639.1 coordinate 14,288,773, forward strand.
GATGACTCATAGGTAAAATGGAGGTCACAACTCCTGGAAGTGGAAGAGGGGGGGAGAAAAAAAAAGGTAGCTCTCTCTCCCTGCTCGCTGCCCTACAAAAGGTGTTTGCACTGTTCGCTGTGTTTGAGCAGCGCAGGCTGGGCTGAGGACAGCACGGAGGACGAACGAAAAGGGCCGATTTGACTGAGCAACAATGTGAGGAAATCCACAAAAAGGGCCCATCAGATAAGGTGGAAATAAATCAGCATATCGGCCTACAAGGTCTGTGTTTTAATTTGGGATCAAACGAAGAGCCGAAATTACAATGGGTGCTCCGAAGCACGTTTGTTTCAACCAGCTTGATATCATTACAACTTCAGCAGTATATTCGTAAAGGTCACTCTGATGTCACGCGAGCAGGGGGGGGGGGGGGGGGGGGGGCAGCACGGGACCCGGAACTGGGGGTAACCCGCCATTCAAAACAATGAGCACGGATGTGAATTTTGTAAATAAACAAAGACGCGTACGACGTGGTCTGAGCTTCGGTTTTTAGCCCGAATATTACAAAATACCCCACTGATTTGTCAGGACTGTCAGTCATGTTATAGACCAAATCAGCGGGGATGTTTACATTTACTTCCGGTTACCCCTGGTTCCGGTTACCTCCGCACAAACTGACGTGTTGAAGACAAAAACAGACAAAGAAGACAAAAATGGTTCGTTCGTGTTGTGTTGTTGGGTGTCCAGTGACCATAAAGAGCGGGTCAAGATTTGGATTATTCTAAATTCCCTCTGCAAAGGGCAAACATAAGCAAAGAGAACTCTGGATTCGGCGGCACAGGCTTACTACAGCTACAACATCCGGGTTCCGAGCTGTATCCGAGCGGCGTCAGTAGCCTCTGTCTGTAACGTAACGTTAACGAGTCTGCAAAAAAACAGCGAGTTTGACAGTTGTAAACAAACGTTATTAGCTAGCTAACACTACATAAAACAAACACAGAAGAAAGGCTAGATACGTCGGACAAGCATGTTTACCAACCGTTTGAACATTTAAATTGAAAGTAGTCGGCCGAAAACAACGAGAGGGTTTGACAGCATTTATTTGACAACACGCAAATTTAAACGTGGTGCCTTCCCGAAGTGGTACCCGGAAGTAAATGTTGTTTACATGGTGACGTCACGGTGATTTGGTCTATAGCAGTCGGGCGCACTTAGTGACAAGCAAGACAACAGTAAAACAGACAGGTTTTTGTATCGAGTTTGGCGTGAGTGGGCGTAACCCATAAGAGAGCGAGCCTCGTACCCCCAGCGTTGCGTAGCAACAACACCGGAAGTAACTCCAGAGTGACCTTACGAATAAGAAAACTGTAAACAGTTTTGTCGTTCATTTAGTTTGACAGTTATTTGAGAGTTGATTTGAGTTCAGTTTATGTGCATGAAGCACATCCCTGGTCCACAACTTCACTCAAATCAACTCTCAATAACTGTCAATAAATGAACGACTTCCAAACTGTTTACAGTTCTCTGATAATACGACTGATTTTCTAATGACATAAAACTGGTTGAAAATTGGCAGAGTGTTCCTTTGAGGTGCTCTTTTCCTTCTGTGCTAAGGTTGCACAGTAAACTGCAGGTCTGATCATTTCTTGCTGTACTTTTAAACGTGTTGCCTGCTCAGGGGAATGACGTCATACCGGCCGGGAACTCCCGACTAATTGGTTCAAAGACGGGTGAGGCAGGAATTGTAAGCAACTGTATTCACTCACACACGACAATGCCGACATTATGATGGATGGAGGGAAGCTGCTAAAGTTAGAGTTGCTCTACTAGTTGCTTTGTACCCCGAGGTCAAATGTCCACACACAAAATACAAGGACCATTATTGCTGCAATCTCTCCGCTGCAAGTTGCTTTATATAGGCTGTAAAGAAAACATAAAGCCGATTGATTGATTAGATACAGTATATATAGAATAGGGGCTGTTCCTAAAATCACATGACTAGGACAACTGATCACAATCCAGTACATGTTGACATTAATAAATGTATTGTTACAAAAAGGTAAGACAACTGTGTTACCTAGAGACATGTTGAAATGGTCATAGAGCCCTTTTAGCACCCAACACATGATGAAAGGAACTGGGAAATAAAAGTAAATATTAGCTCTGAACCTCAAGTATAAGCAGGTTAACTTGCTCTTTAAGCCTGAAAGCTCCAAGTCCAACAACAAGAGCTCCATTCAGACAATAGGACAATGGAAAAGTTCAGGCCACTATCCCCAGGCCCATGCTTAAAAGCAAAGCCCTTGCCATTTCTGCACGAGGCCTATCTCAGCCTGCTACAACCTGACACCCGTTCTTCTCACCCCACAGCTGGCTGCATGGTGTTGGTCAATGCTTGGTGTTCCACCAGAAATAGCAACACACAGGCCAATAAACTAAAGAGCATACAAATGGGGAGAGGCTTCACTCTGAAGGCATAATCAAGTCTCGAGGCAAGTCGAAATCTGAGTAATGTCTCAGCAACTTGTTAGCAATAGTACTTGTTTTGTATCTTATTAATTGGCAGTTAGGCTGTGTCCAGAAAAGTAACTCTACAATGTCATGAAGGAGAAGTAGTGATAAACTGAGTGCTGCTGGCTGCAGCACCTGTTGCTTTGCTGAGGACGACTGGCTGGCTGTGTTCCACATCAACCACTGCGGTGGCGGCGCGGAGTTTAAGGTTAGCTAGACAGAATTACAGCGCTTTTTAATAGCGAGTGCACCGCTGCCAGATGTGCCATTTTGTTAATGATGTTTTTGCTTGTGCCACACTTTTTCCAAGGCGGTATCACTATTCACTCAAGGTGTTGACAGTGTACGAACATGATGGAAAATCCCTCCCTGGCTTGGCACTTGACATGTAAAAATCTATGTTGATATACAGAGTCATGATATGAGATATGGGGCTGAACAACTCTGACACTCACCCAACCTAGTACTATGCCCGCGTGGCTCGCAGAGCGGCTCATGTTTAGAGCAAGTCATTCATGTAAAAATCACTGGTCCACTACTTTACTCAAATCAACTCTCAATAACTGTCAAAACTAAATGAATCCCTGCAAAACTGTTCACAGTTTTCAGATATACTAGTACTGATTTTGTAATGATACAAAGCTGGTTGAAAATCAGCGGAGCCGACTGGCCTTCTAAAGCAAAATATTTCATGCTAGGGATACGCAACACGGAGCATGAAAAGGCATTTTTATAGATGCACACAGTCTAGTTCAGCAACAACATGACTGACATGACAGCAGATATTCTTACCTGTTGACTCAGTGATCAGTTTCAGGCTGCAGCATGTGTGAGACATAAAGAAACTTCAAGTCATCCTCTTTACTGCTGGTGTATATATAGCTCTATGATCATGTGATATAGCCACTACTTTCTCATCGCTCCCTACAAATGTAAATAAGGGACAGAGTGATATTCTCATAGCCATGAAAACAACTTTCAGGGAGGGAGGGAGGGGAGGTTTGGGAGGAACCCGAAAAGGACTGGCTCGACTGTATTTGTCATCAGAATAGTCCAGGTCCTGGCAGCGCTGCTGTACCAGTACCACACTGGGACAATATTTTGTGTCAGAAAGATTTATTTTAGAAGTGACGTCACTCAAGTGAAACCACATTACGCTGTGAGTCATGCCTGTTCATGGTGAATAATGGAGATGGGGTTGCTTTGCTCTGTCTTTCTTTACCAGCTCCTTTTTTTCTAATCAAAATGTAATTGTTAGAGGGTCATTTTAATAACTTCCATGACATTAACTTGGTGATATTCTTTCAAATCATCCGGGGGGAAAAACAACAGGCAGAGAGTCAGAGCACTTGCTTCAAGTACATTGTTTACAAAACATGGACAATTTCTTCACAGCTTTTAACGTTACAAAATGAGTACCATATTAAAATTGGAAAATAGCATGCTACGCTGAGTAGATTGTCGTTTCTTTCCAAAAAGTAACGTTAACGTGATGACCTGAAATGTTGAATAACCACTATTTGACTTGATTTATGTTACACCAACCCCTTATAAACCGAATCTGGCGTTACATTACTTCACACAACTAAATCGGCACAAGAGCACAGTGTAGAAAGTGGGATATTTTAGGATATTTTTAGGTAATTGTTTCCCAGGCCTCAATCCATGGATAATTCCCAGACAGCCCTTTGGGATCCCCGGCACAGCTCCTTCATAAAATACAGCACTAACTACTCTTAGCGACCTAGCTTCTATCACATAAAGTAGTTTACCAACTTATATTTGACCTTCTGAAACAAGTTTGCGCACTTTTCGCAACAGTTGTCAACTTTTCCTACCTGCACGGAATCGGCGGCCATCTTGGTTTTCGACTTTGAATCAAATCCTACGGAGAGAGAGGAGGGGAGGTGGAACTCCAAAAACAAGCCTTGTTTCAACTTTCCCTCTCTGGCGACAAAAAGAGTGTTTTATTTGACCAAACCATCGGTCATCTCGGCAACACGGGGCTTCCCATGTCTTCTTTACACTTGTTGTGCGCTCTTTACACCGTCCCGAAGCGTCCGGGGGGCGGAGTGGACCTCATAAATAAAAATAAAAAGCCGAAGCATAAATCTGTCCCAGAGAGAGAGAGAGAGAGAGAGGCGGTAGTTAGAGTGGAAGCGTCCGGCCGCCCAGAGGAGCTATGTTGCTCTGCACTCCCTCAACCAACCCAGCCAGCCAGCCCAGCCAGGCTCTGCTCTGTTCTGCTCACACACACGTGATCCAAAACTTCATAGGCTGGCCTAATAATAATAATAATAATAATAATAATAATAATAATAATAATAATAATAATAATATAAAATGATCACAAAACAAAAATAAACACAAAGATTAAAAAAATATATAGGCTATATATATTTTGGGTCATGGGGTGCCCAAACTTTGTGCCAAAATCTACAACGACCAGAGAGAGGGGCTGCAGGCCATTATTATTATTATTATTATTATTATTATTATTATTATTATTACAGTATGCCCTTGAAGGGACTTTTCTAGGGACAAGAATTATGGCAGTGCGACCCACTGTGGGCAGTGACAGTAGGTTATTTCATTGGACATCTATGTATAGACGCCGGACACATGCTTCCCACTTTTCCATTGGGGCCTATGCATGACATGTCACACCTGGGTGAGAGGATTTACTGTTTGCCTTACATAATCATGACATGCAGCCAGTCATCATCTCATCTCTGGGACTGAGCACCCACTGTGCTTATGGAGCAACATCTTCAATATTTATTGGTGTAGCCTACTGTTGACAACACATGGTTTCTTATACTTAAACTGAGCATTGAATGCCCATATAATAAAGATGGTGGCAGTCTTGTTGGGTGGAATTATAAATTGCCCACTCCTAAAGGAATAGCTCACCTAAAAATGAAAATTCTGTCATATGCCAAAGCCAAATGAAACGTAACAGGTGAAATGTGTTATTCTAACACAGGGAGTTTGTGAGCACAACTTCGTAGGAGCCTGCTCCAAAACAACTGAAGTTTATTTTTTGTTAAATAGGACCTGCATTAGTCAGTGGGGACCTGTTCTTTAGAGTTCCTAAACAAAAACAGCCAAAGAATCACTGTAAATAGAAAGACATATACATTATTTGTTACAAATCAATCAGCTGTTAAGATTTGCACTCAATTATTTTTGGAACTCTGAAGAACTGGTCCCCATGCAGTTGTTTTGGAGAAGGCTGTTATGGAGTTGTGCTGGCAGCCTCCCTGTGTGTTATATGGACAAACTTCACGTGTTTCAACTCGTACAAGGGTGAGCAGATGATGACAGAATTTTCATTTTTGGGTGAACTGTTCCTTTAAGTCCCTGGGAAGGTCTGCTGCCTCTGTTTCCACGGCAACGTTCTCAAGAGCCCACTGCAGGCAGGTGCTTCAGACAGGACAGGATGCTATAGGGGGGGTCTGCCCTTCAAATGTGGATCAATATATCCACCACAACCCTATATTGTATGGGGAAGGAAGGATTGGAGACTATTATGGCGCTGTTTCAATATAACCTAATTTATCTGCTTTTCTCAGGCCTTTTCTTCAGCTGCAGTGGCTGTGTTTTCATGATCTGATTTAAGATGAAAAAGCACTGTAAGCAGAGGGTGTGTAATGTCCCGTAATAATGTTTACTGCTGGGGCAGACACTGTATAACGTTTTATTAACCTGGTAGGATTCCATCTCAGTGGGGTTTTCAATGTTACAGAAACCCCAATGCATGATTTTCAGTTCTTTATGAAGTTTTGTGGCTAAACTTAATCCTGATGCATAGATGAAGAAAACGGAGTAAAACATTCTGTGGGATTATAATAGATCAGTGATTCTCAACCTTTTCCCTGTCAAGGAAAGACCTCTCATTTAGAGCCCCGGACCTGGAGCCACAGAGAATATTTGTATATTGTCAGATATTATTTTGTCCAGAATTCCATGACTAATGTAATCTCTCTAATGTTCACTTCTGGTAAATGTAATGGTCAAGGCCCCCTGGTGGTCCCCAGACTCCACATTTGGCTAACTTTTTTTTTTTAACTTAATTATTTATTTTTTTTTTTACCTTGAGTCACTGTATAAAACATTCATCAAAATGTATAGTGATTAAAAGTATTAAAATGGCACAGAGACGCTGAAAGAGGTAACTGAGATTTGTGGAGAGGATACAGCCGCTACCTGTGACGTTTCCCTTGATGGCCTCATAAAAGGCCTGCTAGGGGTTAACACAGTGCTAAAACTATAAAATGTTCTCCAACAGGCCTGAAGCTGATGAGTCTGGGGGAAGCCCTCCGAGTTTATCTGGGTCAGAGGGGCAAAAGCAGGAAGCTGTAACTGGAGTGTGATCTGAGAATAATGATGGGGATGAGTTCAATTACTGACGACTGGCTGGGGATTATCGGAGTATACGGATGAGTAGCACTCAGTGCAGCAGCACGTCTCGTCTTATAAACTCTCTCTGGCCGCCAGTGGGGACTCTCACTTCTCAACCTGGAGGACTGGTTCCACTTACATTTACTCAGCAGCCAGAATATAGTCACCACCACTAGAGAAAATGTAAAATAAAGATATATTAAATTGAGGTCATTTGTGCCCAGAAATATAAGAAAAACTGAGTTACTATGTTTCTAATGAGAAGGTATGTGAATAAGTACTAAGAATTACATTTACCACCCCCCCCCCCCCCCAGCCACCACTACAGCAAATACTAAGAAAACACTGGACAATGGCTGTTCTTCCATAAAGTATCTGAACGAAACGTTTTTCATCTTAACGGAAAGGACAGCACACACGCACACACACACACACACACACACACACACACACACACACACACACACACACAGTCAGTGGCAGGACAAAACCTGGCAGCTCTTTATCTCCCTCTGCAGGATGCAAGCCTTGAAATAATCCATCTTTAATTTCCACAGTACCAACTTTATCTCTCCTCACCACTCCGCGCCCTGCTGTAGCTAATGATGCATACACATTTGTACTGATTTAAAAAGCTAACCTACACAAAACAAAACACATGCATACATTGCAGTTTTCTTGAGTTTATGTATATTTTTGGCAATCAAAAGATGAAAAAGTTGTGACAAACATGTTTATGTTCCAGCCAACAAATCTGCAACACAGGGGCGAACCGGGTGGAGAGAAGGCACATAGAAACCGAGCCTTCAGTTACAGCCTCTGACTTTTTGGAAAATCTGGACCAGTTCATCTTTATATTCAAATTCAGCAGGAAGTTGTAGATGAGCGAAGTGTCCTTCAACAGATTTGATCGTAACACTCAAAAAGCTGTAACAAAAAACACTAATCTCAAATCTCAGTGAGTAAAAAGATCTTCTGCAACTCTTCGTCTTTTTGATTCCATCTTTCATACGAGAGCACCATCTTGGATAAAACAGAACTTAATTAGTTGAGTGGGTCACTTCATGTCATTGTGAGCGCTTTTCTGACTTGAGTCTGTGTTAGTCAGCAATTTAACAAGGGATGCAGTCTAGAATTTTAATTGGCTATCGAGAACTACATAAAACTAGCTTCAGGAAAACAGAGGAGCTGAAAAAAAGAGAAATTAGCAAACGTCTCATCAACTACATTATATATCTTATTATTTTGTGTGGACAATTGCAAAGAAAACAGCAGAGTTTTTAGCAGCAGTTTCACTGTGGCTCATCAATAGAAAAGAAAAGGCAAACATGTTCATTAAGAAATGAAAGAGTTGAAAGAAACACGCAAACTGATAAATGCACACACTTGTTATTTTACCAAGGGGTTTTTACACCAATGTCAATACGCTAATTGTATAACCAGCTTGCTGAAAATGAAAATGGACTGAAATTAGTAAATATTTACAGCAGCATCGTCATCACCACCATTGTTTTCCTCCACAGTTTATGTGTAAACACTTCCTCCATGATCAAGGAAACCCCCTGGGCAAGGATGCATTTACGTGAATCATAAAACAAAGACATCGAGTACCGTATAAAACACACGCTTGCCCCAGTAAATAGTCGATGGTCATAGGATTTTTATTTCATAAAAACCTCAAAAGTTCTCGTTCAAGTCCAATAATATAGCACAGTAGTCAGATTCTCACACTTCAAATGTCTTTAAGTTAGTAGTAGTGGCGAGGCGTGGGGATGGCATTTCACCATGAAAAATGTCACCGTCTTCACGTAAAAAAAAAAAGAGACCAGAATAGTAAGATTTAAAATACAACCAAAACACAACCAAACAGAAGAAGACAGCTGATGAAAATGCTTTGTCTGGATTGGAGGACAGCGGTCGCGTCCCAATCAGGGGCGGCGGTCCCAGAGGTTCCGGCTCGGCCGCCTCCGGCCGCGTGCTGGCCGTAGCCCCTCTGCGCCCCGGGAGGAAGAGCGGGAGACACGACCTCCAGACGAATACGCACGTTTTAACAGTCACATTCACAATCTGACGAGATCGCTCCGCAGGTCCACCTCTCAATCGCACAACGCAAACCAGTCGCACAGTCAACAGTAGTCTATTCCTTTGAAGTCGCACATCGCTCCCTCTGTCCTTCTCCTTTTCCTCCCCAGTGTGCACAACTGTGTCTGTACAAAGCCTTCGGCAAACACGCCCAAACTCTTTGATGGGTGTGCGTCTTTTTAATTTTTGGGGTAGATCTTCTCGTAGAAGAAGTTTTGTGCCAGCAGGTAGAGCTCCCCGTCCTTTTCCCTGACAGCGTGGGCCCTGACGAACTGGAACTGCTCCAGGGCAAACTCATAGAACTCGTTCTCCATCTTCCAGATGGCCGACTGCTGCAGCTTGGCGATGGACTCCTTGGTGGGCGGCTTCTTCTCGCTGGTCTTCCTCAGATGGGATTTCTTACCTATGCCAAGGGAAGAGGAGGTTTAAAGAGGCCCTAATCGAGGAATTCAAATTCCCCTTTATTTACATATGATCAAAGATGTTTAATGAAAAAAAAAAAAGATTTAGTTTGAGTCGTTTAATGTGAAGTTTGTCCGTTTTGTACTGTACAGGTAGTACATCATGAACAGTTTTCAGCATTTTTCCTTGCTAATAGGTCACTAGAAGGGAAATCAAATCATTGCAAAGTTTAGTTTTTGAAGATGTATGTTCCATAAAGTAACGTCGCGTTTAAATATGGAAATGACAAAAATGTACATTTGATTCCACTTTATGATAGTTAGAATTGAATTCCTCTATACTTTTCAGGCGAGAGGCAACAAACACAAACACACGTTTGGGCTGCTCCAGACAGCGTACCCGTTTTGTACAGCTCCGTGGCTCCTTTGAAGAAGCGTGGCAGCGCCGCCTCCAGCATCATCACAAAGTCCTCCAGCTCCTCCGTCACGCCCACCAGCAGGTACTCATTCACCAGGTTGTACTTGGCCTGCTCCAGCGCCCAGTGGCTGCCCACGTTCCTACAGAGACATCACCTTGCTTTTGTTATGTGGCTACTACTGTGACTTACTGTCTCGTGTGTTTCTCCCGGGAAAGACAGAGAGGAAGGGTGATGGAGGAGGAGAGAGGAGGGATGGAGCCCAGGAAAGGGATAAGGCGTGATAGAGCGGGAAGGACAAGAGAGAGAGAGAGATAGAGAGCAAACAGCAGAGGAGTGGGAGAGTTGAACAGTACAAGGAGGGAGGGAGGGAGGGATGGAGGGAGGGAGGGAGGGAGGGAGGGAGGGAGGGAGGGAGGGAGGGAGGGAGAGAGGAGTATGATTAAGCTTTGTGAACCGAGTCCAGACAAGGTTGAGGCGACAGAAGGAGCGGAGCGAGATACAGACGGAGGGAGGTAATGGAAAAAATAACAAAGGGAGCCGAGTAGGAATTAAAGGTGGCAGCCGGAGTGGTCATGGGCAGGAAATTAAATGATAAGGGGAAAGGAGGAGCGGGACAGAAGTAGTTTAAAGATATACAGCGACTTTCTTGGCAAAAGAGCGGTTTGTTTGCTCAGCGTTAGTAGCAGTGTCCCCACTTTGTGCCCAGCATTCATTTAATTTGCTATGTGCTGCTTTCTAATTAGGGCCGGGGCGATATGGACCAAAAAATAAGTTTTAGACTGAACGGCGATAAACGATATGCCGGTATATCTCGGTATTTTCTACGAAGTGGGCTAAATGTTGGTGCTTTCACAAAATATTTACACAATGAGATTCTTTTTTTATGTTTTTACCGGGGGGGTTCCTATCTGGAGGAAGCCCCAGTAAGGCACGGGGAGAACATGCAAACTCCACACAGAAAGGCCCTTTTTGACGAGCCCACCTGGGCAGTAGGCACTGAAGACATGGGGATGGGGACACACCCTCAGTGCTCACAGCGTCCCAGGCGGGAATCGAACCTAGGACCTTCTTCTTCTTGATATATTGTCCAGCCCTACTTCTAAGGCTTTAACATGTGTGCTTAGCGAAGGGCACAAGCGGGTTTAGTATAATCTCAAAAGCACTAGAATATCGTCTCAGTTGAAAAGCTCATACCTTGATGTAAAGAGCTACGAAACGTAGCCTTGCTTTTATCTTGACCACCATGTATTTGAGATATTCCAGTGGGGTTTGAAAGGATTTTTAAAAGCCTGAGGATTTTAGCGTTCTTCCCCCCTCAACCCCCAGAAGATGGAATCCCTCGATTGAAGTGAAAACATGAAGACCCCCAAAACTGGACTTCATGGTTTTCGCATTCAAGCAGCGTTACGCTCCACAGCCCATCTTCCATTTGCACAAATGGAACCACTAAACTATTTCAAAAGGGTCCCTTGACTTCCCACCTCGAGATATCTGAATGAAAATGGGTTCACCGGGTCCCCATGAGTCTCCCCTTTACAGATAACCTACCATTTTTCACAGCCTAACATTGGCAGGTAGCAGGTAAATAGAAAGTATGCATTTGAGTACCTATCGCCTGATCTCCGCCTAATGTCAATTTATGGACTTGTGAGAGTGAGCGCAATCAATGATCCCACAGAAAAACAGTAATATCAAATGTGTGTCCCCATGGAGACATTTAAATAGCATTACTAGTTTATGCAATGTTTTCTCCCCCCTGTTGTTGCTCATCACAGTTTGTCTCAACAAATGTGTTATGCACACAAATACTTCTGATGAGTAAGGGGGAAGAAACTGTTGCCAATCTAATCTAGCTTTTAGATATTTTGCCTCCATTTTTGTATGTGGGTGGATTATTAATTTGTTCTGCATTGCCGTATAGCCAAGTTCACATACTTGGTTTATGGAATAAAAAATATATAGGGAAATAATTCATCTTAGTCTCGAGTGTTGATCAGAGTTGTGAAGGGTTGGGTGGGCCCAGGAAGATTTTCAGATTTCAAAGAGGGCCATGGTTTAGTTCAGTGTGCTTATTTGCCAAAATGTCAATAAACCCCTTTAAAAAGGGTAGGCGGCGGTTAGAAGATCGATGAGACAGTGAAGGAGTGATTAAGGAGGGCGAGAGGAGGAAACAAAGGGATGAGGGAGGACAGAGAGAGAGAGATTGATACAGATCATCGTGTAGCGAGAAGGTATCAAGGCTAGAAGAGCCATTAGAGACCTTGAGAAGATGGGAGTAGCAGAAGTGATAGCAAAGCACTAGAAGGCTTAATGTAGCGTGCTATGAAAGTGAAAGCTCCTTGAGTTGGAGAGTCTCCCCTGAACTGTCTGAACTACCCGAGGTGTGCTCTCCATTCAATTTGCCACTTAAACACTTGAAGAGCAAGAAAAGTGGAAACATTACTTGAAGATGAGATAAACCAAGCATTCCCCCTGTTATTTCTATTCAGCTTCTACTATGACCTGCAGTGATGTCACCGCCATATTGGACTGCCCGAACAAAGGATCAGTCAGTGAGAGAGAATGTGCCGACCATCCCAAATATCACACTTGACTTGTTGAGTACCAATTACAATTCCTGTCACATGTTGTGCCTGCCGCTGTAATAATTGCCTTGGGATGGAGGTGGAGGTGGTGAAATATCACGTAACGTTACCTTAGCTTAGCCGCCCAGCAATAAGTCATTACTTTTTTTAAATTTGAGGATGAAGTACTTCATCAACCCTGAAGTGAAATACCGAAATGCATTGGCACATTGTATGTTTTTCTAAGGCAGGAATAGAGAGGCAAAGTGGAACGTCACTTCCTGCTTCAGCACTGTACCAGAGATTTTCATCCGGCATTTATTTTCCCATAGACATTTCGTAAAATGCGTATAAAATAGTTGTACTTCGTTGAACCAACCGGTTCAGCCAACGCTATAATCGGGAGAGACCATAGAACATTTCACTCGGACCAAAACTAAAAAAAACAACATCGAAAAAATATTTTTCTTTAAACCAGCATTTTTTTTTTTACGTTTTGGTCCCAGTGAAATGTTATGCGATCTCTCCTGTTTCGAAATATATCTGTACCGTTTGGTTTGAACCAGTAAAACTATTTTTATACGCATTTTACGAAAAAATAAATGGCGGATAGAAATCTCTGATACAGTGCTGAAGCAGGAAGTGACGTTCCACTTTGGCTCTCTATTCATTCCCACCAAACTATACACCAATATGATGATATGTTGTTGTGAATGAGATATACACAGTATATCATGACAAAGAGACACTGCATGAAATAGGCCACGCCCATCACGGGGGAAAGCTCTCCGTTCACTTCCATACACCAGCGTCAATTTCTTTGAAACATAGCTAAAAGCTGTTGTGTGGTGGGCTGCGCAGACAACAAATGTAAAAAATCGCCAATTAGGAGACGACATAGGAGAACGCCAGGATTGGGGGGGAGTTTTTGTTTCCCCCCGTTTTGGGCGTGGTTTCTGAATGATGACGCGCTCTGCAGTGTCTCTATGAAGCGAAAGAGAGAGTTCACTGAGAAGACTTTACCGGTGGCAGTCATGTTGGTAGGAGACAGTCGGGTCACAATCTCCAAGGACGTGAAGGACTTTTTATTTTAAATATCTTTCCTTTTCTTCTGAAGTCATGTGACACATTTTGCTTGTTGATGGCTGTCTGTTGTTTAGTCTGTGGTTCTAATGGAAGGCTGTTTTCAGAGACCGTTTGGGAGTCAACATGGCGGCGTTAAACAAAACACTAACACCACCGCAGGTCATGGATAGCAGCACCTACACGATGATCAGAAGCCCTACTGTAACTGTGGGATCATTTCCAACTCCACGTTGTCTGAATGGGGGGGGGGGGTCGGTGTTCTGGTTGTTGTACATGAAACCAGATAGTCCATTAAGGAGAAATGAATACATACCAGCATTCGGAGTAGTGACCACAGAAAAAGGGAATCTGTAGCCAGAGTTTCTCGGGGGCGCAGTCTGAGCCGCCGGCCGAAACACATTCATCAAATGTCTGAAACAGAGATACCCCGTTTAACGTTACTAGTCAGCGGCTTTTCATTGTCCTCACTATCAACATGTTCTCTGTACATTCTTAACAGAAATGACTTCTTGTTCGAGAAAAAGACGTGTTGTTAACTCATTGATACCTGATGCAGCATTTGCGTGTATACCCCTCATTTGTGTGTGTATCCCTTTAAGGTCTTAAAGGGATACACACACAAATGCTGCATCAGGTATCAATGGGTTAAACAGAGGAATCTAGGCCATGAATATGAGATCGACTGCAGGATGTTGGGATTAGGACCTTCTTGTCTCCTTGTTTCCTGCGCCTCAGGCCGGGCCGGTAGTCGTCCCCGAAACGCAGGAAGTAATAGTAGGACACCAGCCTTTCGATGGGGTCCCGGATCACGTTGATATAAATAGGCTTCCTCTTCACCCCAAACCTGAGGAGCAGATATAAAAAAAAACACTTGAGTTAGAAAACTCAATCAAACAGTTAAACTTCAATTAAACAGCAGTGATTAAGCTCATTCATATAATAACGATATAATAATTTCACATCATCGTCAGATTTAACCTTTATAATTTGCACCGTGTGCATCACAGTTCAAGAGGACCAAAATACATTCAGATCACTAGACTCCGCTGTGGGAATGATCAGTGTCAAGTGACCACAAGGTGGAGTCGACTGCTCAGAGCCACAGCAGGGTGTGTGAGTGAAGTGGTTTTTTACAGCGGTGACGCCTGCCGTCATGCACGTGCTACAAGAGGAGACTATGATCTTTACTTGGTGAAGTCGAGGAAGGAGACGTGTCCGTGGTAGAAGGCCGGTTTCATTTCCCTCCATTCGGTCACATTCTTCACAAACCGCACCTGAGGCCAAACCATACCAGAATTAATACAGCGGTTCCTCCAGAAGAACACACAGCTCATCAGTCTGCCAGTCAATCTGCACAGTCGACGACAGCGCATTTAGCATCAATGCTTTCAAACACAGAGCAGCTACTGTCAAAAATGACTTGAACGAGTTGAACGAATAAAGTTCAGTGAATAGAATAACACTACTCATTATGAACTACACGTGTCAAGATGATGGCGCGGCCTAGATAGGGATGTGGTGGAGACAATTGCATTAGAAATGAAAAGGGGGGAGTGTCTGGGTAATGCAGCGGTAGATTCCCTGCCTACCAACACGAGGGACGCAGGTTCGAACCCTCGTGTTACCGCCGACTTGGTCGGACATCCATGGAGGCACAATTGGCCTCGTCTGCGGGTGGGAAGCCGGATTAAGGGTATGTGTCCAGGTCGCTGCACGAGTGCCTCCTTTGGTCGGCCTCCCCTCTGTTCGGTGGGGAGGGGAACTGGGGGGAGGTCAAGTTATCCTTTATGTATCCCCATGGGGAAATGTATCCTCTGCATTTGACCCATCCTCTACTAGGAACCATCCTAGAACTAGGAGCAGTTGTCAGCCGCAGTGCTGCGCCCGGGGACCAACTCCAGTTCTTTTGCCAGTGCCTTGGTCAGGTGCACTGACAGGAGTAATTACCCTAGCATACATGTCTTTTGGTGGTGGGAGGAAACCGGAGCACCCGGAAAAAACCCACACGAACACGGGGAGCACATGCAAACTCCACACAGAAAGGACCTGGGACGGACCAGGGTTCAGACGTTCTTGCTGTGAGGCAACAGTGCTAACCACTGAGCCACCGTGCCGGAATATCATGATCCTTCCACACGCTACGTCCTGCCGGTGAACTAACTCCTCACTGTCAAAAGAAGTGACAAGAAACGGCTGGCGGCTGCTCATGTATCACATGTGCTAGTCTACAACTCTGCCCAGATCGGCAAAGGGGGTGGAGCAATGACTGGGGACAGCAGGGGGAATTGGCCAAGTAAAATTCGGGAGAAAAACGGGGTAAAAATCTGAAAACAAATATTTATATTTTTTTATTGAGAAATGAAAAGGGTTTGCGTGTCCCCCCAAAAGTGAAGCCCTGCTAAACATGATGGAAGAAGACTGCAGCGCCACATGTATCCTTGATGCGACTGACCTGGTCCTGTATGGACATGACGGGGTTGTTCTTGGTGGTGTTGATGTGCAGGACATGGTAGTGGTTCTTCCCGCACAGGTCGTAGGCGATGTTGGTGAAGGAGGTGCTGGCCGTCTTGGGCACGCGGTTGTAGATGATCACCACGTCGTCCTGCTCCGGCAGCGGCGCCCCCGCAGCAGACGCCGGCGCCTCGCGCTCCCGCAGCCCGTCCTGCGTGTGCCGCTGCTCGATCTCACGCACCTCGTGTCTGGCGATGGCCCGCTCTGCCAAGACGGAAGAGGGGGATTCGTTAAAAGGCGAGTTCAGAACGTACAAATCAATGATTGTGTTAGTTGACCCTGACCAGAGCACATGAAAACCTTCCCGATAGGCATCAAGAAAGCATGAAATTATTATCGTTATTATTATTATTATTATTATAGTGTAGACAGGCAACAAGAGGGGAACTTTCAAACTCAGCTTAGGTGTAACAACACATGAACACAATGATTTCCCATACAAGATCACTAGCATGGGACGTTATTCTCTTGGCTCCCAGGACTCATTCCTCCTAACTGTCCCTAAAGTCAGTTGCAAAATGACCTGAATCTTCAGGAGTTGGTCTCATTAGATGCGTGTGTTTTTCAATGACTTGGAAGCAAGCACATCTGGCTGTAGTAGATGTTTGCAATGTTGAATGTTTTATTGATATCTTAATTAATCCGTCATTTGTTCTTTGTTTTAATTTTAAATTGTATACTGTATGTTAGTCTTATGCCTGCAACCATGTTGTGCTGCTGCCTGTCTTGGCTAGGAGGATTCTCTTGAAAAAGAGATTTTTAATCTCAATGAGACTCCACTCCTCCAGGTAATATAAATAAATAAATGCATCTCCAAGCTCAAAGTCTGGACACTGGTTAGTGGTTAATGGTTAACATAACACATAACTATGCTCATATACATAAGAGGTTTGAAATATCTGCTACTAATTCAGAGTCAAATTAACTAAATGCGGTGAGCCTGGCCTTTATAATAATAATAATTGATTGGATTTATATAGCACCTTTCAAGACACTCAAAGCGCTTCACATATCAGGGGAGGGAACTCAACTCATCCACTCTACTCTACTCATCCTTTAAAGTGAGTAGCCTGTTAATGTAATAGATATATAAATATGTGCTAAAACTAATTTAAAAAGATAAATATGCTAAACAATAAACAATAAATAGGTTTAAAATTGATATCAATGCTAAATTCATGGGTTAAAATACACTCTTAATACGTTAATGTGCACTGAATATAAGAAAGATAAATGCAGTAGCCTATGTGTTGAAGTGCAATCATCAGTTTATCGGTAATCCATTGCTTTGGTATTCAGATGTGTTTTCATTGCTTTCTG
The DNA here is from genome assembly GCF_964638095.1 of Poromitra crassiceps. Taxonomy (NCBI): domain Eukaryota; kingdom Metazoa; phylum Chordata; class Actinopteri; order Beryciformes; family Melamphaidae; genus Poromitra; species Poromitra crassiceps. The sequence continues at coordinate 14,306,050 of NC_139639.1, forward strand.
GCATTTCAGCTAAAAGATAACAGTAGCTCACTGTAGCCTATGTGTCACTAATGCACTTTGGGTTGGTTTATTTCATGTTTAACACATTCACTGCCAACAACGTGTAAACACGTTTTCAGAATCCAGCTGTTGACTGCCAACAACGTGTTAACACGTTTTCAGAATCGATTTTTTTTTTTTGACGGTGGATCGTTGATCTGGCCCTTTTGCATCTTCTATTATACTGTTAGAGCCGCCGGGCGTGTGCAATCCATTCCGCCGACCCACTGAGTGGCGACGGTGCTCAGACTATTGAGTGTTGTTTGGCCAGAAACGCACGCATTCCAGCTGAGCTCAACCGAGGACCCAGAAGCGAACGAGCCTCATTCTCATACTGTAGGCGAAAACCTTTCACACGGGCGCACGGCGGTGGGGGGTTCCAAAGGTGGACTGGGTGGAAAGCACACTTTGAAGCGCGCAGCATAAAGCCTAGAGTCACACAAGGCTTCGTCAAAGCTCTCAACCGAAAATCCAAGAACGGATTAAGCCACATCCACGCTCGCCGACGAGGGGCCGCCAGAGAGGAAGGGGGCTGCTCACTGCTCAGACAGGCAGGAGAGACTGGCTTGTGACTGACAAACGCTGCTGAAATCCACCAGACACGCCCACGGAGGGAGGAGTTGTAAGGAGAGGGGGTGCGGGTGCTGCTATGGAGGAAATTACTGTTCAGAACTATATTGTTTATGTCTGATGTCTCACTGATGCCAAAAATAAATGGTTAAAGTGACTATTTGATTGAATTTCACAAAACTGCGATTATCTCAGCTTTTTGTCTCAGACGCTGAAACCATGCTGTACTCAACGGCTAATATCTACATAACTACTAACTCTACAAACTAACTCTTTTAGACAGAGAAAGCACACATTCTATTAGTACTTTTGTGAACTTTCTGTTCACAAAGTCCAAGCAGAAAATTATCCTTGGCTCTTGTAAAATGAGCCAGAATCCTCAAAAAAACCCTCTGGCAAAAGCTACCTACAGTAAAAAAAAAAAGCTGGCAGTGAATGTGTTAAGACAATGCATGTTGAATGGCATTTGACAATGTTTCTTTATTCACCCAAGTTCGGTTATCAGTTGATATTTCTCATCTAAAGATTTGGTTCCATTGCTTTGGTCTTGGTTCTGTCTGTAGGGGTAACTTGTCTTTGCTCGGCCATGACAACCGAGACTTGAGACCAACAAACAACGTGTCCTGTTCTCATTTAACTATTTCCCCTTTACAGGTGAGAATAATGTCTGTAACGTGGTGTATGCACAGTGTTTCATGCTTTCTGTATCACAAGGAACATGTTGGTGCTAAAATGTTCGTCTCTAAAGTGATTTTAGCAACTGTTTAAACATCAAAAGGCTTTGCCGACAGCAGTGTGCTCGCTAGCTTAACTCACGTAGACAGAGCGTGGTGAAGACGTTATGTGATATCGCCGTGCAGTAGAGAAGCAGGGTTTGACTGTGGTTGATAGTATGTGTGTTTATATGGTTAAATAGTGATGTCAGTATGTTTCAGTTCAAGAGATATAGTGGTGTTTAATGTATGTGTGTAGCTAATGTATGTATGTATGTATGTATGGCAAAGCTAAAGTAAGGGTTAAAGTCGAACTGAACCCGTATAGTCACGTGCATCGCAGTCCGGTCATAGACCAGAACTGCACATCCAAAGCGTCAAGGCCGCGCCCCTTTTTGGGGGATAGAAATAATGAATAGCGTTGTTGTGATGGTATTTTTGCCGTGTTTTTAGCTAGCATAGACAAAATACCAATTCATTAATTTCAGGTTCAAGTGTTTTTTTGGTTTGATAAACATGTCTACTAATTATTTTGCGACCTTGCCCGAACCTGAACGGTCGAGATATATGAATAAATTAAGGTTGACTGGACTGTCGTCATGTCCGTTCAGCCTGAGTCAAAGAGGATTTCCGCATTCCCCCAAAAAGGGGCGCGGTGCAGTGCGATGACGCGTTGCAGTTCTGGTCTATAGTATCATGTCGATGATTTGATTTGACAATTCTGTCGACTGGCTTTGGCATTGGTCAATCATGGCGTGTTCCACCGCTGCTTCGTGCGGGAGCGGACAATCCGATGAATGGGTGCTGCCCGCCCGCCTGGAATCTCCGAGGGCAGACCCCTGACAACCACGCTCTCAAATGCTCTCAAGCGCGCGCCTTTTACGCTATTTCTGTAAATACGATATCCCTGGAATGCGCGTTTTAACGAGCCAGTTACATTTCTTTGCATTCTTAGAGATTATAGTTTTTGTTTTGTGTTCATGTTTCTAACAATTGGCCAAGTTAGTAGTTAGTTTATGGGATAGGAATTCTGCCAGATGACAGGCACTAGGCGCCATTTTCGACTTCATTTGGAAGAGAAAATTATCCTGAAATGAAGATTTGATTGACAGCTGCATGTCGTGATATGATTGGTTGAAATGGGGTAGAAATTTGATAGTACTGGGTGACGTCAGCAAACTGTACATTACTGTTATCAATGAAATCTTGAAAAATTAACTTTTGATGTGAAAAAGTGTGAAAAACTAAAGAAATTAGACTTTTGTGATTTTGTTTGGATACATTATTAGATAGGTGCACTGCATACCCAGGCATTTGAACTAAAAGAAAAGAAAAGTACCGGTATATGAGTTATGAGTTCAGCTCGACTTTAAGTATATTTTAGTTATTTCAAAGGAACAACAGTATTGGAGAATGCATGCCCATTATATTATTTTAGTTAAGGAGACAATACATTATACGTTATTTTTCATAAAAGAGGTAATTTGGTAAAAGAATAATATTTTGTTTAGCTGTTTAAAGGGACAGTGCAACCTGTTTTGTTGTATGTTGTGTTAAGTGGAATTGAGACAAGGTTTATTGTGATTTGTGTGAGTGAACATGTTATGTATGTACCTGCTACTTACCTGCCTAATGAGCCATTACAACCGAGACTTGAGACCAGCAAACAACGTGTCCCGTTCTCATTTAACTATTTCCCCTTTACAGGGGCGTAACATTAACACAGGTTAACCCCCTTACAATTCCCACAATGCCTTGCTTGTCCGAGGCAACGCGTTGTGTAGAGAGTAGACCATACAGTAAGTTTATTATAGGTAACTTTATTATAGGTGGGTGAACAGCCTCTTTGGATAGTAGATGGCAAAACGTCTTCTGCTTCACACCAAGGAAGCAGAATAATGTGAATGAAGAATAGCAGTTACTCATTTCCTGCTTCATTTCACAGCGTAGTGCCTCGCCTCGTTCCCTAATCAGATTTGACTTCAATACCAGTCTCCTACCTTTACTTTCACTCTGCTCATTTCACTACTGGATGTAAAGACACAGAGTTGACAGAGATACATTTAACAAATTAACTGCTATTTACAATAACTACACATCTTGCACGTTGCTCAGGAGGGATGAGGAGCGGAGGGACATGAGACAGGGCGCAACAGTCAAGATTGAGGAGGTGTGAGAAACACCGGAAACTTGAAAGAAGATTAGGGATGCACCGATATGAAAATTTTGGCCGATGCCGATATCCGATATTAACATTGCTGTTATGGCCGATAACCGATATTTACCGATGTCGATATGATCTGTATAAAAACACATTTCTATGATAATAAAATTTTGTAGATACTGAAAAACACATGTAAAGACTGAATTTGAAAAAGTAATGCATTTCTTTATTTCCAAAACATTTGTAAAAGCCCATAAATCATAGATTTACTGCATTATTTCATCTCAATGTGAAGAATTTGGCTGATACCGATAACCGATATTAACATTGCAACATCGAACCGATACCGATATGTTAAAAAATGACTAACATCGGCCGATACCGATATGATTGCCGATATATCGTGCATCCCTAAAGAAGAAGAAGAAGAAGAAGCAGGGCCGTTTCTCAATAAGGGTTCATGTGTGTTCTTGCATTCTTGTGTCCCTGTGAAACGTCATCAGTCGCAGCCCAAGTACTGTTCCAATGCAAAGATCACATTTTGCCAAGAACGCTTAAAATTCCCGGATGCATTCTCGACATGCCCACTTTACTGAGGATGCTCTGCGTGGTGACTTGTGTCAACTTGGCAAGGCACATATCCCAGCATTCATTTCGGCATAAGTGGAGGCAGAACGCAGCAGAGAAGACGCCATAAGCTCCGGGAAGTTTTTTTTACAATTTTAAGTTTTATTTCATCACTAAATTAATTTCTGATGACTTTTGATGCCTACAAGCAGGGTAGTAGGTTTCAATAAGTGCCACTTTACGAACATTTATGGCGAAAAATGGCAAAAAGTTCCAGAGCACAATTGGCTGCATCTACATCAGCTGAGCTTTTTATTTGTGTAGTACTGCAGGCGGCCTCTGCGCTGGTATTGCGCAATACCCTCAAGAACGCATCGTCTCAAACTGCCAACAGCGTCATGTGTGCTTGTGACCTCGCAAGTTCATTCTTCCAAGAACGACTAGCAAGAACGTTCTCCCCAAGAACACAAGGACAAGAATGCATTCTTGGTATTGAGAAACGGCTCAGGTCTAGAGTGAGACCATCCGAGTGAGACCATCCAACTGAGAGAGGCAGCGATGTGCCACAAGGCATTCAGTCTGCCGGAAAGCCATTAGAAGAAGAAGAAGTAGCCCCCCGTGGGCGGATCCCCCCCCCCCCCCCCCCCAGAACCTGAAAGGTGTTTGGGCGAATCTGAGGCGATCGGAACAACAGCTGGGGAGATGTGCTCAAATGGACAGACATTTCCTCATTATAGTAAAGATAGGTGTGATGTAAATTGTCTATTATAAATATGTATATACAAAAACTATATATACATTATATATATATACCATATATATATATATATATATATATATATATATATATATATATATATATATATATATATATATATATATATACACATACACACACACACACACACACACACACACACACACACACACACACACACACACACACACACACACATAAAATGTGTATGATCATGAAGTAAGATGAAATATATTATAGGCAGGTATAAGCTCCAGAGTCAATAGCCAGCTTAGTGTGATGTAAATTGTCTATTATAAATATGTATATACAAAAACTATATATACATTATATATATACCATATATATATATATATATATATATATATATATATATATATATATATATATATATATATACACATACACACACATACACACACACACACACACACACACACACACACACACACACATAAAATGTGTATGATCATGAAGTAAGATGAAATATATTATAGGCAGGTATAAGCTCCAGAGTCAATAGCCAGCTTACATGTATATGGGCCTGTTGATACTGATTTATGATAATTATTCATCCGACCAAGCATCCTCTGCTGCTGAGAAATGCAACAGGTCATGAGGGTAAAGGTCAAAGGTGACAGGTTAGGCGTTGGAGCTGGGTAGCGAGGCGGTGTGAGTGTGGGGACGAGGGTCACTCCACACAGCTTACTGAACATTTACAGGACATCAATAATGTGGAGGAGGCGGGCGACGTCTCAATCTAAACAAAGCATGAGAACGAAAGCGCGGCCGGGCTACATTATGAATAAATTCACCGCAAAGAAGCCCCAGCCTTGGTTTCCCTCTGCTTCCTTTTCTGCGTCTCTGAATCCGTTTTCAGATTGACTGGTGCTGACAATGCCTCCGAGCGCTGCGCATGAAGGATGGAGAGAGAGAAGGGGCGAGTGGGTGGAGAGGGTGGAGGGGAGGGGAGGGGGGGTGCACACATCACTGGAGCACCTAATACCCGTGGGAGCTCTCTGTGGAGCCAGCGGGCTCCTAAAGCCCTGCCTGGCTACGCAGACGTAGCCGCGGCCCGGCTGAAAGCCCGGGCATCTGGCACCAAGCGCCAATTAAGATGTCATCTGTGATCCCCCCCCCCTCCTCCTCCTCCATCAGCTCCTTCAAGCAAGCACACACACCTACATCCACTCACACTCACACTCACACACACACACGCATTCCACTCACACACACATCCACTCCCACCTACACACACACACACACACACACAGACACACACACACACACACACACACACACACACACATCCATTCCCACAACTACACACACATCCACTCCCACCTACACACACACACTCCCACAACTACACACACACACACATCCACTTCCCCTCCGCCCCACACACACACACACACACACACACACACACACTCCCACAACTACACACACATCCACTCCCACCTACACACACACACACACACACATCCACTCCCCCACACACACACACACACACACACACACACACACACACACACACACACACAACTACACACACATCCACTCCCACTTACACACACACACCCTCCCACACAAATCCTCTCAGTGCCTCCTCTCTTACGCCCTCCTGGCGTCCCGTGCAGCTGTTAATGTTCCACTGATCAAAGGACGGATCCCGTTACAAACAGAGCCACGCCGCTTCCGCACGCTCGCCTCGCCACTGCTGCTGCTGCTGCCAGCTGTAACGGCCCGGAGACGGAGGCGTGCCAGGTGGAGACGGAGGCGTGCCAGGTGGAGACGGAGGCGTGCCAGGTGGAGACGGAGGCGTGCCAGGTGGAGACGGAGGCGTGCCAGGTGGAGACGGAGGCGTGCCAGGTGGAGACGGAGGCGTGCCAGGTGGCCGCGGCCCGTCAGGCTTCGCTGTGGAGAACAACTGTAACGGAGACACGTTCCCATGGCCATCCGAGACGTGCATTAGCCAAAAACAACAGCAATAACAGTTGCTATGTTGGAACTTTACCGCCGCGGATCCAATGTCCACAGTCCGCTTAGGATTATTTTTACGACAGCGCGCCGTGCAGAGTGACAGCAGCTCGGGGAGAGAAAAGGCATGATGATGACGAGCGGAAAATAGAGATTGGATGCGAGTCAGAGGGACAATGTGCTGAGCCATCATGACATGACTATCAGACGTCTGAGAAGACCGTGCAGGACCGTGTGAGACCTGACTCCCTGTCCTTCATTCAGTGCTGCTGACCGAGGAGTCGAGTGTTTTTCCTCCCCCCCCCCCCTTCTCTGTAGCTTGAGAACATCACATCTTCAGCGCCTATAGAGAGGTAGTCTCTTAAAACAGACTGTCTCATCTACATCCGGCGAATGCAGCTATACAGTCTGTACATTACACCCCCAGAACATGCACAAGGAAGTTGGGAAAAAAACCTTCAGACTGGAAGGAAGTTCTACGGAATCCGACCAATCACGACACGCGAATGCGGCATATTGGATTCTGTTTGGACTAATGAGCGGAAGACCCGCCTTTCTGCCGGCATATTGGATTCTGATTGGACTAATGAGCGGAAGACCCGCCTTTCTGCTTCCCATTCCGGTTGGTGCATGATTCTCCCCCATGAAGTACAGACGGTATGGCGGAAGCATTAGAAAATTGCGGAAGCCAACTCGTCTGTTCTAAGAGACTAATAGAGAGGCAAAGTGACCGCCTACTTCCTGCTTCAGCACTGTACCAGAGATTTTCACTGGGATCAAAACGTAAAAAGAATGCAGGTTTAAAGAAAATATTTTTCAGATGTTTTTTGTTTTGGTCCGAGTGAAATGTTCTATGGTCTCTCCCGATTATAGCGTTAGCTGAACCGTTTGGTTCGACGAAGTACAACTATTTTATAAGCATTTTACGAAACGTCTATGGGAAAATAAATGGCGGATGAAAATCTGAAGCAGGAAGTGACGTTCCACTTTGCCTCTCTATTTAGAAGAGGATGTGCATCGTCGTGTCAGCTTGAACTTCCTGTGTGGTTTTTGCTTCCTGTGTCCGGCGTGAACGTGAACGCACTTCAACGCCACACTGAGCTTTTTAGCGAGGAGGCCCCCCGGCTCGCAAAAGTAGCTTGTTGTGGGTCTGTCCCTCTTTGCTTATAGGGGTGGGAGAGAGAGAATGTGAAAGGACCGGGTGCGGGGGTCCCCTCCCCTCCCCCCCCTGTACCCCGACAACAACAACGGGCTCAAGTATGCGAAGGGGCCCAGAAAGCACTTGTTAAAGACACGGTGCTGCTCGCTGCCAAATTTCCCCAACAGTCAACAAGGAGGCGATGCGGGCGAGGAGAGGGCTTCTGAGGGCTTTGTCGTATAGAGACGCCCTATTCATTTGGCCCCACTGAACATGCTTGGCACAAACCATTGTATCGGAGGAGGGCGCCACACACACGCACGCGCACGCACACACACACACACACACACACACACACGCACGCACACACACACACACACACACAAACCTAAGCTTAGCGCTCCCTTCCCTTCTGAGGTCATTTAATTAGAGAACAAAAGCGTGAGTTTACTATGGCCACACAGCAGGCCTCCTTTCAGCGCACATTTCCGTCGCCGCCCCCCCCCCCCGGCCGTCTCTATGCATTAAAAGCTAATTATGAACCGTGACGCCAACACGGGTCTTAAACATTGTGACAACTACAAGCCTATTACTCTGAGTTTCATTCAAAGTGAGAGACGAGGGTGGGGGGGGGGGGGGGTGTGGGTGGGTGTGGGTGCTGCGACGGGACGGCGTCGGTGGAGGTTGCTGGAACATATTTACTGAAGCAATTTCGCGGCTGATTAGACGCAAAACCGTTTCGAAATCATCATTCATATTCGCCGCCAGATCCGCGGGACGTGACGGGCCGTCGTGTATTATGACTATCTCGTCAGATCTGATGGGATAATAAAAGCCTGTGTGTGTGTGTGTGTGTGTGTGCGTGCGTGCGTGCGCGTATACGTGTGTGTGCGTGTGTGTGTGTGCGTGCGTGTGCGTGTGTGTGTGTGTGTGTGTGTGGGGTGATCCTTTCTCAGAGCAGCTCATAAATCCATCATCGCTCCAATCCGGCAGTTGGGAGCCGGGTGTCTCTCCCTCCCTCCCCCGCGTCGCCTGAGAGGGTCAGAGCCCTCGAACCGAAGCCTAGGGCATGCTGGGTAATAGAGATTGGCTATCAGCGGGCGGACCGAGGTGTACGGCTTGTACGGTTCTGCCTGGATGATGCCGGATTGCAAAATCAATGAAGGATGACAGGGAGGAGATCTGGGTTGCTGCTATATAAAAATCGAGTTAGCCTGGTTTCCCCCCCCTCTCTCTCCTCCTCTCCTCTCCTCTCTCTATATAGTCTTGGATGCACGCTGCTGTTTTGCAGTGCCAGGTTTCCAGGGGGACAGTTACGCGTTATGTCACCACACTGCACCACTCAATTATACTGCACGCTCACCGACGTTCATTTGCATAAACAAAAACGCTGCCGTATTCCAAATGTCTAATTATTCTCATTCAGTCTTTGGATGCGTTTAGCGGGGAAGTGGATTATCAGGGGAAACAGGCATGTTTGTTTGTATGGGGGGGAGATTTAGGCCCGACTAAACGGAGCGGAGCAGAACCTGGAGCTCCTGCACGCCACGGCTACATTGTTATCCCGAGCGGTTGACGAGAAATATGAAAAGGTGCGGTGTGTGAGGAATCCATTGTGAAGCGTCTCCGCTGCAGGAAATTAAACAGACAGATAAACGAGAGCGCTTTTCATTGAGTGACTGCAAAGATGTTTGGCACGTTCACAATGAATTTGGGGGCCTTTCAAACAAACTCATTATGACAGGAGGCAGGCACAGAGACCACGCTAATACACACAACACACACAACACACACACACACACAAAACCCAAAGTGCTTGGGTTATGAATTGCAATGCACTACAGTACTTACTACCGGTACTTATTTGAGAATGTTTTCACTGGGCACATGTTTTACTGGCAGATAATTGAGTGAAAGTGCAATTCTTTTGGTGGTCTTTTTTGTTGGGGGGGGGGTAATTGCTAAAGCTGGGGGATTTCCCCCCCCGGCTTTGACACACAACTGCTACATTGATGCTCCATGAAAGATCTCATTCACTGGTCTGTCCTTCACAGTTCCAGACAGCTGAGAGAGGAGAGTGAGGAGAGGAGTGGAGAGAGAGGAGTGGAGGAGAGAGGAGAGGAGGGGAGAGGAGTGGAGGAGAGAGGAGAGAGGGGAGAGGGGAGGGGAGATGGGGGAAGGGGAGAGTGAGAGGAGGAGAGAGTGAGGGGAGGAGAGGAGGGGAGAGTGAGGGGAGGAGATGAGGGGAGAGTGAGGAGAGGAGGGGAGAGGAGATGAGGGGGAGGAGAGGAGAGTGAGGAGAAGAGGGGAGAGGAAAGGGGAGATGAGAGGAGAGTGAGGGGAGGAGAGAGAGAGGGGAGGAGAGAGGGGAGAGTAGAGGAGGAGTGAGTGGAGAGGAGAGGAGAGGAGAGAGAGAGGAGAGGAATCTAGGACTGAGTAACAAGGAGACTTTGCAGAAGATGGGGCCTGACAGTGTAATGGTGGCACACTACATAACAGTCAGGGAGAGGTTCCCTGGCTTCAACAAACTGTGCAGACAGAGACTGAAGGACGGGACGTGAAGCAGAGTCAACTCCAGCAGTGTCTCGTGTAGGAACACCAGCAGGGCCTGGAGCCGTGTTGTCTACGTCAGCCATGTCCAAACTCCCTGTCTCTCAGAATATACTATATGTGGCCCGCCATACACTATTGATTAATCAAGCAAGTTCACTTTGCGTTTTTTCCCGCTCACCTAACGATGATGACAGCACTATCTATCATACAGTTTGTAGACGAGCACCAAGTAGGAACTACGCAGGCGGAACTCATGTTTTCCAGATGGTTGACAAAATCCTTAGAGTAGAATTGTATTTTTAAATAACCCTATGATGTGAGAAGCAGCTCCCCCCTGGTATTTTCACATGATCTAATCTGGCCCCCATTCAAAAAGGTTTGGACACCCCTGGTCTACATGATACGCAGGTATACACCTATACCCAGTAAGAAAGCTCCAGGATTTCCCTATCACACCAGACACCCCCCCCCAATTATGTATATCCACACATGGCCATCTCTTCGTGGTGTATCAGAAGAAAACCTGGACAGTTTCTATCTGTTCTCTCCTGTGCGTTTATCAAACCTCTCTGTGGGGAAGTACCAGGAATGTTTTTTTATTGAATTTGCAATATGAGAGAAATATGCAACATGAAAGGCTCCATTATTAAAATTAAATCTGACAACACGTGCTCTCAATGAAGTGAAGTAGTGAAACTAAAGTCATGTCTGTGTGTACTGTACTGGGCAGGCCTACGCTACGCTTTGTAGACTCGGCTTCAAAGCCGCGCGACGAATGTGTTCAGCTCCTCTGCACGACTTGGGCCTTCTCTTTTGTGAGGCTCCATAAACACAGAAGAAGAAGCTTGTTGTTTTTATTATTAATAATATGACTTTTACAGCATCTCTGCTCTCGTAGAAGGAGGTGAGGAAGAGAGGCGCACACGGGGGATGGGGGGGGGGGGGGGGGCGTTAGGGTCATGAACCGGATTGCATCCCACATCGTTTGGGAGCGGGAGACGGACGGCGCTGCACCTCAGAGTTGAATTCAGCAGAAACTCTCCACGTTAAAGGTCACCTATCTTATAAAAAGACTAGAAATCACACATAAAATCCCGCCCCCGCCCCAAACAAGCTCAAAGTGTTGAAAACAAGCGTGTTCTGTGAGAGAACGCGCTCAAAGGCTCAAAGCATTCCTTTAATGGAGAAGAGAGACAAAACACTGCCTTGTCCGCGGTGACAGACAACACTGTGCAGACGGCTTTAAGTGCTTAAGTGGTTTTGGGGGGTCTGGGGGGTCTTGAGACCACCATCATTATTCCATTGAGCGTCGTTACGGAGGGAGAAGAGTGAACACCAGCAGGGTACCCTCAGAGACAACCCTTTTTTTGTTGTTGATGGAGAGCAGAATAAAGGGCATTTGGGAACTCTGGAGTTCGTGAACTACCGGTATAAATGAAACTGGACTAAAACTCAAGGGTAAACGAAATAAAACCCAGCCACATCATGTGCGGTCACATCGATAACTCCTTAGTATAAATGCGGGCCGTGTCGCTACGCTAATGACACCAATCCGAGATAGATGGAGATGCTAATCATCGTGGTTCAACCTGCCACTTCCTGCCCTAATATGTCTTTTGTGCGATCGAAGGCTGTAGTGCCGTCTGACAGGCCGAGCCGATAATGCGCCCGGGGAGAAGGCGAAGAGGAAAAGGGGGCGGGGCCACATTCTGTCTGGTTCATCAGCCAGCAGCCAGTCAGATGAGATTATGGAGCAATTTACACAGATGGCAGATCACATCATCATTCCCCTGCCTTGTTAAGTAAAAGGCGGCCATGACAGGTTGCCGGGAGGGGAGGGGAGGGGAGGGGGGGAGGGGAGGGGAGGGGAGGGGGGTGGTGGGGGAGGGGAGGGGGTGGGGGAAGAGGGGAGGGGAGGGGAGGGGAGGGGAGAGGAGGGGGGGGGGGGATGGGGGATTGATTTGAGCAGATCTCATCTTGGCACAGTCTGTCAATGACTAAGCAGTGGGAATTAGCCGACATTTTCACAGACGTTTTGCTCTGCGAGGGAAGGAGAGGGAGAAACGTCGTGATAAGTTATTGTGCGTCGTTGACGTGCTGCTGGGAAGGGCCGACGTCCACGACTTCCAAGCCGGCTGCTAAACGCAATCGCATTCATCCATGTGCTGCTGTTTTGTTAGAAAATCAACACTGGGAAGACAAACGATAAACAAACATGGACGGACGTCCTGCAGTTCAGCAAGCTGATTTGATGAACTTCATTCATTTAAACGAGTGTTAGGTTAGGCTGTCACTAATGGGTGCATGCCATGGGTATGTGTTTCCTTACTGTTGACTCCTTGCTGAGAAGATTCAAAGCCACCATTGCCTCATAACTCAGAAACTCAGGCAGCAAAAGTTTCTCAGTTTCCTACTTAAGGTAATTTCACAATGTGGATAGTTACTAACTATCCACATTGTGAAATTTTCAACTAGGAAATTTGTTTTTCCAATAGATCCAACAGAACATGAACGCACAATTATGTAACCCTAACCCTAACCCTAACCCTAACCCTTTGCTGCTTTTGTTATAATGAATCCTCCAACCACCAGAGCAGGAGGTTCTGCCATTGGTGGCCATTGATAAGATGCCTAAGCTGGTTCCAGTCAGGACTTAGAGGCCTGCTGCTTTTCTTTAGCTGTCTAATCAGAGCCTGACTGACCTGTGATGCAGGTCAATGCAATTCATTGGCTGGCGTGATGGAAAAGCAGCACGACTCCGGTTCCTAAGGAGCAGGATTTTTTTAATCTTTTTTCTTTCAGATAGATTTTTCTCCCATTTTCTCCCCAATTGTACTTGTACTGTACAATTCCCCCTGCTGTCCTGGTCGTTGCTCCACCTCCTCTGCCGATCTGGAACCGCATCTTTTCACCTGCCAGCCAGGAGTTTCACCGGCAGGACGGTAGTCGTATTGCGTGGAAGGATCACATCACGCTACCCCCCCCCCCCCCCCCCAAGTTCCCCTCCCCCCGAACAGGCACCCCCGACCAACAACAAGAGGCACTAGTAGTGCAGCAGCGACCAGGACACAAACCCCCATCGGCTTCCCCACTGGCAGCAGACACGGCCAATTGTGTCTGTAGGGACGTCTGAACAAGCCGGAATTACTGGTCCTGGGAATCAAACCGCCGGTCTCCGCAGTGGTAGGCGGTGAGTGCTTTTAACTCGACACTACCCAGACGCCCCCCTGAAGACCAGGGTTGAAAACCACTGGCCCGAAGCAATGGCCTTAATATCGTAACATCGCCTCGCCATAAGAGTCAGATGTGTTTTTCATAAAGTGGGAGGAAATGAACTGACTGAAATGAAATGCTCAGAGTTCCCTAGCCACTGCAACAGAAAGAAACAGACTACTTAATGCACACGGACGTCCAAGTCTTCAGTTTTGCTGTAAAGTATGCATGCATGGCCCTGCCCCTCACATCCTGATAGAACAAGAAAAACACAGTTTGCATAACAATGCAGATCTGGTTGCAAGCTACAACCCAGATATCTGATTTTCACTTTCTCTCTGTCGCTCTCTCCGTCTCTCGGCCCCCGTAGCATAATTAATAATGCATATATAGGCGTCCAGGGAAAAGTCCACACTCTATTAGGCAAAGCAGATGACAGCGTATATATAGGTTTACTGATGAGTGGGAGAGACAGGTTAACGCCACAGAGAGATCTACACGCAGGAACATGCTACAGCGCCGCCGCGGCTACATCGTTATACTGTCAATCAACTATACTAGTTGCTGCTATCATTTGATCTCTCCAGTTTTGGCTTATATCTTTGAATCTTTCATCTCTTAGTTCTTTCATCTCATTATATTTAGCATCTATCTCTCTAGGCTATCTATCTGCTAGCACGGGCTGCTGTGCTGTGCTCTCACCAGCAGATCGCTGCGATGGGTAGGAGGAAGAGGGAAGAGGCACGCATAATAACACACAACTGGTCTGAGGAAAAAACACATCAATCAAACTGCATGATAATGTGTAGCATCACTGACTGAAAAGCATGAAAAAGATCACGATATTAGAAACCATTTTCCATACTGTACCACGTGACGTGACGTGACGTGACGTGACAGGAGGAATAATGACATGTTGACAACACATCAAGAGGCATAAAAATAAGCGGAGACAGATGGACGGACAGACGCACGCTTCTCCATCATCCAGGCCTGATAAAAACTCATTAAAAACTTTACACAGCAGATTAGCCCTGCTCTAGTCATCAGCCTATCAGAACACTTTGAGCTTGCTGAAGCAACAGATACCCATCAGTGATAGGGAGGGGGAAATCGGTAGTATGTTTCAGTTTGATTTTTCATAAGAGAAAGCACTGGGGGTATCGAACGGCTACAAATAAGTACTCTATTGTATCCGACTATCGGTTTCAAATGTTTACTATCGATAGTTATCGATAATTTTGACAAACCATCTTATGCCAAGTGTATGGGGAGAGAAAGAGAGAGAGAGAGAGTGTGTTTGGGAGCTGGATGCAGCAGCAACCAGATACTTCGAGACACTAACAAGGTACTGCAACACCCACACGTAGAAACCCTTACTGTTGATTGGTGTTTATTTATTTATTTGTATTCCTTCTGATTGACTCTAAGTTGTAATTAGACACTTTGTCAGTGTTGTTGTTCACACCGTTCATACCAATAAGGTATATGAAATTATGTGACAGACACACGGATACATAAAGAAAAAACAAAGAGAGAGAGAGAGAGCGAGACCAGCAGAAAGAAAGAAGGGCAGAGCGAGGTAGGAAGAGAGAGAGAGCAGCAGAGGGAGAGAGAGGTGGAGAGGGAGAGAGAGAGCAGCAGAGGGAGAGAGAGTGAGGTGGAGAAGGGGAGAGAGCAGCAGAGAGAGAGAGGTGGAGAGGGAGAGAGAGAGCAGCAGCAGATGGAGAGAGAGAGAGAGGTGGAGAGGGAGAGAGAGAGCAGCAGAGAGAGAGAGGTGGAGAGAGCAGCAGAGGGAGAGAGAGAGGTGGAGAGGGAGAGAGAGAGCAGCAGAGAGAGAGAGGTGGAGAGAGCAGCGGAGGGAGAGAGAGAGGTGGAGATGGAGAGAGGTGGAGAGGGAGAGAGAGCAGCAGAGAGGGAGAGGTGGAGAGGGAGAGAGAGAGCAGCAGAGAGAGAGAGGTGGAGAGAGCAGCAGAGGGAGAGAGAGAGGTGGAGATGGAGAGAGGTGGAGAGGGAGAGAGAGCAGCAGAGAGGGAGAGGTGGAGAGTTAGAGAGAGCAGCAACAGATGGAGAGGTGGAGGGAGAGAGAGAGCAGCAGAGAGAGAGGTGGAGAGAGAGGGCAGCAGAGGGAGAGAGAGCAGCAGAGAGAGAGGTGGAGAGAGAGGGCAGCAGATGGAGAGAGAGCAGCAGATGGAGAGAGAGAGCAGCAGAGAGAGAGGTGGAGAGAGAGGGCAGCAGATGGAGAGAGAGCAGCAGATGGAGAGAGAGCAGCAGAGAGAGAGGTGGAGAGAGAGAGCAGCAGAGGGAGAGAGAGCAGCAGAGAGAGAGGTGGAGAGAGAGAGCAGCAGAGGGAGAGAGAGCAGCAGAGAGAGAGGTGGAGAGAGAGGGCAGCAGAGGGAGAGAGAGCAGCAGAGGGCAGCAGATGGAGAGAGAGCAGCAGAGAGAGAGGTGGAGAGAGAGGGCAGCAGAGGGAGAGAGAGCAGCAGATGGAGAGAGAGAGAGCAGCAGAGAGAGAGGTGGAGAGAGAGGGCAGCAGAGGGAGAGAGAGCAGCAGATGGAGAGAGAGAGAGAGAGTAGAGGTGGAGAGGTCTGACGAGGACATGAGTAGAAAAGTGTAGTAGCAGCAGCAGCAGCAGCTTGGTCCAGGAGGAGGCGGTGTGTCACTCTGTGTTGGATGTGTTACAGAGAGAAAAACAGGATAAAAGGCAGCTTAAAGACAAATCCACAACTAAAGCTGCAGCACGGGCTGTGATGAAACTGGTGGTAAAAATCTGCACTTGTGTTGTGTTGTGTAGGAGGGGCTTATGATTTTCAGCAGCCATGCAGAGGCTTTCAATAATATCTCTCTGTCGCAATGGAAATTAAATTATCTTTAATTTCCTCTCTCTCTCTCTCTCTCTCTCTCTCTCTCTCTCTCTCTCTCTCTCTCTCTCTCTCTCTCTCTCCTCCTCTCATAACACCTTATATTACTTCTAAAGCCAGCAGCAGATATTCCCGTTTCGGGCGGCCGTCCAACAGTCTTAGTGAACGTCGTCAGGGGGGGTGGGTGCGTCGGAATATGAAAAAGGAGGCCTCGGCATGCAAATAAAGAAGTTGTTTACAGCTATTGATCCAGAAGGAGCTGGATGAGAGTAATATCATTATGAGTTATTATTACAGCGGACTCCTCTTATTGAAATGATCACTGTAAGCGGAGTATTGATCACGATAAAAGCAAATTATTCAAACAGCATGTGTAATAGGAATGATTCGGGACCCACCTTTTTGATCAAGATCAGCGGTTGATCACTATTATAACCATGATCAGTGTAAGTGGATTCCACTGTATTAGGGTCGGGTGATGTCTACCAAATTGGCATATATGATTATTCACTGATTCAGTGAAACATCGCGTTGGACGATGATATGGTTGAGGAAAACTGAGGAAACTGACACTTGTTTTCGTCACACCTTAGCCTAAGCACGTCTACATTTGTTCTTCGTAGTAAATTTATTCGAGCGCATAGATCAAGCAAAAACTGACTGATTCTTTTCAAAACCATTATCAGAAATAAAAGTCACATTCGGGGGATCAGGGGAGCATTCAAGACAAAATGTTCCCTCCAAGCTGCAGGTGTGGACATTTTGGTGCCAGTCTTTAATAGACTTTCTTTAATAGTGGGATAGTCTTTAATCTTAGATAGATCTTTAATAGTGGGATAAATTGCAATTACTACACTGATGACCAATTTAAAAATAAATTTGATTTAGAACATGGAGTATCGATCATACACTTTAACAGCAGAAGCTTATATGCAAATTTTCAAAAAATAAAAGATTATATAGGACAATTCAGCACACCTTTTAGTGTAATAGCCATCTCAGAAACCTGGCTGAGCCTGGAGAAAGGGGTGGTTTTTGAACTAGAAGGGTATGAATTAAACTTCATTAACAGAGCCAATAAAAAGGGAGGTGGGGCAGCTTTGTATATAGATAAAAGACTAAAGTATAAGATCATTAACCGCATGACCGCTGCCATTAATGATGTGTGTGAATGTATTTCAATAGAGATTATCATGGAAAAAAAGAAAAATATCATTGTCAGCTGTGTTTATAGAGCTCCCAACACTAGTGTAGAAACTTTCAAGGAAGTAATGGAAAGTATGTTTACAAACATTGAGCAGAAGGTCACTTTTATTTGTGGTGACTATAACATAAATCTATTAAACCCAAATAATCTACCATTGATTGATGAATTTACTGCTGCAATGTATAGTATGGGCCTATATCCGATCATTACTAAACCCAGTAGAATAACATCCCAATCAGCTACAATAATAGATAATGTATTTACTAATAACCTGGAAGACAATATGACCAGTGGACTACTAATAAATGATATAAGTGACCATCTGCCAGTGTTTGTTATTTATGATTGTGAATATAAAAGGCTTAAAAAGGAAAATGTAGTAAGACAGAGGAGAATAAGAACGGAGAATACCCTTGAAGTATTGAGATCTGAACTGCTGAGACAGGACTGGAGAAAAGTATATGAAGCAGTGGATGTTGATCCTGCTTATGACTCTTTCTTGGAAACGTTCTTGACCATTTATGATAGAAGCTGTCTAAAAGCCCTGATAAACCATGGATCACAAAGGGACTACTAAATGCCTGTAAAAAAAAGAACACCTTGTACAAGGAATTTATAAAACACAGAACTAGAGAAAAAGAAACTAAATATAAATTATATAAAAACAAATTAACTGATATCCTTAGAAAATGTAAGAAGGATTATTATAATAGAGTGTTAGAAAATAACAAAGATAATATTAGGGGTACATGGAATATATTAAATTCAATTATTAGAAATAAAAAAACTAGCTCCTACTTCCCAGACTATTTTATAGAAAATGGTAAAACAATCACTAATAAAAAGGATTTGGTGGACGGCTTCAATAACTTCTTTGTAAATGTGGGGCCCCGACTGGCGATGGAAATAAACCCTCCACAAGGGGGAGGTGTTGAAAAGTTCCATGGAGAGAGGAATCCAGCCACCATCTTTTTGAGAGAGACAAATAGAAATGAAATAATTGATGTGGTCAATAAATTTAAGAATAAAACATCTACGGACTGGAATGGTCTCGACATGACCTTAATAAAGCAAGTAATTGATACTATCGTAGACCCCTTAACATACATCAGTAATCTGTCATTCAACTTGGGCTGCTTTCCTAGCAAAATGAAAACTGCCAAAGTGACACCAGTATACAAAGCAGGAGAAAAAAATATTTTTACTAACTATAGACCAATCTCATTACTCTCCCAGTTTTCTAAAATTCTGGAGAAACTCTTTGTTGCACGGTTGGACAGCTTCATTGAAAAATATGAATTGCTTACAGACAGTCAGTATGGCTTTAGAACAAACAGGTCAACTGCCATGGCTCTAACGGATTTAGTGGAAGAGTTAACAAGTACAATTGACAATAAGAAATATGCAGTGGGTGTTTTCATTGATCTGAAGAAAGCGTTTGACACAATAAATCATGATATTCTAATACAAAAACTAGAGAGGTATGGGATCAGAGGGGTGGGGCTAAATTGGCTAAAAAGTTACATTGAAAACAGAAAACAGTTTGTGCAGGTGGGCATTACAACATCTTCTCCCTTAGAAATTACTTGCGGTGTACCACAAGGGTCGATTTTAGGACCAAAACTGTTTATACTGTACATTAATGATATATGCAATGTTTCAAAAATATTGAAATATGTAATTTTTGCTGATGACACAAATATATTCTGTGTAGGTGAAAATCTTCAGCAGCTGTTAGAGGCTGTCACAGTTGAATTGGGGAAGCTAAAGTTGTGGTTCGATGCAAATAAACTATCATTAAACACAAAAAAAACTAAATTTATGATCTTTGGCAAAACCAATAAACATCTGAATACTCCCGTAGAACTAATGATTGACAGTGTTAAACTAGAAAGAGTACATGAGAACACATTTTTAGGAGTAATAATCGACCACAACTTTAGCTGGAAACCACATATCAGATATATCAGGTCCAAGTTAGCAAGCACTGTGGGGATTCTATGCAAAACAAGGCACTTTTTGAACATCAAATCATTGCAAACACTGTACTGTACACTCTTCTTACCATACTTGAATTATTGTGTTGAAGTATGGGGAAACACCTATAGAAGCAACTTAAAGACAATATGCAACATGCAAAAGAGAGCAATAAGGATAGTGAATAAGGTAGGTTATCATGAGCACACAAATGTACTGTTTCATAAATCAAAGACGCTGAAGTTTTGGGATCTGGTGGAGTTCAAAACCGCCCAAACTCTGTATAAAGCGCGACATAATTTACTTCCTGGTAATATACAAAAACAGTTCAGTGATAGAGAAGGTGGTTATGAGCTGAGAGGGAGATTGAATTTCAAACAACCAATTGTTCATAGCACTCTGAAGAGCATGTGCGTATCTGTCTGTGGTGTGAAACTGTGGAATAAATTACCTGACGAGATCAAAGAAAGTAAAAATCTTGTGCAATTCAAAAAAAAGTATAGAAACATTATTCTGGAGAAGTATAGACGTGATGGTACATAATCAGGACTTATGGGTCACTTGTATTTCCTGTAGTATGTTTGGTATTAGCTATGTATGTGTAATTATATGTATATCTGGTAGGTAGCCTATGTGTGTATAGGCATGTATGAATAATTAGTGCTATTTGTGTGTGTAAATCAATGCATGTATGTATCCATGTGTATGCATATGTACTGCATATCTTTACATATAACGTAAAGGAATAAGGGTAAGGGCATTTAATAAGCTAGCTAGCTTCAGCCCTAAAACCCTTTCGGTCAGCCTTATGTATCTTTTGATTTGTTTTTCTGTTTTTTTTCTATTCTGTGAATATTCTTTTCTTTCTGATCGAAATAAACTAACTAACTAACTATATGAGATGCTGCCTGGCTGGACTTTACCCATGCGTTGGGTTTAGTGATTCGCCGCCTCTGCCCAGTGCCCACAAGTGACAAGACATGAAGATGGAGGGGGGAGTGAGAGAGTGAGAAGGTGTGTGTGTGAAAGAGGGAGAACCGGAGGGGGGGGAAGGGGGGGTTTGAGGGGAGGCTGAGGGGGAGAGTGGTGGTGAGGGAACAGGGGTTCTCCCAGCACGCGCTCCAATTACACCCGGGGTGTGAAAGCGTCCATAACACCCTGATTAGCCCGTCTGTCATCTCGCTGCAGTAGCTAAACGCCGCGCGCGCTACCCCAGCTGCCGCCGCGCGCCACTTTGCAGCAACACCTTCTCTGTCAGACAGAGAGAGAGAGACAGACAGAGAGAGCGAGAGAGAGAGAGAGGGGGGGGGGGGGGGGGGGGCACAAACACACGGCCCAATCAAAACAACCCCCCCCCCCACCCCCTAACCATCCGCCTCTCGCTACAATCCATTCACCACACCTGCGTTCAGCTCCATGGTGGGCTCCCCTCCATTAGCCGCTCAAATGGCATGTTGTGGAGCGGCGCCGGGTGACGGAGCGGGTCCAGCGCGCGCTGAGTGACGGAGCAGGTCCAGGGTGACGGAGCGAGTCCAGGGAGGGGGGGGGGGGCGTTCAAGACGCTACAGGCTGCTCACAGGGGAGGGGGTGGGGGTGCATGCCAGCCAGCAGACTGAGACAGCACATGACTCATACCCCCTCACAGGGAGGCTAAAAACAGAGATGCGACGCGAGGAGGGGTGTCAAGAGGAGAGTTCAGAGGGAATGTGAGCGGCGTGTCAACACATAAAGTGCAGAGAAGAAGAACAACAAGAAGAAACGCTGGAGGTCGCCCCGAGACGAGGAGGCTGAGACTGTGCAGAAGAAACAAGAGTCTACGTCAAGTCAACTGCTGCTGGCCTGTCACCAATTAGCTCCTATAGACACACTGTGCAGAGTCTACACACAGTATGTCTACACTGTCTACACTCAATGTAGACAGTCCTAGAAACCAAGTCCTATTCTATACTAGTTCTGCTGCACTTGTGATGAACGTGGAGGTGAAAAGTGAATGCTGAACCAGGTAGATGTTTAGATGCAGCATTAAAATGTAATTTCACAGGCACTCAGTTTGCAGCACAGGGGCGTGTGGGCCACAGCCAGTGTTGGGCAAGTTACTTTCAAAATGTAATATACTACATATTACTAGTTACTTTCATTTGAAAGTAATCTGTTACTTTGCAATATTGCAGTCTGTGTAGAGTAACTGGTTATTTATTACACTACTTTTGCATTACTTTCGCTGTTATTACAGCAGTAGCAGAATGACATTGCCGCCCCGGGAACCATCCCGAAAAATAATTTCAACCGTCTTGGAGTCAGTGTAAACCGTCCAAAATTCGAAATGTCATCCTTTTCCTTTGTTATTGTCATCTGTAGTGGTTATTTGGATAAAAACACACAATTTGATTAGGAAATGATTGTATCTTTATTTAAATATGTGCTTTGATTTTCTTTTTAAAGTAACTCAATTTGTAACTTGTGTTACTTGACAAAGTAACTGGTATAATATCACTGGAATCCTATTGAGTTACTGCTAAAAGTAGTATATTACATGTAATGTGTTACTTTTGTAATGAGTTACCCCCCAACACTGGCCACAGCATGCATGTCTGTCTCAGCAGCTCGAGGGGTCTCCAGTCATCCAGTCAAAGTCCATGTGTTGGACGAGTCATGCCCGCCTGACCAATGTCCTTTCAAGAGCAAATTCCTGGCCGTCGCGCAGATCCCTCTGCGGCGCGGCGCGCGGAGCACAGAGCGCCTGCTGGCATTACAATCCCAGGCAGATTCAGGGCTGCATGCGGCAACAAACGAAGGCTTGAAAGACATTCTTGCGTCAGCTCTCCAAAACACAGATTCACAATGAGCGCATGCATCCGGCCTTCCTCTCTGCATTCAACAACAGCTCCTCTTCTCCTCTCTTCTCTTCTCTCTCTCTCTCTCAGCCCTGCAGGGTTTACTACAGAGTGGCTTGTGTCTGTAACTAAATATCACGTCGTTAGTCATTTCTTTAATTAGCCAGACAGAGCACACTGGCTAGCTGGAAAACAGGACGTCTACAATATCGTGAGAGCGAGATGGTTGAGTGGTTCCCTCCCGCTGCGTGACATGTAGTCACTCACATGGCCTGCAGGGGCAGAGAGGTGAGAGGCCATATGCTCCAGTTACACGGGCCATGAGGTGACAGCTTTATAAGCCACGTTTCTATTTACGCAGCTCTCTCGGTATACCATAGCTCTCCTCTGGCATTAGCCTACCGCTTACGTAAAAGGGGTATCACGCAGAACAACAGCTATTTGGTGCCATACCGATTTTTGGTATTGACGTTCATTTTAAAGCATCAAAAAGTGCCGAAACCCTTCTGCAAAGCTGGTGTTTATAGACATCCCCGCCCCCCCTGGGGAAATCAACCGAGTGTGGTCTCTGAAGCTATTTACATATGGCAAGGACAAATGTTCCACAATACTGATTCTGATTGACTCGATTGCATAATGAATGTGCCTTCCAACGCCAAAGAAAGGAATAGGAAAAAGTAGCGTTTCAGAACCGGTATCAAAATGTGTGTGAACTCGCAGTGCTGCACCCACGTGAAAACATTTGCAACGCCACCTCGCACTGGGCAGGAAGTGCATCATCGTCCTCCGCGCTGAGCTTAACCACGCCACATGATGTCACATCCTCTAATCTGACTTTGACTTCATTAATTTACTAATCAAAAGTGGCAGCTTTGCAGATTGAAAGTAATCTAATCAGCAGCACCAGCCCAACTCACTCAATCTACATACGGCATATCAAAGATGACACGGTCGTATAATCTATCATTTATTATCACAACTAAATCCCTGCACACGTCTACATGATTCCCAGCATGAAGGAGTGCACAATCACCATTATAATCAACTAAGTATTGTTTTAAAAGGGTTTGTTGCATTTTGAGTTTCTTAATTGGTTTGGGGGAAGATGCACTCACTCTGTTGAATTGAAGTCAGAGTGCTGAAATCAATTCAGACGATCCTCTCCTGCTTGACATCATTGAGGCATTATTAACCAGGAGTCAGCGACGCTTTCACACTTCATAATCAAGTGTTGGTTGTGGAATTCTAATTCAAGGTCAGTGTCGGTGGCAACTGCCTGAAATTGCTTGAAACGAGAGCGAGTCGACCGCAGGCCTGATGGGGAAAGTGGCCTTGAATTGTGGCCGTTTATTAAACAAACTGATTAGAGCTGCAACGACGAATCGATTAAGTCGATCGACAGAAAATTAATCGATTAATTGATCATCGATTAATTTTTTTGAGTACAATTGTAAGAGAAAAGGTCGAAATTCTCTGATTCCAGCTTCTTAAATGTGAATATTTTCTGGTTTCTTTACTCCTGCATGACAGTAAACTGATATTATCTTTTGAGTTGTGGACAAAACAAGACATTTGAGGGCGTCATCTTGGGCTTTTGGGAAACACTGATCGCCGTTTACTACCATTTTCTGACATTTTATAGACCAAACAACTAATCGATTAATCAAGAAAATAATCGACGGATTAATCGATTATGAAAATAATCGTTAGTTGCAGCCCTTAAACTGATAACATTTCTAATCCATCCATCCATCCATCTGCAGCCTGTCTGCTGCATTTGAGCCAGCCAGTGGCGATGCAGACTAGCACCCAGAGAGAAATATGGTCACAGAAGAATGGACTAGGCCAACAGCGGGGTGCACAACTGCATCCTGATTGTAATGCAGGAGATTTCTTCTCTGGAACGTCGGGACGACGATTAGCTCAGAAGCAAATCACACAGCTTGTCTGGCCTGCGGGGAGGGAGGCAGCTAATGGCTGACATGATTCAACCCACTGTGAGGAGAGAGGCGGTCACTCCGGCCCGTGTGAAGTTACTCGTAAAAACACCATTTAGAAGAACTGTTAACTGTGTGTAACATAAGTGGTTCATCTAAAAAACGTCTGTCTCGTGAGTGAGCGTGGAGGAGGGGATTTGGGGCTTGGGTGCAGACCAGGGTTTGAGGCCTTTCATGACTTGAATTGGGAATGCCGTGCATCATGCATGGCCAATTCCAATTCAATTCCTGGAGTTGGAATTGGAACTGGAATGTCACGCAGCTCTAAGGAAACAGAAATGAATGAAATGATACTTGTAAGAGAGGCTGTCCTGACTCGCTAAACAATAAACATTATGAATCAAACATGAAACAAATAAAAGACAGTTAAACTAATCCAATACAGTCACTCGTAATGTACACAGTACAGTATATGTATGTGTATGTACAGTATGTATGTATGTAGGTATGTAGTATGTATGTATGTATATGACATGTTCTGCATCAAATCCCACCTGAAAGGAACCTTGAACATTTTATGATGTTCAGTATTGTGTTACACACATATATGAACACTATGTAATCACAGTTATGTGGTAAGAAAGATTTTTTTTTTTATTATATTCAATTCCATTTCTGTTTCATGTAGTTTTTTCCCCAAGATGAGTTAATTCATGAATTGAGCACCAACCCTGGTACTGATGACACCAGACACCAGCCCATGTTGTTACACTGCTGTCACGCTGCGCAGATGGACCTGCAGCAGGTAGGCTACCTGGCTGGTAATCTGAGCGGCCTGTCACACTGCAGCAGGTAGGCTACCTGGTAATCTGAGCGCGCTGTCACACTGCAGCAGGTAGGCTACCTGGCTGGTAATCTGAGCGGGCTGTCACACTGCAGCAGGTAGGCTACCTGGTAATCTGAGCGGGCTGTCACACTGCAGCAGGTAGGCTACCTGGTAATCTGAGCGCGCTGTCACACTGCAGCAGGTAGGCTACCTGGCTGGTAATCTGAGCACGCTGTCACACTGCAGCAGGTAGGCTACCTGGTAATCTGAGCGCGCTGTCAGTACCGGGCCTCAGACCTCGGCCTGCGAGAGCCTCAGTCACAACTATCTGGCTATGCAGCACATAATTCAGGGCTCCAGTATACAGACGTCTGCTGGGTCCAGCCATCCATCAGAGCACTTTTGCCAAGTCAACAGATTCTCCTGGTGGTGGATAGTCAGGGGCTCTCAGGTTCGGCTTCTGCATCGAGCGAGTGTGTGTGTGTGCGTGTCGTGTGTGTGTGTGTGTGTGTGTGTGTGTGCGCACCCCAGGAGAGTTTTGATTTTGACTCAGTGTAATGTATAACGTTTTTTTTAACAGCAGTCACAGGCTGATATAAGCACCTACCCGCCTAGGACTCTTGATAGGACTAACATGTCAAAACTCACCGGGCTGCCCGGGGACCTAATCCAATTAAGCTAAGTGTTAATCATTCAATTCAGATTGAGATTCCCCAATGCAGTCTCATTAGTAATGTAACTCAAACGCATAAAAAGCATGAATGACCTTCCTACAGGCCCCTGGGTCAGTGGATTAATTTGTATTATATATATAATAGGGGGGTTTTTACCTTAAAAACCCCTTAAATTCAAATTGCACATCACAAAGCTACCTAGGCTAGGAGCAAAACTTTAAAATACATAACAACTTAAATGTAGCTGGCTGCTCTCTCCCTCATCCTACAGTTTTGACGGTGGCTCACACACGGCACCCGAGGCGGTGTGTGTGTGGTGTGAACCCCTAAGGTACACTCTGCTGTTCCTTATATAAAAAGAGAAAAGAAAATCCCCACGTTGGAGGCACCGGAGAGATAATCCTGCAATGTCCCAGATCTTTGTTGGGAGTGAGTGAGCCCCTGTTGGGAGCTGGCAATGAGATGTGAGCACAGGGCAGGCCACGTCTTCATGAAAAAGGACAGAGTTTGGGACAGGCAAGGGAGGACTTTCAGCAGGGGTGGCGTCCCCATGCAGGAGCCTATATATACTACATATTACTGAGAAATGATGTTGTTGAACCAAATCATTCCCATTTTTTTTTATTCAATTGTAAGAGAATAGCTATAAACAGTCACTGCATTTTCCAGTCCACGAACCTCTGGCTGATTTCATATCTCACCAATTTCCACCATTTCTTCTTATTCGGCACATCGATTTTTAATCTCCCATCCTAACTGCATGTAAATAATACACAACGTCACACTTTGATGCTGAGCTTCCTCTGGCCCAACCAGGGTTGCTGGATTAGGTCTCCAGCAGGCATCTCCTCCATCTCACACTCAGCCAGTCCGCTGACCAGGCTGAACCACCCACGTACAGCAGCCAGTCCGCTGACCAGGCTGAACCACCCACGTACAGCAGCCAGTCCGCTGACCAGGCTGAACCACCCACGTACAGCACGAGAGGCTGCCACTATCCGAGGGCACGGTCAGTACATTTCTACGAATACTAGCAGGTTCAGGATCATTAGTCACACCATGGCCATGCAAACGGCTACCCTACCACTGCTCCCAGATCAGCATCCTGAAGTCTGAACCAGTGAGACCTTTTTCATATCAAGGACCCCTATATCAAGGACCACCAATTTAGTCCACATTGTGGCAAGGGACCACCATTTGATGATAATGTGTCTCTCTCAGACACAAATCTGAAGAGATTTGATTTTGTCCAGAATTCCATGACTGTCTGTATTGTAGGTACAGCAATAACAGTTAATACAGTCATTCTTTTACATTATCATGTAAATTAAAAAAGTGAAATTTAAAAATTCGTCAATTTGCTGGGGAGCCCATGAAACCCCCTCAAGGACCCCCTGGTGGTCCCTGGACCCCACGTTGAGATCCACTGGTCTGAACCATTACGATGATGAAGCATGATGGCATCTTGCGTGTGGTGGATGAGTTTCAAAGCATCTCCTATATTGAGCTGAATGCACTGACTGGCTGCACAATGGTGGTGCTGTGATGCCAAAGCAGCCCAACATGACTCATTCAGCCACAAAGACAGACACCTCTCACACACGCTATGGTTTCTCCTGGTTTCGTGCAGAATGGAGTGGGCTGTGTTGTAGTGTGGTGGGCAGTGGAGTGGAGTGGTGTGTGGTGTGGGACCGCAGCCCCCCAGCAGCTCACCCAGCTTTCCCCGGGACTCCTCCAGCTTCTGGATCTGGTTCTCCAGGAAGAACATGGCCACGGCGAACGCCAGCAGCGCCAGAAGCTGAAACTTGGGCGGCATCATGACTCGAAGCAGCCCCATCAAACAATCCCGACGGACTGGGTCATTCCATGTTCAGGGAAAACACTGAAAACACGCACACACACGCATATAACACACACACTACAGCGCGACGTCGGTGGTTACAAAAGAGTGTCTGTGCATGGCCCTCTCTCTCTCTCTCTTCTCTCTTGGTGTTGATATCTCCCACCGTCCAAATCCACTGGTTACTTCAATGCAATCTGTTCCATTATGTCATAGTGATGAAGCCAATTCCCTAGAGGCGAACGCAACGAAGCTCCAGAGCTTTCTCTTTGTGCTGAATAGTCCATGCAAAAGAGTAGGACCAGCCGCTGTCTGTCGCTTGTGTCCCCCATGTAGCGCTGTCCCATCACTGTGTACTGTTCACCACCACCACCACCACACCGCGGAGAACTTATTAGTAGCAGACAGGCCATTGGATGTATCAACAGTCCACCATAAAGATGAGGCTTTTCATTCGTCGACAGCTACTGTCTGTTGAAACGGGATTGGACGGTTTTTTAGCAAACAGGCCTAAACTAAACAGCAGGGGGCGGTGTTCCTCCTTGGATTGGAGTCGATCATGAATTGGCGGACAACACGCAGTCGAAGAAGAAAAATAACGAGGTGGCCGTGTTTTATGCAAACACATAAAAGCAAATGTAACGCTCCGAATGAGCCTTTTGACTCAAACTTGTAGAAAATAGTACATACAAAAGGTAGAAATTTGTATTTTCGTGCGCTAGAGAGACGAGTTCGTGAAGAAACGTATCGTCCATGTTACATTGAACAGTCAGGCGCGACGCGGCAGCCCTTCTCCTCAGTAAATGGGTCCTCTGGTTTTCCCCTAACAAAGCAGTCTGCAAGATGTCGGGAGAGGTGTATATCCTGTGGCTTCTGTCACTCGTACAATCGGTGAGTTTATAAACGTCGCATAACAATACCCACCGCTCTACAGATTATTGATTATCAGTAGTAAGCTTAATGGTTGACGACAAATCGATTACCTATAACGTACATGCAGTTTTGTCAGCCGCATTCCGCTTACAGCCAAGCCGCATCCTGCTTTCCTGGTAGCTTGAATGACGTGGCTTGTCATCATCAAATTTCACAACATGTAATGTTTTACAATCAATCGTTACATTATTTGCAAACGGACACTTTTGCTGAAAACTGTGTTTTGCCGGAGCTACACGGTTCACTTTAGCTCGTCAGTCGTAACAGCTGAGTGCGTAAAATAACAGATAGCAAAACATAATAGATATTAAATATACCAGTTTATTATTTCATCGACTTATTAGCTTTCGTGTCCATGGATAGGACATCATTATGACAAAACAAAGTATCTGCCAGGCCGGTGTCATGCCGAGTTTTGCACCCCCGCCTCAGTTTCGGCGGTTTGTACCTGCCGAGATTTGCACCCCTGTTTTTAAGTTAAAACAGACCCGAAATGTGGTGGGGATGCAATTCTCGGCGGGGGTGCAAAACTCGGCATGACACCGGCAACATCAGCTGAGTCTTCACAGTGATCCATCCATGGCACTGTTGGGGCAGCTTTTAATCATAATACAGTTAAAGTTGTTGGTCTAACCGTGATGTGAATGACTGTGAACCAGGATGAGAAAGCATTGGATGGATAACATTAGATGCAATAATAGAAAGTGTAATATGATGCACTCAACACACACTGAAACCAACTTGTGACTAAAAGATATGATTGATCCAGGTTCCTACCAGACAGCACAATCTCATTGCTACTCTGTTGTTACGGGCCATTAAAAATTGATCATACATTTGTAATGCAATACAAGGAAGTTCTCAGCATTGCACTAGAATCACCACAAAGTAATATACTTAAGAGGAAACTTTATAACGAGTTGTTGTCCATCACAGTTTACGTGCATCCCTAGTTTAACACAATTCATCTGAAAGTCGATTCCCAGTTTCAGGCATTTATATGACTTACTTCCTGTTCCTTTGTCCTTCTCATATTTCTGCTTAAAAGAACTGAACTGAACAAGCCTTTTGTAAAAGCGACCGTTTTCAACCCTCTCCCCAGCTGTCGGTGTACGCAACTGACCTGTCGTCGGAGACATGCAGGGACGTGGGCTTCTCCAGCAGCTCCCTGCTGTGCAGCTCCTGTGAGCTGCTGGGGGAGTTCAGCCTCACCCAGCTCCAGCCCGTCTGCCGGCAGTGCTGCCAGCAGGAGGCCCAGATGGAGGCACGCAAGGTAGGGGGTCAACAGAGCTCCTGGGATGGGTGGCCAGGGGCCAGCAACGTTTACTATCGGAAGAACCGTTTTTGGAAGAAAAAAAATCTGTCTGGAGCCGCAAAACATATTAGAGTCTTTTAATGAAGGTAACACAGCCGATTAGGTCGTCTAAATTAGCCTATCAACGTTACTAATAGGTCTAAATGAGCTTGACTCATCGCAGGCAATTAAGTATGCTGGAGCTGAATTGATGTCCTCGATTTGCTGACTGCTGATGTTTGTTGCCATTTTTATGGCCCTGTCTCTGCCAGTCTGACTCTTTGCGGAGAGGGGCATCTCTTTAATTTTCGGAACTATCTCAGTTTTGTTTTTGAAGTCTGAGAATTGATGCTGTGATATTTTAATGGTTCTTCTTTCATGTATTCACCATTCGTGAGCGGCGCTTTCCTGAAATGTTAAAACATGTTGCTTTTATTCGGTGAATAGGCTACACATTTTTACAATTGGAAAATGTAAGAATCACTTTAGGGCCTACAACAATGATAAACGACAATCAAAATGTAAAAAAAAAAAACGTGATTCATCATGTCCTTATAATATTTTGTCAATGCCACTGGAGAGGAGCTATATAGATGCATGCGGCTCCAGAGCTGCAGGTTGCCTACCCCCTTTTCTAGGCAGACACTAGTCATTAGTCCTTTTCAGACATGCATTGAACTCCCGAAGATATCCAGACTATTCAGATGGGGTTTATGTGTGAACACAATTGTCCGTTTTGAGCGCACGCCCGTGCAAACAGATCCTAAACACCTGCACCCCTAGTGCAAACAGATCCTAAACACCTGCACCCCTAGTGCAAACAGATCCTAACCACCCGCACCCCTAGTGCAAACAGATCCTAAACACCCGCACCTCTAGTGCAAACAGATCCTAAACACCTGCACCCCTAGTGCAAACAGATCCTAAACACCTGCACCCCTAGTGCAAACAGATCCTAAACACCTGCACCCCTAGTGCAAACAGATCCTAAACACCCGCACCTCTAGTGCAAACAGATCCTAAACACCCGCACCCCTAGTGCAAACAGATCCTAAACACCCGCACCCCTAGTGCAAACAGATCCTAACCACCCGCGCCCCTAGTGCAAACAGATCCTAAACACCCGCGCCCCTAGTGCAAACAGATCCTAACCACCCGCGCCCCTAGTGCAAACAGATCTTAACCACCCGCGCCCCTAGTGCAAACAGATCCTAACCACCCGCGCCCCTACTGCAAACAGATCCTAACCACCCGCGCCTCTAGTGCAAACAGATCCTAACCACCCGCGCCCCTAGTGCAAACAGATCCTAACCACCCGCGCCCCTAGTGCAAACAGATCCTAACCACCCGCGCCCCTAGTGCAAAGAGATCCTAACCACCCGCGCCCCTAGTGCAAACAGATCCTAACCACCCGCGCCCCTAGTGCAAACAGATCCTAACCACCCGCGCCCCTAGTGCAGTGTCATGTTTACAGTATATTGTCCGGAGCGAGCGAGCGAGTGGGCATGTTGATGATGTTGGTGTTTATTCTGTTGCGCGTCCCATTATATTAAATGGCACTTTTACAAACCATTCATGTTTGCGCTTATTCCCGTGCAGTTTCATTTCATGAAGGATAGTTACCTTTAGTTAGTTACCTACCTTCTCTCTCTTTCTAAAAAAACAAAAAAAAACTACTAACCTAAACTAAACTTGTACCACTGTTCCTTCAGAAGTTGTAGTTGTCATAGACTGTGCTCCATAGTTGATTGCTCTATTGCTGACAAAAATGTGTTATTGTAAGTCGCTTTGGATAAAAGCGTCTGCCAAATGACGTAATGTAATGTAATGTAGTTACGTGGCTGGATTATTTGGAAGAGAAAACGTTTCTTTTCCTCCCGGTCTGCCTGTCTTGAATCGTGAAAATTCAACAAGGAGATGACAGTTGCATTAGGCTATATATCTGAGCAATAACTTTTGTGGGGAGAAATAAATTGAAAATGGGTCAGATATGACTTGAATGCCACTTGTCAACCTTGCTGTCAAATCAGCTGTTCCTCGTTTAACTTAACGTTACCCCGGCCGCTTTTTGGCAGTTCACTTTTTAAACAACACTGGCAAGCTTTAGTCTACATTTTCTAACCCTATCGCCAGAATAATGCGTTGAAGGTTTTTCATGTAGTGGAGATGAATAGCTTTCTGAAAAAATGTCTGATGGAGTCTACATTGAAAAACCTAATTGAAAGTCTGTCTCACATAAAAAAAAATTAATTTCCGCAACACTTTCTACTGCGTCATGCCCTGCCCCCCTGCACTCTCTACACAGGCGCTACCCCTTGGCTAAACCACACAGAGGATGTCCTCCTGTGAAAACAAATGACATGGACAATTGCCTGTTGTATGAAAGGACAACTCCAGCGAACGTCCGATTCAACTGACATAGTCCAGAGTTCATGTCTGAAAGTGGCTATTGTTGGGCCGAAAGGTAGAAACTGGTTTTAGGAAGTTGGATCCTCGTCTCAGGGTGGACAAACTAAAAACTTGCCTAAAGATCTAAAGATGGGCTAGCTGCAAAGGAGTAGCCTACGACATTACCAAGATTAGATATAGCCTAGCCAATCATGTGGGGGTGAAGAAATGGAGGCTTGCATGGTATAGAACAACAGAGGTCACTTCATAGGTGAGCAGATTTGGGTAATTTTGATATTTAAACTATCTCTCCAGTGCAGGATAACAATGGAGAACAAGAAAGCATTGACTTGACGACACCAGAGAAAGAATTGGAGGAATAGTAACTGTAAGGCTTAATTCTGTGAGTGGAACAAGTTGTGAAGACCTTACAAGTGGTAGGCGTTAGTGAAAAGAGCAGTGTTAAGAGTAACCAGACACAAGTTTAACAACACTACATCTAATAGGATGCTAACATGGAAGGCACTGATTGTTACCATTACTTTCATGACAACATGCGAAAAATACAGAGGTCTGGTGATGCCCAACAGACAGCTTTTGAATTGTGGTTACTTGAGGTTGTGTGTGTGGTGTGTGGTGTCTCTCGTTAATTCATTTGTTGTAGCTTGACAGAAGTCAGGCTACGTAGCGGGTTGTAGTAGTACCACTCAGACTTCCCTGTCAGACAGGATCGTGTCCTACACCACAGAATGGCTACTATAAACAGCTTAGCTTTAGCCTAGCTGTCGCCAGGTGTCTTGACACGGTGTTTGCATAATGTAATAAAGCAGCTGTGCGTTGACTGCTTGGCTGCCTGCTACACACATTCACTCACTCAAACACACACACAAACTCACACACACACACACACACACACACACACACACACACACACACACACACACACACACACTCACTCACACACACACACACACACACACACACACACACACACACACACACTCACTCACTCACTCACTCACTCACTCACTCTTACACACACACACACACACACATACACTCTCACAGTCACAACACACACTGTCTTTGTCGGTCTGTTTTTAGCTGTGCGTCTGTCTCTCGCTAACCCTAAACCTCTCCCAAATTAAAATATGGTTTATTGGCATGAATGGTAAACATTTAATATATTACCTATATAGTATTCACCTTATGTAGCCCCGCCCACTTGACCCAATTGTGTTATGACTTCCTGTTCAAAACACCGTCTGTTTTACCTGCTCACTAGTACTGCACTGTTACAGGAAGTGTAAACACAATAGGAAGTAACTGGCTGACCCCTGTGTTGGAACATAAGGTGAATGAATATACTGTACAAAATACAGTATATACTGTAAAAGAAGGTGCAATTAGGTAATTAATTAAATGCATTTGAATGCCTTGTATTAAACAACAGAGAAATATAATCATATAAAAAGTAAATAATCAGAATCAGAATTTACTAACACTCAAATCAAATATCGCCATAAAGGTGAAATACAACTTAACATGAATTATTTTCGCTCGAGGGAGTGTTAGATCTTGTGCGGCTAAATGTGTATTCTGGTACCTCTCCTAATTGATGCTCCCCGGGGGGGGGGGTCGACGTGTGTAATTTTAGCAGTAACAACCTCTCTGTGAGCAGTGAAGAGGTGTTATTGTTGAATTGGCCATTTCTGCAAATCCAAGAGGAGTCCCCCCGCTGCCCTGCGACAAGAGGAGTCCCTCCCCGCCGCGCTGCGACAGGCAAAAAAGTTGGCTCAAGTGCGAGTGGAAAAATAGTGTAATTTCCCTTGATGAGCGCGCGGTGCGGTATCCTAGCAACGGCACCTTGAAAAGTGTAGCGGACAGCTCATTAAACTTCTTGATGATAACTCTGTTTCAGACAGACACTTTGGAGAGGAGACAGGCCTATTCTCCCGCCGCACAGTTGGAGTGAAAATGTCACTTGGAAGAGCAATTACCTGTCTCCAGCTGCTCTCTGAGGAGAGCAGCTTTGAAAGGCCGGTGTCACTAAGCGCACGCTCTCCGGCAGACAGCAACAATTATCTGCCTGGAGAATTCCTTTTCAGCCTCGCAATTGACATCACTGCCGTGTCATTAAATCCCCGTGCGAAATGGCTTATTGAGCGGCCTCGTCGATTTATTAAGATTCACTGAGCACGAGAGGACATTTCGGTTAGTCAATTTTACAACGCTACAAAGCACGCGTGGCGAGCCCGAGCAGCGCCGCCAGGGGCGGGGCTCTGTCCCCCGGGGGGGGGGGGGGGGGGGGGGGGGGGGGGGCAGGCCAACCTTCCTGTGAGTCGAAGAGATGTGTGCAGTCACACAATAACATGACAGGCTTGCTCTTCAGGGCTAAATCCACGCAGCAATATTCCCCATCTGAAGCTTTCCCAGAAATGTTGTTCGGAGGCGGTTGTTTGTGTTAAATGTGCGGAGGTAGATCGAATGATCGAGAATAATCCTCGTTCAGGGAATGGATAATTGAAAAGGAAATACTTCAAAAGCGTTTGGCATTTGAAGCCATCATTATGGTTCCATAGTACATACAGTACATTATATCTGATTGTGACCCTGATCAAATTTCAGCAGCAGAACGTGTTGGTTTTGTCAGGAGGACTTGGTGTTTCTTGTTCCGTGTCGGAGTCAACCAGATTAAAAAGAAAAAATCCCCCTCACCCTTTTTTTTTTGGCTCTGGTGATCATAGTTACTCACTGCCTCTACCTGCAAGATTGCTTCATACAACAGGCTAAAGACACTACATGGAAACTATTGAGGAAAGAATATTTTTCTAAAGCTTTTGAGTTCATTGATAAGCAGGGTGACCAGCTAACTAATCGCTTATAGCAGAGCTGTGATCTCGCTCCGATCCATCACGTGTGGTAAAATGAAAAGCATGAAAATGTAATTTCTGCCGCGCTTGATTGTTTTAGCGAGAGAGAGGAGGGGGAGGAGGAAGTGATCGTAGCTTTTTGCATGCGTAATTTAATTTGCTGCGTGAACCAGCCGACCAACCAGGCCATTTACCACCACACTCTCTCTCCTCCCCAGTTAACGGGCGAGCAGCAGGGCGCGGCCTTGAAATACTGCCGCGACACTCCAATTTCCGCTAACTTATTGTATATCGCTGCTCGAGGTTTGATTACAACGTCGCCCTGCACAAACGCCCATCAGTCAGGCCTGCTCCATATGCACCGCCTCACTTGTTTAATGACCCCCAAGGAGTCGCCTGGACACGTTTATGAATCAGACCGCCTGCATCAAATGACTCCTCCAGGCCAGGCGGCGTCCCACCACCACCAGACGGCCCTTCTGTCTCTCTCTGCGTGTGCGGGCATTGATGTGTGTAAAAAAAAAAGAACAGTCGGCGTCAGTAGGTGGTTGTAGAAATTTGTGACAGTTGTTCACAGAAGTCGTCTGGATAACAAATGGGCGTCAGTTCTTGGAACATCTAGTTTGTACTCGAATATAGTTTTATCATAATGGCGTTTGCCTTTTTGTAGTATCGTTGGCACTCAGTGGGAATTGAACTTGTGAGCCCTGGCGCTACACAGAGCCCTGGCGCGGTACCACGGCACCAGACTGCTTCTGACCCGCTGCCAATGTGTTTGTCTGCACACAGCTCTACCCTGGGGCCATCCTCGAGGTCTGTGGATGAAAATTGGGGAGGTTCCCTCAAGTCCAAGGTGAGTTACTTTGATTATAAATTGATCTGGTTTTGTGACGTTGGCTTTCCTCAAAATGAGCTTGTGCTTTTGTCTTACTCGGTGGTCATATATCAAAAATGCATCCTTTGAAGTCAGTGGTTAAGGGGTCGGCAGCCGCCTGAGGGCTAGCTGCTGTAGCAGTCAAATGTCCTTTTCCCAAACGCTCATTTCCTGTGTCTTGGGTCTGGACCACCCGCCTCTGTTCGGCGCAACATTTGGTTAATTCAGTGTCGGGTTACGTTGACGTTGTTCTTGCAGCCGGCCTCCACATGGGGGCAGAACGCTGGAGCCCGGTGGGTCGCTGCCATATGGCCGTCATTTGTTGACTTCAGCTGTTAGCCACCGTGCGTTCTCACCTGTCTTCTCCTCTTCCTCCAATTAAAGCTTCATACTCTGGAGGATTAACAGTTGTCACTAATTAGGGCCCGCTGCGGGTTCCCGAAATAGAAAGGTTAATTGACTGATTCATTACCAGCTGCAATAATATGTCGACATTTTTGTCTCACCCGTGCTCTTTATCTCTTCAGCTTTTGTCAGGAGTGACAAGCCGAAGATGTTCAAGGGCCTTCAAATCAAGGTAATGCCGATGAATTATGTTGTTGATGATCTCCTAATGAGACGCATCACTGTATAAGGTCATTCCTCTGGGAGAAAAATACAAAAGAATGTGATGTCGTTGTGAGGAATCTGATTGTTTTTATCAGCCATAATGAAATCAAGCGAATCACAAAAATGTTAAATCAGTATTTCTCATTCTGTCAGCAGTGTTTAGGACAGCATGTAACGCCCCACACCTCTCTCTTTCCCACACTTGTCTTCAGTACGTGCGAGGCTCAGATCCTGTACTCAAGCTTTTGGACGATAACGGGAACATCGCTGAAGAACTCAGCATCCTCAAGTGGAACACAGACAGCGTGGAGGAATTCCTTGGCGAGAAATTAGCCCGGATATAGACACTTGAATCATTTTTTTTCTCTTTTCATTTTTTTCCAGTTAAATATCTACCAATTTGTATGCAGCTCAGACTTGATAGTTGGTAGTTAAAAGACTGCCTTATATTACGCGACTGTTTTTCTATCAGAAAATCAAAAAACTTCTTGTTTAGACTTGACCAAATCATAGCATCTACAAGAATGTAAAATGGCATAATGACAAAATCTGAATTGATGATCAACATTACAGACGAATCTTAGTTGAAATTGTTTCCATAAGGGCGAAAGTCTATAGATCATACCTACACATTGTTTACCAGTCTATTTTTTTTTTCTACGTTTGGACATTTCTCCCTCCCCCCTCTGTTTGTCTGATATCCTTTGTATAATTATTTTTTTATAATGCTCAACATTGTCAGCGAAGGGATTTATACTTGGAGTGAGTGGATCCTAGTGTCTCTCCAGCGCGGATGTCTCTGCTGAGGCACACGTTAGTGAAGACCTCACAGTAAACCAGTTTTTGGGATGTGAGGTTTGATGTGCATTTGTGCTTCTGCGTACATTCCGCTTTGGAGAGAAACTCGATTCATTTTTGGATTCATTTTTGGATGCTTGTTTTGGAGCGTGTGAGGTGGGGGTAAATATGCAACAATAAACAAAGTCTCTCATGGTCTTTCTAGTATTGAAATGTGTTATTTTATTTCATAGAACTTCTCAGGCACAAATACATGTACGATTACATGAAGCACTTTTGTAATGGGGCTATCTTCTTACTGACAACTGCTGTGTGTGAGTCCTACCATCAGCTCAGATTGATTTGAAATTTGAACCCAAACCTGTATAATGCATGCCTGACATGACATCTAGTGGACTGAAATAGTATTGCAAATTGTTTGGCACACCATGACTGTATCTACTATATAAAGTACAGTCATTGGCTTTGCAAGTTACAAAACAGATTAGTCACTGTTGGGTTGTAACTGTTCATGTAATCCTTGGATTATGTCATCACATTACCACAAAGTGAACTCAATATATAAAAAAAGGAAAAGATATATTACAACAATATCTAGAGCCGATTTTATCATGGAATTTTTTAATTGCATTCTTCCCAACCCCCCAAACGTCATGTTCCAAACCTGTAGAACATAATTTGGCCATCTTTTTAGTGTGCTGAACTTACCTCTACAAATAAAACAGTTAGCCCCTCTCTCTCCCTAGCAGGACTTCTCCTTTCAAAGATAAGAATAACTGAAAACCATTTGACTACTGCTTCGGTTCCCTTTATATAGGGGATGCAGCATGTTTTAAAGGAGCTGAATACAAAGACTTTGATCACATTTAGCTTTCCTGAGCCTATTGCAGCTATAGCTCCTGATTTTACAGTGTGTGTTGAGAAAGTCTAAAGGTTAGCTTAGCTGCACTTAACCACACGTAACCCATATACTGTACATTGGTATAGGGAATGGCCTTCAGCAAATCTGTTAACGCATGTAGCCTATATGTGGGTCCTAAAGCATCAACTTTTGCCCCCTACCCCTCTAAAAGAAAATTGGTGCATTTACAAAATTTGGGGGCACAAAAATACACACTTCAGGACCTAAAGTGAAAAAAACAAGAACTGATTACTTTCAGGTCAGAAATCAGCAACTGTACTTTTCATTGAAGTAATTACATTCAGAGCTTTACTTCACACAAACGTGACAAATCAAGGTTATTTTTTTTTAGCACATACAAATAAAATGATTTTACAAAACGTAGAGTAAAAAACAAAGCTCCAGTTACAGTAGCTGAACATTCATAAATAAGCTAAACGTGCTTGTGAAAACTATTTTATTATTTGACCTGTCCTAATTGTTGAGTATAGGCCTAGTGGTGAAGACATGAAAACTGTTCTATAACTGAATCCCATAGGAGGATAGTATGGTTTTAAATGCATGGCTCCATGCAGGCACATGAGACAATCTACAAGCCTCTAGCCTGCCAAGCATACTGTATGAAAAGACAAAAGCAACATGCCTGAGCAAACTGGTCAACTCAAAGCAGGGTTTGGGCCTGGTCAATTCCAATTCAGTTCCTGGAGTAGGAATTGGAATTTCACCCAGCTCAAAGGAAACAGAATTGGAATTGGAATTGGAATGACAGGAAACAGAATATTAAAATTCATGAAATTTCCAATTCAATTCCAATGCTGTTTCCTGTACCCCACCCCCTTTCCAAATCGCAATCCCTCAGCTGAATTAGAATTGAGTTCATCCATGAATTGACCCCCAACCCGGACTCAAAACAGTGAGTGACAGGAGTTAAACATATTTCTGGTCTCTCTTGCCCACTGAGTGGTGATCATCATCAGGTTTGCTGTGGGACTGAGGCTTGTAAACCACCCCCGGGTAGCTGAAAAGCAAGAGGCAACACGCGGATTAAGAACAATTCTCTTCCTCTGCCAAGCCAAATGCTCCAAAATCAGTGACTGTGTTATTTGAGGTTGCAGAACAGAACGGTCTACATTTGGAAGATGGAGCTGATGAAGGACTCATCACTATGTGTGGGACTCACCTTGGTTTCTCATCTTGCATTATTGCCCTGAAAGCCAGAGATTTCAGGATGCCGCCCACCACCAGGACAGCCCCTCCGATCCAGGCTACGAACAGCGCCGGGCCAAATGTGTACCTGACGGTGACGAGAGAGAAGCACCACAAGTCACTCAAGTAGGATAATGAGCCCAGCTAAAAAACCCTTGTGGTTGAAAAGCTGCTTTTATCCGGTGTGCCCTTGCCTCTATCTCAAAATACACTCACTAGAGGAGTGGAGATAACGGAGACCGAAACAGTGTGGAAGGTGAGAAGAGGAGATCATCTGTTATCTGTTATCCCAGATGCCAAGAAAGACTAATGAGATTTGGTTCTCATTTCAACTCCTTGATAGCCACTGCTTTGTGAATAAACAACAATTGTTTTTATGCCATTGCTACAGAAAAACTATTATGATTTATTGAACCCCATTCTTACATACTGAGAAATGGGAATATGAGCAAAACAAGATGCTATGCTATATATCCTACCTGGGCAGCATTCCCATTCCACCTCCCATTCCTCCCATTCCCTGCCCCATCATTCCTCCTTGGTAGCCTCCTCCATAGTTGGGGTTATAGGTGGTCATCTGGAAACTCGCCACGATCTGATTGGCATAGACAGAAGCTCCCGCAATGCCACATATGCCTACGGAGGGAGGGAGGGAGAGAAATATAAATTGAAGGTATGGGTGACAAACAGATGAACTCAAAATGACTTATTTCATTTTTTATTTAATCTCATAAAATGAGGTTAAATACAAGTAAACTAGTAGCCTACTTCCGGAAGGAACTGACTCATATCTAGTGGTACAAAACCTTTGAGGAAGCTTGTCTGCGTCAGCCAATAGTGACAAAATGCACATGTTGTCACATCTGACTGACTCACAAGGGAAGTGAAAGCTGCAATACTTCCTAGAAGATACGGCAGCAGTGTTTTACCGGCAATGATGAACATGATGCCCGCGGTGAGGCTCATCTTGGCCTTGGAGGTGTCTGCCATGCTGTTCATGGAGAGGCACTTCAAGGAGAAAGTTGATAGCAGCGCCCCAAGGCTACTCAGCACCGAACCCACGACCATTAGGGCACGCACAGCCTGGAAGCTGCCTAGGGAATAGAGCACAAATACACCATGTCATGTGTGTGTAGAGACATTGGATTTGACAATCTTACCAAACTACTGGATGGTTTGGTACTTCCACTGGACCAACAATGGGTTGTGGGTCTATTAGTGATGGGTCCATTTGAATAGAGTACCAATATGCTTTAATGACTATGGTTGCATGACTGAAGAACATAATTTATATTGTACTGTTATGTCACAAGATAAAAAAAAAAAAAAAAAAATCTTCCACAGAAGATGATGTTCATCAAATGTATTCAATATAACAATGTGGCGTGTATTCTCCTGGGTGTGCTATTTGAACCTGCCCTTTGCGTCTTGTTTGTTCTGTTTCTGATAAGCGTGTTGTTGACTAAGCCTTTTGGCCTGGCTGTCCATTACGGTGACCAGAACGCACCGCTGCTAGTGTCAATACTGATAGGAGCGGGCTTGACACCTGTCCTGAACAACAGTTCGAGGAAAGAGGACAGAAACTGAGAACAAGAGTGATTTCAAATAATGCTCTGGAGAAAAAAAAAACCTGGCATCAACAATAAAAAAATGTAAGCTGTTAATTGGGGGGGGGCTTATAAGGTTTAGTTCTACTGAGGAGACGTGCTTTCTGCTCTTGGCCTCCTCTTGTGGACAATAATCTGATCAGACATCCTTTATGAGAGGAACTACTCACACATCCAAAATGACTGTATTGTTAGGTTTAAAAGGGGGATGCTCCCCCAGAACTGTAACAACACCCCTCCATGTCTCTATTATAAGTTTTTCAAGCCAAATAAACGCTATGCTAGTCGAATACATAAAGTCTGTTTCTCTGCCTGAAAGCTTTTAACCCCATAAGAAATTTGCCCAAAATGCATTTTGCACTCGATCAAACTTGTTGTTTTTTAATCTCTTTTATTAAAGCCAAAGCCAATCATCATCACAATAGAGGGGAATGAAAGATGAGAGGAGTTGAGCTGCCATGTTGGTGACACATCGACATCATCGCACACACCAAATCCCACTGAACAATGAGCCTCAACTCTGCACCTTAAAAACCTCTTGTCTCCTCACCTGTAATGAAGAAGGTATACACGTCTATATTTTGCTACTAACCTCTGTGCTGAAGAATAATAAAAAAAAGTATGCCTCCTCATTATTCCTATGATGTTCATTTAG
The DNA here is from genome assembly GCF_964638095.1 of Poromitra crassiceps. NCBI lineage: Eukaryota > Metazoa > Chordata > Actinopteri > Beryciformes > Melamphaidae > Poromitra > Poromitra crassiceps. Next base: position 14,348,042 of record NC_139639.1, read on the forward strand.
CATTTAACAATCTGGGCTAAAACTACAAGTGAAACTACAAGTGAGACAGTCAAGGATCTCTTGGTAATATCGACAAAGGAAAAACCACATTGCGTCTATCTGTTGACAGCGAATAGGAGACCATCTCTGGACATAGCAATGTCGCCTGGGTGATTTTGCAGTAATATGGCCATATTTAATGGCTTGTAATTATTAGGACAATAATGAAATGAAACTCATTTGGATGTAAACTGTCAAGCAAACACTCTTGGTTCAATAAAGCCAGTGTCCCATTCATTGTCAATGGAGCAGCTCCATGCTTTGTCTCAAGATTAGAGCCTTGATCCTGCACTTTCTAACCTTCTGAGACAAGTATTCACATTCATATATTGACTTGAACTACAGGATCCTGTGAGGGACAACAATGCAAATTATTTTTGGAGGTCAACTGTGCTCCTACCTGAAAAGCCCAGCAGGCCGTACATGGGCCGGCACTCTGTGAGGCCCGAGGAAGTGGTCTCACAGTCCTGCCAGAGACCCTTGTAGGTGTAAACGGACGCCACCAGGTCCCCCTGCCTGTCCTTGACGCTCCACTTGTTCATGGCGGTGGCGGCGATGAGGGCCGCTGCACCGATCACACCTAGAATGAATCCACCAATCTGGAGAACCGCAGGCGCCATTGTCGTCTCCTCCTCAGGACGTTAGGAAATATGTGTGCCCGGGGTGTGTGTGTCTCTGCAAGGCGGTGTGAGCTCAGTTTAAAAAATAATTAAGAGACTAAATACTCTCAGAATAGCTGTATGTGTGAATGAGTTTAGTAAGTAAAGGCGGACCACAGGTGACGAGGTGTGTGAGTGCGCGGGCAAAGTGGCGTGTGGAGTTGATGAGGTGGTGGCAGTGATGGTGCGTTGGGTGGGGGCAGTCGGGTTTCGCCCTGTTGGTGATACGGCAGCATGGGCTGGGCTGCCCCATGTGCACGCTCATCATGTTCACGTGCACGCTCCTGGTTGTGTTGAGAGGTGTGGACACAGTCACGATAGGCGCGCCTGCATGGCACCTTTCATGAGAACGAACTGTTAAGAGTGTAAATGTAAATACGGGAAAGTGAATCACTGAGACCCCATAGGACTCTATGTAAAACCACCACCAGCGGTTGGTGGGTGAGTATGAGGCGGGACAGATTAATTTAGAATGAGGATGGAAAACACACATTTTTGACTTTCCTCCTCCACAGAGATGTCAGAGGTCAAAGGTCAGCTACAGAGCAGCAGCAGTGTTTCGCTCAGGTCAAGAGTCCTCTGGGCTCATAAAGTGATGGATACTGTGATCAGCGGTCAAGTTACAAGACCATGTCGACTTTACAGTCACTTAAAGCAGTGGCTCTCAACATGGGGTCCGGGGATCACCAGGAGTCCTTGAGGGCATCCCAGGGGGCCCAGCAAATTGATGAATCATTAACTGCATCGACTTCATTATTTCACTATAAGACTGATGAATACACTTCATGTCCACACATGATGTCATGCCTTACACACACTTACACCAAGACTAAGGCAGTTTCAGGGTGAAGACTCATTCCCTCTTATGACCTATGGAACAAACACCTGATTTTATTTCCATGATTCAAACTTCTCTCCACCTTATCGCTTTGTCAACAGTTGGGGAGGAGAGAAGTTTCTATTCTTCTCTTATCTCAAGTCTCCCTCTCTCTTTCACTCTCTCCCTCTCACAAGCACACATGCACACACATGATACACTGAAAAACTTGTGACGATAGGCTTACACATTTTAAGGTTGCTGCATTTATCAATGTTTTCCGCAGTTGATAGACTTTTGTATTATTTTTTGCTTTGTCTTTTACTTTTGTGTAGCTAGCCTATACAATGAATACATAATCAGATTGGTATTGGACTGGTATTTGATGATGGTTTGATTTGTAGCAAGAACAACTTCACTTTGACATGTTCACACAAAACAAGCACCAACTGATTCATTCATAAAAACGGACTTGTACAAAATTCAGTGTATTGATATAGCCTACACAAAAAAGAGACTCGTACATACCTTTAATTGACCAATTTATTATTTCCAATCTCAGTTAAAAAATAAAACATGTTTACATACTGTCCCAATAAGATGAACCTAACAGTGCAAAATTAGAATTAACTCATTTTCTTCAAACACTGATGACTCTTGTTTTGCAGGTTTCCTTTATAGAGTCTACACTTTTGCTGTGACATTTGTATAGTATCATTCTAAAATAGGCTATTATAGGATTATTGTAGTTCTTATACAGGATATTACCATATTCGACATAAACAAAGCAAGCCTCCTTGTGCGCAAAACCCTTTTCCATCGTGACCGTGCCTGTTCAAAACGTCCAAGTTCGTATTTAGCAGCGTCACACACTTGAGCTGGGCGAGGTGTACGCGTCTATGCCCGCCCTGGCCACGCCGCCCGGGAACAGAATATAGGCTACCTGAGGCTGTAAACTGGCTGCAGACCATGCGCTGCAGCTACACGGAACCATATAGCCCGGATTGGAGGGGGGCGGGTGGGTGTGGGTGTGCTGTCCGGGACAAGCCAAGCCCCCAATCCCTCCAGTCTGGTATCCAAACGTGTGCGCGCTGTAGGGCAAGGCGCTGGCGGCCAGTGTGTGCTGGACAGCTCCGGTGCTGAACTGACCGACCGGGTCCAAGAGCGAGTATGACGCGGACACGGGAGCGAGGAGGGCTCGGGCTTTCTCATAAGAGTCCAGGGAAAATCCTTTCAGGTGCTCGGCTGCGTCCCCGAGCAGAGAGGCAGGCAGCGGGAACACGAAGCGGTCCCTCTTCAGTAAGTTCTTGGGCTTGCGCCGGGGTCGGTACTTGTAGTCCGGGTGCTCGTGCATGTGCTGAGCGCGCAGCCGCTTGGCCTCGTCGATGTACGGACGCTTCTCGGGGTCAGAGAGCAGCTTCCACTGCGCGCCGAGTCTCTTGCTGATTTCGGAGTTGTGCATCTTTGGGTTCTCCTGGGCCATCTTTCGCCTCTGGCCTCGGGACCACACCATGAAGGCGTTCATGGGTCTCTTGATGTGATCTAAAGGTTTTGCCATTTCCAAAACACGACACGACAATACACCAAAAAACACTCAGCAAACCTGTTCTGAGTGAGTGTTCACCTCTCCAAGAGGCTCATGCTCCTGCGTCGTGCGTAAAAGGAAAGGTGGCGCACCGGCGGTCAAGCAAGTCTCAAAGACAGATTCACTTAAATGGTCTTTGTTAGGAAAACATTTCAAGCCTTGTATTCCAAAAGGACTTGGAGGCATTTACACAAAGTGGAAAAGAAAAGGCACCGAAGTGCAAAGCGAGGGCGCATGAATGGGAGTCACACAGAGCAAGTTGGAAGCTTGTTATGTGATGGTGCGGGCATGTCAGCCACACATCACCACTCCACTGTCACGCCGGGCCAAGCCAATGGGAGTGAGAGGGAGCACTAATCCCTTCACAAAAAGTAACTGTAGGCAACAACATATCTGAGGAATAGCCTCCCCCCCTGCCCCCTCCCTCCCCCCCTCCTCTCCAACAAGGCACGCATGGAACAACAAAAAAATGAAGATAGCAACATGTAGCACATAGAAATATAAAAATAAGCAAACTAAAAAATCTTTAGGAATTCAAATGTTGATCTATAAGCCACTTTGCCTGCAGCGGTCCATGGTCCTGTTATAATCACATGCCTCATTTGCTCAATGATGAACTTCACAAGTTGAATTTATTGGATCGGAGAGGAATGGACTGCATGTTTTAGTGCTGCTCAGCCAATTTATTGGACAGAATTAAAGCACAAATTAAGCCTGTGGCATGCATGTGTGTGGGCATGTGGGCTTTGACGTCGTCTGTTGCTGCAGGTTCAAATCTGATTCCCAATCTTTGATGCATTGCATAATCACCCTCAAGTTTTAATTTCTCAGTTTACCAACAAAACTGACCAGTTGAACACAGAAAGCCACAGACATTCTTGGCCATGCCGTGTCATTTTCCTAATACTGCAGCCTATGTGTATGAGTGGCTCGCCTCTCCCTCATCCATCACTTCATAGGCAACAAAATCAATACTAATCACAGCCATAATTCACTGGGCCTGGGTGACTCCATTGATTGTTAGAGTTTTCATAATTATATCCCTTATCTGATCAAATATATATTTTGACCATCTTATCTGACTGTTATTGAAATGACATTGATAGAGAAATACCTGAATCGCATTGTCATAATAATAAGCAGCCAACTTATACATTACACGTGTGCACTGGTCTGTCTGTCCAGACGATATTTATAAATTAATGACGGAGGGGATTATCTAATAGATTACTTCAGCTAAGGTGTTCATTTTAGGAGAGTGAATTGTCTTTCTGGGTGCAGTTGGTTGGGTGTCTATGTGTAAGTGGAAGCCCCTCGGCCTTCACAAAGCCACCTAAAAGGATTATTACCATGACAGAAAAGCATGATGTGTTTCTCTGCAGACGGACCTGTGGCAGTGAGCTGGAGCCGCTGCTGCTGGCTCTGGTTAGAGATCAGGATACCTGCGAGGAGGAGGCCTTTATTTCATTCAGCAATGGCCTCTTCAAACGCAAAATAAATGGACATAAAAGATCCAGTGGCGCACATCGCGTCAGTGGTGGAGACGATAAGACGCTTTCAAAAAGCTTTTTTGGGGAGGCAAGCTGTGTTCCTTTGGGTCAAACGGCCTGGGGGGGTAAACCGGCTGCCAGCAGGGGTCAGATAGTTGATCTGTCTGCTCTCTGTGCCCTTATCTAGTGTGCTGTGGGTGCAGGTTGCTCTCTGTGCCCTTATCTAGTGTGCTGTGGGTTCAGGTTGCTCTCTGTGCCCTTATCTAGTGTGCTGTGGGTGCAGGCCTGCAGACGCCACACAGAGCAGATGATTACTTCCACAGCGTTTTCAACAGTGAGGAGAAAGAGTGTCCAAGGCACGACAACATGAGAGATGGATTACATGATGGATGGCATGAGCACATTATGGCAATTGTATTTAAAGGGACAGTTCGCCCAAAAATGAAAATTCCGTCATCATCTACTCACCCTCATGCCAGTTGAAACACAGGTGACGTTTGTCCATATACCACACAGAGAGGTTCCCAGCACAGCTCCAGAGAGAACAGGTCCCCATTGACTTGGTCGTTTATGTATTATTATTATTACTGTTATCGTTGTGTCAGCTAGATTTAGCTAGACATATTCTCTGTGAAGCCCTCTGGGACATGCTTGTGAATTAGGGCTATACAAATAAACTTGACTTGAAACTTGACTTCAGTACAGTACAACTGGAGTCAATGGAGAGCTGTTCTCTCTTGTTGTGGTGGCAACTTCCATGTGTGTTATGAACAAACTTCACCCGTGTTTCAACTGGCATGAGGGCAAGGAGATGATGACAGAATTTTCATTTTTGGGTGAACTGTCCCTTTAAGCCATCTCTTGTAAAGCTGTTGGATACCATGGTTGGTCAAGTTTGTTTTATTTCTGGGTAAAGCTTTCAGCAGTTTGATTCGGAGGAAACAGAGTGTGGGCTTTGTAGACTAGACTCTAGTAGCCAGTCTGTTCTCGACTCCATTCCCAAACTGTGGGTCGGGGCCCACTGGTGGGCCAGGAAGGTATTGTAAGTCATTTTCGTAACATTATCATCAATCAAGTATTTGTTAATTAGCCTATTGCAGCCAGTTCCTGGTTTCTTTGTGGTGCTGATGGACAGCTCCTTTATTTGTCCTCCGTACTGTTTACGGTCAGATGTGGACCGTGAACATTTTGGAGATTTTCAAGCGGGCGCTGACTCTGAAAAGGTTGAGAAGCGCCGCTCTAGTCACTAGAGAGTCTTTTTGTGTACAAGTCAGTGTTTGGTGTGACTTCTAAGAAAGGGCGCCGTTTCAACTCTGGAGAGATGAGCAGGAGGAGGGGGGGTGAGACGGGTAATAAGAAAAACTGCCAGCAGCACAAAATGGCCATCGTAATCCGGTTATCCCCCCCGGGCTCTAAAGATACTGGTCCTCTCTTTAGGAGTCTATCTTTTCTTCTTATGTCAAAACTGTCCTCCATGCACTCAGGTGGATTAAGGAGTCACACTGTAGAAAGAAATTGACAGGTACAGAAAGACCTGGGGGTGAAAAGGAAATGAAGGAGGAGACAGGTTTAGGGAGCGTGCCAACTTCTGTCGGACAAGAAAGGAATCTATCAGCTCAACTCTATACTATGGTTAAAAAAATGCTGATGTTTAATATAAATTCACCTTATTGATTAATTGAAAAGTTATTGGCCTCGCTGTTTGCCAAAATCACAGATTACATTATGCCATTGTTTCTCTGAGTGTCACTGAACCTGAAGCATGTCCAGTGTTGTGTTATATTAAAAAATTAACTTACAGTAGATTGAATCCTTGATGGATTATATATTATAATTGCATATCATCTCTTATCTATCCCATTTTTGAAAGAAGGAACGAGGAACTACCTTCACTTTGTCTGCATAGAAGAATGCTGGACAAGCCACAGACTTCTCCTGCAGCTCTCAGGTCAGCCCACTGCACACACAAAAGGCCCAGAATTTTGGTCTATAGGCCCTAAGATATGTCTGCAAATGTCCCCTTCATCTACATTATGTAGGTATTGTAAAAACATTTTGAATGGGACTTGGTTGGATGCCTCTCACTCAGATCGCCTACATTTTGATGATGTGTATTGGTGGCTGGAGCGGCCGTTCTCCTCATGTTATCTCTGTTCTGTTCTGTTGGATTATCCACGGTCAAGCAGAGAGCAGAGGAGTGAGAGAAAATGAATTATTGACACGCAAATACAAGTTCCCAGACTCTCCGGACAGACTCTGATAAGATCGTGATGCGAGGCTGAAGAGGCAGACGTGATAAAAGCAAAGCCAAGGTCCACATATGGAAATGGGCCCTCTGCTCAGGTCTCTCAGGCCTATGCCCTTATCTACAGTATGTACAGCTTGCTTCACTACAACTTACCAGATCAATTTGTTGTGCTTTGCTGCACATCGTGGTAAACCTCATTCCTGATGGAGAAAGGCGTGATGTGCTACAGGCCCAAGACCTTTTCACTCCATCTTCAGCTTCTTTTTACAGACACTTCTCCTTTATTGCTGATTGTGAAAATCAGGCAGAAATCAGAAATTCAGTTTTCTCTTAACCCCATAAAGTCTACATTGAAACCCTGCTATTGTATACTGTTCAATGTGTTTGTTAGTTGCTCCACATCCTATGTGATCATATGAAAAGTTCAGAAGCATCCATACTTTAAATGTTGTCATTTCAGTTCCCTATAAATACATAGAAATCCAAAGTGGTGCAAGACTCGAGAAAAAGAAGAAGAAGAAAGAGAAAGAAAAAAAAACCTGTTCAAGTCTGACAAGAGTTTCTGACACTTCTGAGCGGTCCATTAGGAAACATTTCAGGGGGAAAATCCCCATGATTTTCCTGGCTCTGGGGGGGATTTCACTAAATCTTGTACTTATTCTCATGATACTTAGGAAAAGTAAAGCGGTTTTAATAGCTTTTTCCCTGACACATTGATGGTGGAATATGCTTTGGCTCTGTGGCAGATAGCTTCAATCCTGAGGGGGGGTTGAGAGAGAGAGAGAGGGGGAGAGAGACACAGAGAGAGACAGAGAGAGAGAGAGAGAGGGATGGGCTTGTCGCTCGGCCTGCATAAGGCCCCATCTAGGCTAAATGAATACACTTCTTTGCCCAACATCTGAGGATAAACCTGAGGACCATATTACTGTGGCAGCCCCTATCAGCCGGCTTGTAATACAAGCGAGTCAGCAGTCAATGAGATACATTTGCAACCAGGCATTTGTCAGCGACTCAGTGCCACACAGCCCGGAGATTTAAAATGTCCCGCAGTCAATTAAGTGCTGCTTGAGACGTGAAAGGTGCCGGCTAAGCAGGCCGCTGCTTACTTTAAATGGCAGGCTGGTTAAGGGGGTGATGATGGGGTGGGGGGTGGACAGTAAGCTGGAGGCGCTTGAAGCATTTCTTCTGGCTCTGGGCCCACTGCATTTTCCATATTTAGAGAATATTTGCTTGAAGTATAAGTCAAAATAACAATAATAATAATCTCTCATGACCCTCAAACGAATGCAACTATCAAGTGGATTGGCTGCAATCTGAACAAAAGACACATGCTGGTCGTCGTCGTTGTCTATAATATTCCTTCTGGGGGTGTCATGCAGTGATATTGTAATCCAGCAGAGAACTGTTCAAGTGCTGTTGTGATTTCGCTGACCTGACCCAGAAGGGGGATATTTCCAAGGGATTCATTAGTCAAGCTGAGAAGGGAAAATGCCTCTCACATGTATGTGTGTAATAAGGATAAGGTAGATTTGTCCTAATTGCTGTATTAATTGCCTAGTCAAGTGAGGCTGAGGTTCATACCTGTGCAGCCAATCCTCTGTGAGCAGAGGATGCGACTCTCTGTCATCCAGTGTGATCAGTGTAGAGGGATGATCTGCTGTGAGTCAGGGAGCCGCTGAGAAAAGCCGGTATTAAGACGACTCGATTAACAGACGAGCTGTTACTGTATGCAAATGAGCCTTTGGTGGCAAAGTGATCAGTGTCCAGGTTTAAGGAGGAGGAGGAGAAGCTGTATGTTCTCAGCTGATTAGGCGCCGCATAAAGTGATGGAGAGGGTTGTGTAGGTAAGATTTGTATGTGTGTGTGTGTGTGTGTGTGTGTGTGTGTGTGTGTGTGTGAGGAAGAAAAAGAGAGAGAGAGAGAGAGAGAGAGAGATAATTGATGCATGGGGAAAAGTAATCCGAGAAGAATTTTATGAATTCAGTTTGTCACTTTCTGTTGAGATGGGAAAAGCCATTGAATATGTTGAAAGAGGCAAAACATAAAGCTTTACATACAGGTATTGATTAGAATTTTACAGGAGTCTTGACCTTATCCACCAATAGTCTGACTCTAGATGGACAATATAGCCTGTGGTCCAACTGAATGTCTCTACAACTTGGACAGAGATGGGTAAGAAAATGTTCATGACCTTTACCCCGCTGCATGACATCAGCTGCTAAAAGACGAGTGAAGGAACTGGAACTGTAAATGCTTTGATGAAAGTGTTAGCGTTGTGCAACGGATTCTCCTCTATCTCCATCTACTAATTGTCTATTACTAATTATGAGACGAAAGGTTCACTAAAAATGAAGACTATAGAGATCATCACCAGTTGCAGATGAATGTGGACCAGGGGCGTAAAGTGTATGTGGGGGCAGGGGACAATGGCCCGTTCCCTGCTGCCTACCCCCCTACTTCCGGCCCCCTTGCATGGACCACACCCATCTTCAAACTCGGCCTTCATTGTGATCTCGACTACACACCTGTAAAGTTTTGTGTCTGCATCTTGCACGTTGTCATGCTATCACATTCACAAATTTTATCGACAAGAGACAGACAGACAGACATGTAAACACCTCAAAACGGCTTCTGTTGTAGTTCCCGCTACAATGTCTCCAGGACCACATTTTGCCTTGATGACACACAGACACACAAGGTGAAAACAGTACCAGTCATACGCTGTGGCGGCTGTTATAACAGCCTACAGAGGTCAACACCACTGCATGAAATAGGCGTTTTCTACGCGTTACTCCCGTCGTCAAGCCAGCAGCCGCTTGGATTTTGATGAGTGTCTATTCGTGCTGCTTGGAGCGGAAGTAAAACAACATTATAATACACACATCATATATTAAATGTTGTTGAATATGTGAGGCAAGTGCGAAATAGGTTTCTTAGCAAACCATAATAGGTTTAGAGAATAAGAATAAGCCTTTTCGTCTAACTTTGATGTGGGATAAAAAACCCATTTCTTCCATAAGTAGTTCAACACACTTATACTGTTGTGCTTAGTACTTCTTAGACTACGTGCGCAAATACTATGAACTACTTTTATGGGTAATTTAAGAGTGATCCAAAGTCCCTAGAAAACAAAAATCAGCCTTTTCATATAAATTTGATGTGGGATAAAAAAAAAAGAAGCATTTCTTCAATAAGTAGTTCAACACACTTATATTGCTATACTTAGTACTTCTTCGACTAAATGCACAAATATATGAGCTACTTTTACTGTTTAGTTTAGGAGTAATCCAATGTCATAAGCCTTCATCTAAATCTATGCAGTTGCACTTGCACACTTTTAACATACAATAGTTGTAGACTGTGGAGACAGCGTGGCCGGCACGGTAGTCTCAGAGCAGCTTTCACTTCCTTCTATTTTCCTGTTACAGGAAGTTAACACATTGATTCAATACATGAAACAACATTGTAAACAGGTAGGGTGATCTATTTCTGACTATACATTTTTAGGCTACTAGCAGAGGCAAAATGTTAATTTCGGACACTGATCCTAATATTATATACTGTATGCTCACTATCTCTCTTTTACTCCATATAATATTTACATCCAATTTAATGGAATCAATGCTCTTGTGCATTTAGTGATTTGTTCACTACTTCACTGGCTTATTGTGCCACCTCCAAATATTGACTAACTTGTGTTTTATGTAGTCTGCACAAAAACAGTGCTAGCATGCAGGTATCAACAACAGCAAAGCTTTATTTTTATACTGCTGGGAAGATTGTTGACAGTCACAGGTACAGGATGAGTTTATAAGATATTAGCTTTGGTCTCAGTCTCTCCTCACATTTCATCACTTCTGTCTCTACAGTGTTGATGTGTTTGCTTGCTGCATCGAGTTTAGGAAATTTGTTATTTCAGTTCAATTAATCAGTCATTTCAGATTACTACACACAAAATGAAATGTGGTAAAGAAAAGTGCATTGTTCACGCCTCCCTCACCAGAATAAAGTTGGCTGGTTAGCGTTTGCTTATTTTGATCTATAGCATTGTATGACTTAACTTGATATACAAACGTTAGAAAAGAGTATGAAAAGTACAAAATATCAATATATTACCTTGATATAAACTCGAAGAAATCCCTCTCCCTCATTTACAATGATGGTGAATATAAAAATATATACACAATTAATAAAAGATACACGATAAAAGAAAACAATCGAATAAACAAGTGAGTACAGTTAATTAGAGATACAAGATACAAGGTATAAAAACAAATCAATTAAAACAAGTATAAAGATACTAAAAGAAGATATAAAACAAATCAATTAAAACAAGTGCAAATAAAAGTGAAAGTCCCATCATTGATTTAAAATGCCCAAGGGATACTAAAAGTATAAATTTTTAGGGTGCTCTGCAAAGAGTTCCAGGCGGTCAGAGCAGTAGTGTAAGCCAATCATTAGACAGTGTGTGATTGTGGTCCAGACTCCTGGGGGATCAATCTAGCTGTTCTGGATATTGAGAATATGGAGGAAGGGGGGCGAGGACGCATAGGAGTGATATTTCGTAGGGTGACATAACTGGATCTTCATGCTTAAACCTTGGTCAGAGGGACAATCAAGCATGAGAGACCCGTGGGTAACATTTAACAAGCAAGCTTTATTCAGCAAATGGCATGGCATCTAAGTTTGGCATATGACTCCATGATAAGATGTCGCTCCTCTTGTGGTGAGAGAGGGCATCGGCGCAGACTTGGAATAGAGAATAGAGAATCCCCATAGCCTCAGCTTTAGGGTAATCAGCCTTAGGGCAATTAGAGCAATTAATCTACCCTAATTAAAAAATCCGGCTCCGTCAGATCACCCACACGGGTGCCCTTTACACACACTGAAGGTTTCAGCCCAATCGCATGTAAAACGGCATAGCTGTGGCCGAACACAGAACTTGAAACAAACAGTGGACAGAGCCCACATACTCAATTTGATTATTGAAACAAATAGGGTGATACTTTTTCTTTAAATAAACACTTCCTAAAATCATTTTGTCGCCGAAAAGGTGGGTCTCTTAACAATGTAGTGACACCTAGATCCTGTTATCAACTCATCATTTACCTTCACATGATTTCATCCGCAGGAAGCAACCCTCATCTACTTTATCACTGTCTTCCTTCTTACACAAGATCAGTTTTTTACAAGGATTAGCATCGTTCCCAAATCCTAAAAAGTGAGAAGGGTAGAGTGATGATTCAATCGTCTTGAATGAAGTTTTTCCATTGACATCCTTCAGGAAGAACACAGCCTCGTGTCCATCGCCCTTAATTTCGTCTGGAACAGCCTACAAAAAAAGAACCACACACACACATAAAGGAAACCAGGATGAGAGAGGAGGAAAAATGGCAGCCATGGGAAAGAAACATAGCCAGGAAGGGACAGAGGAGATTGGTCGAATTCACTAGTTTCACTACATGTAATGAAACTGGTAGGTTAACCACATTTTGCAGTAGCTTGGTGGAACTACTACATTTAAAATTGGGTCGTGCTTTTTTTGTCATTTTGAATGTAACCTACTGCAACTACCAACATTCTTATAAAGGAACAGAAGGGATTTCAACAAGGGAATTTGACAGTAGCCTACATTTAATCCCTTTATGCTTGTACTACCTGGTATGGTTCAGCACCTTGGACAGCGCATATTTATTTCTTGTTCTCTCTGCTCTACAGACAAACTTTTAATATGACAACTAGGGTTGGGTAACAAAACACAGTCCCAGTCGCACTATGGCACCAATTCCTCTATGACTGGACCGGTCCGTGACCAAATTGCAACGCAGATGTCGTTGCCTCATTTCGGTGCTATGCCTGAGCTGGCAATTAAAATATCCGCCCTCTGGTGCTCCACCGCACGCGTCTTCATAACGTTATCGTTTGGAGCGCACTGCTTGAAATCGACTGTTTTCCTCTGTATGAAGTGGCGGTCGCTTTCCTCTCCCATGCGAAGTGACAAACCTCTCCGGTAATAAACAATGACAACCGCTCAACTGCTTTGAAAAAAGAACAAACAAAAATTCTAAAACAACACTTTGTTCGTATATATATATTTTTAAATGGTAATGAGCTGACCTTTGTATTGTAACACCACAAAGTTATAGAAATCCAAATGGCTCGTTTAGAGGCGCGCCCAAAACTACATGTGGGACCGAGGAAAATCTAGCTTTCATGCTCTGATGCTCAGCTGCCTGCTGTTGCAGCCTCAGCTGTGGGCTGTGTCTAGCTAGCTGCTGTATCCGATAGCTGTGTCAAGTTACCTTGGAGTTACGCAGTGATTTTACCATAGCACTTTATAGAGGTGGCCAATACCGCAATACCGTCGTATTTTTGCCTAAGGCAGTGATCCTCACTATTTCTTCGATGAGAGCCGCACTGGCAGGACAAAGTCAATAGGAGAGCCACTTTTACCGCAAAACACCAAAAGCCACCCCAACCAAGCACATCTGCCTACCATTTTTGTGTGTGTGTGTGTGTGTGTGTGTGTGTGTGTGTGTGTGTGTGTGTGTGTGTGTGTGTGTGTGTGTGTGTGTGTGTGTGTGTGTGTGTGTGTGTGTGTGTGCGCGTGCGTGTGTGTGTGTGTTTGTGTGTGTGTGGGTGGGAGGAGGGGGGGGGGGGGCCTGTCACACAATCAGAGAACTCACATCCAGAGTGTACATTGCTGCTGACACCAGCTGAACAAGTACACTAAAATGAGACATGTGCCTTATCTACATTACATTACATTACATTACGTCATTTGGCAGACGCTTTTATCCAAAGCGACTTACAATAACACATTTTTTTTGGTTAGTTTTTTTTTTTTTTTTTTTTTTAAAGAAAGAAAGAAAGAGAACGAAGTTAGATCAAGAAGGGCCCAGATGGAGCCTGAAAAGGTGTGTCTTTAGTCTTTTCCGAAAGATCGGCAGTGATTCAGCAGTCCTGACCGAAGGTGGAAGCTCGTTCCACCATTGAGGTGCCAGGGACGAGAAGAGTCGAGATCGGGATGAGCGACTTTTGAGCCCCCGTAGCGAAGGAGGGGCGAGGCGACCTGCACTGGTGGAGGAGCGAAGGGAGCGGTGAGAGGTTTGGAACCTGACCATGGATTGCAGGTACCGGGGAGCTGTCTGGTGTACTGCCCTTATCTTCTGATCAAAAAGCCTTCAAGAACACAGATATGCACTATGCAATACAGGCTCAAACAAAGCACACCTTGCTTACACCTTGCAATTATCTATCTCTCTCTCTCTCTCTCTCTCTCTCTCTCTCTCTCTCTTTCTTCCTCACACACACACACACACACACACACACACACACACACACACACACACACACATATATACCAGTTTCCCCTAGAAAATCTTTCAGGCCTGGAGGGATTTCGAAACGTACCCTGACCGCAACGGTGGGGGCCGTCGGTGGGGGCCGTCGCTGGCGACGCTGAAGTTTTAGCTAACCTGTTCACATCTATGTTTGCAATGGCATCCCAAGTATCATCATACTATTATGGGATGCGATGCGAACAGTTTTATTATGGGATGTGCGTTTCCCAGGCAACGACACACGTTGACACGTTTTGGAACAGCGCTGCACGCTGGCACAATACTCCTAAAAGCAAAATGCTTATTGTTTTGAATGATTTGGCACCTTCTATTACTGTCAACACCAGTATTGTCGTTTAAAGCAGCTGGGCTGCTGTAGGCACCGTGGTAGACGGTAGGAACCGGTAAACCGTGCAACACTACTTCTGTATGAGAAACACTGCTGATCTCTTAGTCAAGGCCGCCCTCGAGAGGCCATCTCACCAAGCACACAAAGCCTTACCTGACTGACTGACTGACTGACTGACTGACTGACTGACTTGAATTTGCCTCATGAGGCCCTTGGCTGCGCGCTGCACCATGGGGGAAAACCACCACCATGAAAAATTACAAAATGGACCAGAAACCAATATCACCAAGAGCAATTTTCATGTTCACATGTTTTAGGATGGATTTTTCTTTAAGGCTCAGACTAAACAGCTTTATACAGTCTAGTGCAGTGATTCCCAGGGTACGTGGAGGTACTACAGGGGGTACTTGAGAGAAAGGGGGAAAATGGAAAAATGTAAGAATAAATCACAAAAATAAATGAAATGCTGAAATAAATCTGCACAATAGGCACTAATTGCACTTTAATTCGATTTCTTATTTTGTAATGTAATGTTCTTCAAAAGGTGGGTTGTCATTCATTGTGTCATATGCTATAGTTTTCTCTTGCCATTTGGCCTTTTCTAAGCAAAATGTTGGAGTCGGGTAAAAGGGGGTACTTGGATTCAGAAATCAGGGAAATGGGGTACTGAAGCCAGAAAGCTTTGAGAACCACTGGTCTAGTGGAACATAAACAGACATAGATTTACAAGTCGTCAAAAGTACCTTTTTGAATGACTATTTATAGCTACTCACCAGTGTCTCTGTACTAACTTCACCCTCCCCCTTGCAGCATACCACCACTTCCTCGCAATCATTTTTGGCAACGAGTATGACTGCTCTCCCTCGACCATAGTCTTTGTTTGTGTTGTAGGTTATGACTTTGAATTTACAGCCTACAAGACAAGGAGACAAGCAAGGGGAAAAGTAGCATGTAAGAGAAGATAAACATTCAATGATAAGAAATATAACTTGTTAAAAAAGCAAAATATGATGAGTCAAATCTACATTCTCGGTCCACATAGGCTCTTACTCTGCATAGGAAAGACTCATCTAGCACACAATCAGCTACAAAGCTACATACATTTGTACTCCTTCAGGGCTGTTGGGCAGCAGTAGCATCCTCAACCTCTTCACTGCAACCGTTAACAACCCTGTGATCAGTACTCCCGCCACATGAATTCAACCCCGTGATCAGTACTCATGCCACATGGATTCAAGTCAAAATCTTCACGTTTTACGGCAAAATGTTTGAATTATACATATTTTATGACTTTATGCATAGCGCCTGCCCTCTACTGGTTGAAACCCGATTTTGAAATTGAGTTTCTTATCTTGGTAAAGTCGATGTAATGAGTCAAGTTCACGTCACCAACCCATATCCCCCCCACACACACACCAACGGCTCTGGAGTCGGCACACAGACTGAGGAGAGGAGGTGAACGTAGCGATTGAGTCGAGTAGTTAGCTAGATTGTACTGTTAGATTATTTTACTCCCTGAGCCAGCGTAAGGCATAATAAAGACTTGCGACGCGCACCCTCCCAGAGCGCAGTCAGTCACTGCCCAAATGTCACCTCGCAGGCGCGCATGTGCGAGCATCGACTCGATTGCACCCCACTCCCCCTCCCCACCCTGCTCCCCTCCTCAGCCCCTCCTCTCAGTCTGCATCTTTCAAAATTATGCAGTGAGTTTAAAGGGACAGCTCACCCTAAAATCCAAAATACACATTTTCCCTCTCACCTGTAGTGCTATTTATGCATCTATATCATTTTGTGTTAGTTGCCTGTGTTTTGGCGATATCGGCCGCAGAGTTTCTCCCTTCTCTCCATTACAATGGAACTGGATAGCACTCGGCTTGTGGTGCTCAAAGTGCCAAAGAAATAAATTTGATAAACTCAACAACAATCTCTCTTTCCAGAAATCATGACCCCGTTACTGAGGATAATCCACAGACCTTGTTATGAGCAGTTTCATGGAGGAACTATTTTCTTTTGACCGAACTACACCCGCTAGCTGCTAGCTAGTTCCTACATGAGACTGCAAAAGAAAATTGTTCCTACATGAAACTGCTCACAACAAAGTCTGTGCATTATCTTGAGTAACCGGGTCATGATTTCTGGAAAGAGAGTGCTGTTGAGTTTTTCAAATGTATTTTTTGGTGCTTCAAGCGCTACAAGCCGAGTGCCATCCAGTTCCATTGTATTCAAGAGAAGGCAGAAACTCAGGCAACTATCCCAAAACGCTATAGATGGATAAATAGCACTACAGGTGAGACGAAAAATATGTCTTTTGGATTTTAGGGTGAGCTGTCCCCTTAAGTTCAGACCTGGGGGTTTAGTTGCCCTTTAAATTGAACCTGCCTGTACTTTAAGACCATCAACACTGCACTGAATGACACGCTCACCAACAAAGCCTCAAATAAAAACAAATGATCAACGACTCACTGTAGAAATACATGTGAAACTCAGTCTATATTGGTGCATCTTACCAGGATCATTTTCTTGCCTTTGAGGTAAGTCTTTAAACAGTAGCATTCCATCCATAACCAGAAAGTCGTCGTTCTTGTTTTTGATCCAATTTTCTGAGCATTTCTTTGAGTTTTCGAAAGTGTCTGACTCAATGTCTGCATATTTGAAAGAAACATCGTCATAATAACCACAGTGAGTTTATCCCATTACACAGTACTGTATGAATGGATAAAGACAAAAACTAAATAAATGACTCAAAAATTATATTACCTGTAGTACCGTCGCCCACTTTACATAGACGTAGGGCATTGGAAAACAAGAGCAAATCATTTTATTAGTTTCAGTCAAGTGCAATATTATTGAAAATAGCCCATGAAGTTGTTGAGAAAGAGTAAAGTAACTAATCAGTTTTACCTATAAAATAGAATCCACCCTCCCAGTATGTACAGTATGTAACAGCAGTGGAGCAGCTGCTGGTAGCCATCAGGTATACCTGGTTATAAGACAAAATTGTTATAGAATATTTACCCAGAATATAACTGTGATTGGGACAATTTCTAATTCATACAATGATAGTATTCCTCGTTTTCATGGGGGACCTGTCAAGGAATCCTTGAGGTTTTGGAATACTGTTACAAATATTTAACACAGGGGTGCCACTGTTTGAACACATAACTTTGAAGTGAAATATATCCCAAATACAGCACACATTTATCATATCATTCAGCTGTTCATTTTGTACTTTATTTGGTGCGTGAGAGATTGAACTTTGTTGCATTATGACTCGAGTACTAGAGGTCTTTCATGTTGACACTTACCTAGGTATTCTAAATTGGAGTACTTGGATTTACAGTATGTGGACCCTGTGATTTAAAAGTGACATGAATTCAGCAGTAAGCCCTTTCCATGCACCTTCCAGGCAGCTCACCCTTGCAGCTTCAGCTCCCCTGTAAAGAAATGGTAACAATGATGTAATGATTTTTGGAATAATATACACAGATCAAAGTATTAGGCCTACTTTACAGCAGTGTCCACAGTGTCATTGCACCAAATGACATTTAAAAAACATGCCAGTTCAATGCTGCTTTGCTTATCAGAAAGCAATGCATAGCCTACCTGGTAACATGACTGAGGACATTTGACTAATTGTTAGGGTCCACTCGACATTAATCCAATCAGCAATTATTTCAATACAATTTCTGCTTTTATATCAGGTCCACATTATTCCCATAATCTTACACTTACACACTAAAACAGAGATTTTTAAAAGAGATCTGCTGCTTGGTGGATTATCTAGATTCTTAAAGTGCCAGAATCAATAGACTGTAATCATGTTTTATGAGGCATGTATGTTTGCTGATCAGCAACTACCCAAAAACGTATGATTTTTTACTGGAGTAAGTTTGATATCTTCATACAAGACAGAATGACATGTTTGGCCAGTAACAATATTGCAATTTTAGGAATGGTCTTCTCAATTTGTATCCATTTCATCATTACTTATCACATTTTGTCTACAGAAAGAGCAGGAAACCACAGAGCAGGATGCTACAGGTGAAGTGTAACTTCCTGTGATCAAGTAAATAATATCTGTTTTAATATTCTGCTTTCTGTTTAACTTAGCCACCGATGTACATTTACAACTGGTTGATTATTGATTGATTGATTGATTGATTGATTGATTGATTGATTGATTTTATTATGGATATAAAAGACAACAAAATCCAAGGGATAAACATGTGGTCTTAGAAAACAGGAATAACACATAACATCAAATAAACAATACAGATCAATCAAGAATAAAAAGAAACAAGAGATACAATCAACACAAGTTAAAAAAAAATCAAGAAGGGCTCAGGCAGCACGTTACTAGTCTAGCTTACTCAGCAAGAATATTTTCAGAAGGTTCATTACTTTATAGATTTAGCTGACACAATTTGCAACCCCCCGGCCCCAAACGATGGATCACCCAAGAGAAGCATGTTATAAATACATGGTTGTGTTACAAAATAACTACAGGTTTGAACAGGCCGCCTTTGAGATATGTACAATAACGTTACTCACTCACCTGTAGGCTACTGTACTCTGGTCTCTGGTGTGGTCACGCGGATACAAGTTACTTACAACACAGCTAAACTTTTAATTCTGCGACCAACCGACCACCATGCACGTCACAGCTAAAAGTCAAATGTCTCGTTCTGTAAAGTTTTGAACCAAACACCCCCCCCCCCAACCCCACCCCCATCCCCACCCAACTAATTTTCCGCTGCAAACGGAAATTGCTCAAATCGTTGACTGCCCGTCTGCTGCGGCAAACGTTTCAGTAATCATAGTTCCACATCAAAGCTGTCAATTCTATTCGAACGCGTCTTCCTACCTCCACTGCGGTCAACAAGCCAGCTTCCTCTACAAGAGCACCGATATATAATCCGTCTGCAGTAAGGTCTGCAGCACTGACCTAAATGTCTTGATACTGGTTACTTGATACACCCACTCTCAAGGGCAATCACTTCTCCCCCGAACACATATGCACATATCAAGCAAGACATCCCACACGTAGAAATAAAAACATGTTGCCTAACGCTACATAAGCATCCTAAGCAATCATGCACGAACGAATAGACAAAACAAAAACAAACAAACAAACTTCTTACCAGTAAAACCACCCCCGTGGGAGTTGGACACCGCCCCTCCCGGGCGTTTGAGACCCACCCAGTCTGCTCGCAGCCAGGAAGGATTGCATCACTGATGACATCGACATCATCGCTCGATTGACATCACATTAGGTAATTAGGGCAATTACCTAATTACAAAATCGGCTCCTGCTCTTTACACTTCCTGAAAGTTTCAGCCCGGTCGCACGTAGGCATTAACCTGACATTAACCTGACGCTGCCAGATGGACGGTATAGCTCCACATACGTTTCACTACGTCGAGATTCTCTTTTGATCTCGCGAGGTTATCCATCTTGCAAGCAGGGCCGATTTTACACTTCATGGGCCCCTGGGCTATTCATCTCTGCAGGCCCCCCCCCCCCCCCCTCAATTTGGGTGTTTTTTTTAACCTTTTTTAGCCGTATTTAAAGGAATATCTCATTTTAAATCAACATTAGGATTATACTGTTGTGATGTCATTATTCAGTATCTTCTCCTTTTCTAAGCCCTAGGCCCTAAGCACGATAAATTCGGGAGCCCTCTCACAGGGTTCCATGTCGTTGTTCCGACCTCTCGCTGTTCCGACCTCCCCTCTCCCAGCCCCCATGCCTAAACCTAACCTCCCCCAGACCCTAACCCAAAACCTAACCTCTCCCACCCCCACGCCTAAACCCAGAGGTGTAGTGCTATCTAGAGAAGTGGGGGAACGCACCTATATGGGGAACACCTGCACACGCACAGGTCCCAACAAAGCCACCCCCCCCCCCATGCACGCACACACGCTAACGTTCACGTAGCCTATTAATTAATCGTTCGGGCAATCGCTTATATCAACGAATTAAACGAGCAAAGTCACGGATTCCTCAAGTGCTGCAAACCACTGTCACTGACACATGACTTAACTGTGTCCTCGTCCTGTAGCCCATGACATTTGCAACTCTGAAACTAAAAGACGTATATGGGCAGAGCAGAGCAGACTCAGCAGAGTCAGTTATCAACACAAACAGCTAAACAATCTCTCAACCAGCGATCACACAAGTTGCACAAGGCATTGATTATCATTTGGCACGGCGGCCGGCATTTTTAGAATTTTGTGGTGGCGGCCGGCATTTTTAGAATTTTGTGGTGGCGGCCGGCATTTTTAGAATTTTGTGGTGAATTCTGCAACTAACGCTAACTTTTGATTCAACCGCGTTGAAAAGAAACACGCTTTTAACAGTTTCTTCATGCTTGTAAACGTACCTTTTTAACAGCTTGTCCGAAAAATGAAAGGATGTTTGGCTGCCTTTTTCATCTTTACTTGTTAAAGTGAGGTAGGCTACTGGGGGGGGGGGAAATATTTTGATGCTGAAAAAGCCAGTAGCTGTTTCAGTATAGCTTTTATTAAACTGAGGTTTCCCCCGCGCTGTAGCTAGTTAAGGTGGAATGTTTCCTTTTCCTTCAAGCCACAAGTTGATGCTGTGTGAATCATTCAGCCCACCTTAAATATAGTTAAGGTGGAATGTTTCCTTCTTTCTTCAAGCCGCGAGTTGATGCTGTGTGAATAATTCAGCCCACCTTAAATATAGGACGAATGACAACGTTGCCAAGTTTCACTCGTTTTATTGGCTCGACATGCACACACACACACTGACACACACAAAACACCCGTTGGAGAAGTATGGGAACGCCGTTCCCCCGCGTTCTACCGGCACTACACCTATGCCTAAACCTAACCTCCCCCAGACCCTAACCCAAAACCTAACCTCTCCCACCCCCCACGCCTAAACCTAAGGTCGGCATTGCGAGTGGTCGGCATAGCGGGTGGACACCCTCTCACAGTGGATGTTATTACTCTGCAAAAAAAATTGAATGGCGTCAGTAAAAAAAACATTTTTTGCGAAGACCCTGGACAGGGGGCCCAAAAAAAAACCATCAAGGGTCCCCCAATTATTTTTTTATTTTTATTTTTTTGGGGCCCTTGATGTCCCGGGCCCCGGGCTTCAGCCCGGGTAAGCCCGTTGGTAAAATTGGCCCTGCTTGCAAGCAAGGTTACGTATGCATAGCTGTGGCCGGAGAAGGTTCTGCTCGCTCGCTCACTCACTCACTCACTCACTCACTCACTCACTCACTCACTAGTCTCTTAAAACAGACTGTGTCATCTATATCCGGCGAATGCAGCTATATAGTACATGATGTATGGCAACTCGTCTGTTCTGAGACTACTCACTCACTCACTCACTCACTCACTCTCACTCTCTCTCTCTCTCTCTCTCTCTCTCACTCACTCACTCACTCACTCACTCACACACACACACACACACACACACACACACACACACACACACACACACACAAAGGTATGCCTCTCTCTTGAGGTCTGCAGACAGACCCTTCTCTGAATAAAGTTGGCTTGTTAGCGTGTGCTTATTTTGATCTATAGCATTGTATGACTTAACTTGATATACAAATGTTAGAAAAGAGTATGAAAAGTACAAAATATGAATATATTACCTTGATTTAAACTTGAAGAAATCCCTCTCCCTCATTTACAATGATGGTGAATATAAAAATATATAGGCTATGAAATAATAAAAGATACAAGATTAAAGAAAACAATCAAATAAACAAGTTAGTACAGTTAATTTGAGATACAAGATACAAGGTATAAAAACAAATCAATTAAAACAAGTATAAAGATAATAAAAAGATCCAAGATATAAAACAAATCAATTAAAACAAGTATAAAGATAATAAAAGAAGATATAAAACAAATCAATTAAAAAGTGCAAATAAAAGTGAAAGTCCCTGTTAGCATCATTGATTTAAAATGCCCAAGCTCTGCAAAGAGTTCCAGGTGGTCAGAGCAAAAGCAGATTGTGATGTGGTCCAGACTCCAGGGGACCAATCTAGCATGGTGTAATATAAGAAAGTAGCTTTCCCACAAGGGCCTTGCAAATAAAGAAATACATAATGCTTATTGTGTCTCTGAGATAGAGAAGACCACCCAATTTTTTCATACAAAATGCAAGTAGAGGCAGAGGCATCCCTATAAATGACATCGCCATAATCCAAGACAGAGAGAAAAACAGCTTCAACAATCATTCTCCTACAAAACATAAGAAAGTTAGATCTACAGTATTTCTATATATACTAGGAATCGAGCGCGCTATGCGCACTCGATTCATATGGCTCGCCCGCTGTGCGGGCTCGTCCGCCCTGCAGCTCGCATACGCAGCTCGGCCGCTGCGTGGCCTCGCCCTGGCTGCTTCTTGATGGCATACTTCAGACATCACTAATGACATCATCACTGGGATATATATAGAGAGAGAGAAAGAGAGACACTGGCTAGTGGCACGTCAGTGGCAGCTAAATAGATATGAAAAGAAAATGTTACAAAACTTTTTTTGCTCAATTATGTTTAAACCTGTTTTTATGCAATTATGTTTACATAAGAAAATGTCACTCTTGCAATGATAGGAGGTCGGAGGATTAAGAGTGTTCCACTGACATTCAACTGAGATTCCACAATTAATAAGCTGGTCTCTCAACGCAATTGATAAGATTATCTCCACGAGGAATGCAGGATCCGGGGAGCCTGAGTGCCGCGGGGTACGTAATGGACGCCTGGCTCAAATGGCGGGTACTGTGCCTTGCTGTTCTGACCGTCGAGGATGTCGAAGATATTTATCTATTTGGATTTATGATAGCAGGACACTTGCTAATGGGATTGAGCATTGCCGTTGTCTATCGGAAAATTACCATGATGATGGGGAAAAATTCTGAGAGCCCCAAACTACCTATGATTATGGGTATGATTAACGAGTTTAGCCGTGTTGTGAACACTCAGACTATTTCGATTACGGATCGCAATCTAAAGGTGGATGGTATGATTGCAGACGTGAACCGAAAATTGGACGAGATCTTGGAGAAGTTCGAACATCCGGCGCAGAAGTGTTGGAAAGTATTGGAATGTTATTTTCACTCCGCTAACCAAAACATCCACCACTGTTTCGGATCCCCCCACTGCATGTTGGCCTTGGCCTTGGCCCCTCCTTTCCTCGGAAACATCCTACTGGAGCTGCAATTAGCCAGCATAGCCACTAGTGTTCTGTGGACGAGCTACTCCCTCCACTACCCGCTGCAACCCCCCCCCCCCCCGCAAACCCCCCCTCCCCCCCCCCTCGTTTTTCTTGTTCTTTGTGTCTGTTAACTCCTTACATTTAACAACACATGTTTATGTATTGTATAATATTCAAGTGTGCCTTTATTGCTATTCAATCTACTAATAATGTTAAAAATCTTAATTTGAGTATTGAAGGTGATACCCATTCGTGTGTTGTGTTTGTCCCTTTTATGTTGTTTGTTCAGAGGACCGCAATGGAAACAAGCCTATGCTTTATGCTACGGCTTTATTGTGTTTTTATCCTCGGTGATTGTCTGTATCTGTATTTGTGTTCCCTGTTTCTTTGTTGACATTCACCAAATAAAGTCAATCAATCAATCAATCAATTTCCAACTTCATCTTGGAAGTCTCATCAGGCTCATCTACGTTGTCATTGTATGGACACAAGACCAGTTCTTTCTTAGAAGGATCTGTAGCATTCTTCTTTAATCCTAAGACGTGACGAGGGTAGAGTGTTGATTCAATCCTAAAGGTTCCACCGCATTCTTTGACATTCTTCAGGATGAACAAAGCCTTGTGTCCACGGTCCCCAATGTTGGCTGGGACAGTCTACAAAAACAAACCCAAAAACACATAGGAAACCTAGGATGAGAGAGGACAAAAAATGGCAGCCATGGGAAAGAAACATAGCCAGAAGGGGACAGAGGAGATTGGTCGAATTCACTAGATGTAATGATGAAACTGGTAGGTTAACCACATGTTGTAGTAGCTTGGTGGTTGAACTACTACATTTAAAATTGTATAGTTTTTTTTTTGTCATTTTGAATGTAACCTACTGTAACTACCAACATTTTTATAAATGAAAAAAATTACTTGGACAAGGGAATTTGACAGTAGCCTCCATTTAATCCTTTTAGGTTTGTACTAGTACCTGCTATGGTTTAGCACCTTGGACAGCACATATTTATCTCTCTTGTTCTTTCTGCTCTACAGGCAGTAGAGATATATAGCATATTTTCGTCAGACGCTCAAACTCAGGCTCATTACATTTACATTACATTACGTCATTTAGCAGACGCTTTTGTCCAAAGCGACGTACAATATCACATTTTGTCAACAGTAGGAAACAACTATGCAACACAATCAATGACAGCTAAGACATTTTGATAGACTAGAGTAGCAGCTTGTAGGAAGTAGTTTGATAAGGAATAAGTAACATGTAGCATTAGTAGGTTTGAGTTTTTTTTTTTTTTTTTTTATCCTTCGTGTTAAAGTTGTGTGAACTGTCGCAGTTTTAAAATTGTAAACGCGGTTAGCCGGCTAGAGTCAGACGCTCAAACTCAGGCTCCATAGGGTTCCATTGCCATTGCCACCCAGTGACGCGGTTTGTTTACCAAAATGCTGCTCGGCTGATCCCCCGTATATGACAACTAGGGTTGGCTAACAAAACCCAGTCCCAGTTCCACTATGGCACCAGTTCCTGTATGACTGGACCGGACCGTGACCAAATTGCAACGCAGATGTCATTGCCTCATTTCGGTGCCATGTCTGAGCTGGCGATTAAAATATCCACCCTCCGGTGCACCTCTTCATAGGTTTTGAGTGCACTGCTTGAAATCGACTGTCTTCCTCTGTATGAAGTCAAACTTTATTTCACCTTAGTTTTTATTGTGAATTACATTCTAATTCACGATGAAAACTAATGTGAAATTATTAGAAAATGGTCAGGGGGCCACTCTGCACCCTGTCGCGGGCCGCATCTGGCCCCCGGGCTGCAAGTTGAGTATCACTGCTCTAGTGGAACATAAACAGACATACATTTACAAGTGGTCAAAAGTACCCTGTTGAAAAAACTGACTATTTATAGCTACTCACCAGTGTCTCTGCACTAATTTCAAGCTCCCCTTTGCAGCATACCACCACTTCCTTGCTGCAAACCTTTTTGACAACGAGTGTGACTGCTCTCCCATCACTCTGTTCGCTTGAATTGTAGGTTATGACATTGAATGTGCAGTCTACAAAGGAAATGGAGACAAGCAAGGGGAAAAGTAGCATGTAAGAGAAGATAAACATTCAATGATAAGAAAAATAAGTTGTTAAAAAAGCAAAATGTGATGAGTCAAATCTACTACATTGGCACTCCTCAGTGCACATAGGCTCTTACTCTGCTTAGGAAAGACTCATCTAGCACACAATCAGCTCTGTACATTTGGTATCCTTCAGGGCAGTGCCTCAACCTCTTCACTGCAACCATTAGCAACCCCGGAATCAGTACTTACGCCACATGGATTCAACCCCATGATCAGTACTCACGCCACTTGGATTCAAGTCAAAATCTTCACATTTTAGGCCAAAATGTTTGAATTATTATTTGATTATTTTATGCATAGCGACTGCCCCTCTACTGGTTGAAACCTGATTTTGAAATTGAGTTTCTTATCTTGGTGAAGTCGATGTAACGAGTCAAGTTCACCTCATGTCATCAGATCATCAACATTGCACTGAATGACACACTCACCAACAAAGCCTAAAATAAAGACAAATTATCAACGACTCACTGTAGAAATACATATGAAATTCAGTTGGTGCATATTGGTGCATCTTACCAGAATCACGTTCTTGCTGTTTAAGTAAGCCTTTAAACAGTAGTAGTCCATTACAATGAACCAGGGAGTCGTTCCCGCTTTTGATGCGCGTTTCTGAGCATCTCCTTGATTTTCGGTAAGAGTCTGTTTCAATTCCATCTTTGAAAGAAAAATTTCATAATAACCACAGTGATTTCATGCACCTACAAATACTACGGTAACACTTTATAATAACATTCAGTAGTAAGTCATTTATAAGCTATTAGTTAATGATTTGTATGCCTCCGCCGGCGATAGCCAGGCCGGAGGCATTATGGATTTGGGTTGTCTGTCCGTCCGTCCGTCCGTTCGTCCGATGTTCGTTAACGTGATATCTGAGGAACACCTTGATGGAATTTCATCAAATTTGTCTCAAACGTCGACCTGGACTCAAAGATGAACTGCTTAGATTTTGGTGGTCATAGGTCAAAGTTCAAGGTCACTGTGACCTCACGAACACCATTCCCAAGTTCGTTAACGCGATATCTCAGGAACGCCTTCCTGTAATTTCTTCCAATTTGGCTCAAACGTCGACTTGCACGCAAGGATATAGTGATTCGATTTTGGTGGTCAAACGTCAAAGTTCAAGGTCACTGTGACCTCATGACCGGTCGTTTCATGCTCGTTAACGCAATATCTCAGGAATGCCTTGACGAAATTTCATCAAATTTGCCTCAAACGTCCACTTGGACTCAAGGATGAACTGATTAGATTTTGGTGGTTAAAGGTCACTGTGACGTGTAATGACAAAAAATGCTTGTAGTTTGAAACAATTAATCAGTCGCTCGTTGAAATGAACAAAGGAGGTTTTATTTCCAAGTAATGGTCTGTCTGTATACAGAGAGTCACACTCGATTGGAAGTTTTAGAAGAAGTGCCCCAAAGCTACAGTGACTCATATCTATATCTTATAATGAGCAGTGGCTGGCCCCCACCCTCCGGAGTCTGCTGTAAAGTCCCATCACCTCACCAGGAGGACTCAACTCTCACTCTGGTCAAGCAGACCTGGACGTTATCTCCCTCACATGCCTGAAGGCCTTTGAAGCTCACCAAGCAGGGATGATTCATCCCAATGATGTTTTATAATGATGTTTTGGAACCACAGCATATCTCCGATGGGGAAGGCCACTCACCAACACTGAACACAGACAATAATGATCAACAATCAATCGATCAATCAATCAATCAATAATTTTCACTCACAGACTAACCCCATTTCCAAGCTCTTTGACGCGGTATCTCAGGAACGCCTTGACGGCTTGATTTCGCCACATTTGGCTGAAACCAGGGGCGTTTCTATGGGCGGGCCCGGGTAGGCACAGGCCCGCCCACTTCTTGCCCTGGCCCAGCCAAAAACCTTTTTTTTTTCTTTTCTTTTCTTTTTATGTGTGGTTTGCTGTCTTTGTCTACTCTGTTTATTTGTGTGATTCAACATTACATTTCATTTCCTGTGTGATGTTTGCATCAGAAATCTACCACAATCTACCACTTGCTGCTGCCTTGCTAGCTAATGGTTTTGTAGCTTAAAAATGCTGGGCACATCATCTCCAGAGTCTAATGCATGACGACTTCATGACATCCAGAAATTTTGCGCGCAAAGCGTGCAAAATTCCTAGATGTTATGGATTGTCTGTGGCCCACCAGGCCCACCTATAATTGAATTTCTGCCTACGCCACTGGCTCAAACGTCAAAGTCTGGACAGACATGGAGGTCAACTGCTCACTTGTTAGCGGAGGCATATATCCACAGTGCGGTCGTTCTAGTTTCATTTACTAATGATTTGCTCATCATTTGTTCATGATTAACAAATGTGTATAGAGACAGATTAGAATATAAAAACTTTGAATGACTTACAACTTAATAATCTACAAATGTATATTAATGTTTTGTAAATGATTAGTACATCATTGGTTCATCATTAACTAATAGCTTATAAATGACTTACTACTGGACGTTATTATAAAGTGATACCAATACTACTTGTTTATCATTACACAGGATGAAGCGATAAAGACAAAAACAAAATAAATGAATCAAAAATTACATTACCTGTATCGTCGTCCACTTTACTTTCCTCTTTTTTAAGAGAGTGTAGTAGAGCATTGGAAAACAAGAGCAAATAATTGTATTAGTTTCAATCAAATACAAAATTATTGAAAAGACCCCATGAACTTGTTGAGAAAGAGTAAAGTAGCTAATCAGTTTTACCGAAATATAATGTACCTCCTTCGGAGATTTCACAGCATGTAACAATGGGGCAGCTGTAGGTAGCCATTAGGTATACCTGGTTATAAGAAAAAAATCGTTATGGAATATTTACCCAGAATATGTAGTTCTAACTTAAATTAGTCAGGAAGACTATAATCTGCACTTTACACTTCCTCAGTTCACTTCTTATTTTCTCCACCCCTTCAAATCTGCTCACATGCTCAAAATAGCCTGTCAACTTCTGGGCTTCAATTGAATAATCAGCTGTTTGCCGCCTGGTCTCTATTATCCAATAGCATAGAGTCACATCACCTCTCACCCCACACACCTCCATTGTAAGCATATCACATTGCTTTTCACCCCTCATCGTAAGCCTATCACATGGCTGTTGTCCTATTAAATATGCTTGTTTCTATCCATTCAGCCTCCCAACCTTGCTGCTGACAGTCTCGCACCCTCCACTTCCCCTTCTCCACCCAGTTCCGCAGACCCATGAGATTCTTCAGTCTGAAGAGTCATCAGTTTCAGAAGGAGAGGCATCACCATCACCACCACCAGTATCATTCTAGACTCTACAGGGGGATATATCTGGCTGCTGCTCATGGCTGATGCAGCTCTATCTCAATATCTCCCTGTGGTGTCTAAGCGCCAAAGACTATTAACAATACCTCATTCTCATCATATTTTCTGTAAATCATCATTCATTCACTATTGTAATAAATATTATTTTATTCATTCTCTGGTATCTAGTCTCTCCTGATTGAAATAACTGTGTAAACAGTGTGTGAGGATAGCAGGGCTAGAGAAACCTTCATAGTTCTGATTGGGACAATTTCTAATTCATACAATGATATTATTCCTCATTTTCATTGGGGACCTCTCAAGGAATCCTTGAGGTTAGAATAGGCTACTCTGTTACAAATACATGACACAGGGGTCCCACTGTTTGAACACATAACTTTCAAGTTATATCCCAAATATAAATTATATCATGTCATTCAGCTGCTTATTTTGTACTTTATTTGGTGCATGAGAGATTGAACTTTGTTGCATTATGACTCGAGTACTAGAGGTCTTTCATGTTGACACTTACCTAGGTATTCTAAATTGGAGTACTTGGGTTTAAAGTATGTGTACCCTTTGATTTAAAAGTGACATGAATTCAGCAGTAAGCCCTTTCCATGCACCTTCCAGGCAGCTCACCCTTGCAGCTTCAGCTCCCCTGTAAAGAAATGGTAACAATGATGTAATGATTTTGGAATAAGATCACAGATTCAAAGTATTAGGCCTACTTTACAGCAGTGTCCACAGTATCATTGCACCAAATTACATTTAAAAAACATGCCAGTTCAATGCCGCTTTGCTTATTAGCAAGCAATGCATAGCCTACCTGGTAACATGACTGAGGACATTTTACTAGGGTCCACTCGACATTAATCCAATCAGCAGTTCTTTCAATAAATGTTCTGCTTTTATATTAGGTCCGCCTTATTGCCATAATATAAAACAGAGATTTTTAAAAGAGATCTGCTGCTTGGTGGATTATCTAGATTCTTAATTTGCCAGAATCAATAGACTGTAATCATGTTTTATGAGGCGTACGTTTGCTGATCAGCAAGTAGCCTACCCTAAAACATAAGATTTTTTTACTGGAGTAAGTTTGACATCTTCATACAAGAGAGAATGACATGTTTGGCCAGAACACTTAAGAGTAAAGATGAGCTGTATTGTATTTAGGCTTTATACAGCTGGCTGGTTGACAATATTGTAATTTTAGGAATGGTCTTCTAAATTTCTATCCATTTCATCATTACTTTTCACATTTTGTCCACGGAAAGAGCAGGAAACCACAGAGCAGGATGCTACAGGTGAAGTGTAACTTCCTGTGATCAAGTAAATATGTTTTAATATTCTGCTTTCTGTTTAACTTAGCCACCGATGTACATTTACAACTGGTTGACTATTGATTGATTGATTGATTGATTGATTTTATTATGGATATAAAAGACAACAAAATCCAAGGGATAAACATGTGGTCTTAAAAAAACAGGAATAACACATAACATCAAATAAACAATACAGATCAATCAAGAATAAAAAGAAACAAGAGATACAATCAACACAAGTTAAAAAAAACCATTTCAACAAAGGGCTCAGGCAGCACGTCAGAAGGTTCATTACTCTAGATTTAGCTGACACCATTTGCACCCCCCCCCCCCCCCCCCCCCAAACGATGGATCACCCAAGAGAAGCATGTTATAAATACATGGTTGGTGTTACACAATAACTACAGGTTTGAACAGGCCGCCTCTGAGATAATGTAGCTACATAATGTAGCCCAAGGCGTGACATAATGTTACTCACTCACCTGTGGTCTCTGATGTGGTCACGCGGATACAAGTTACTTACAACACAGCTAAACTTTTCTGCGACCAACCGACCACCATGCACGTCACAGCTAAAAGTCAAATGTCTCGTTCTGTAAAGCTGGTTAAAAAAAGTTTTGAACCAAACACCCCCCCAACCCCACCCAAATAATTTTCCGCTTCGGAACTGCAAACATAAATTGCTCAAAAAGTTGACTGCCCGTCTGCTGCCTTCTCGTGTGTTTCCTCCTCATTAGTAATCATAGTTCCACATCAAAGCTGTAAATTATATTTGAACGCGTCTTCCTACCTCCACTCCGGTCAACAAGCCAGCTTCCTCTACAAGAGCACCGATATATCGGTCTGCAGTAAAGCCACTTGCAAAACTTCAAGATACACCCACTCAAGGGCAATCACTTCCCCCCCCCGAACACATATGCACATATCAAGCAAGACATCCCACACATAGAAATAAAAACATGTAGCCTACATAACAAAGCATCCTAAGCAATCATGTACGTACGAATGAATAGACAAAACAAAAACAAACAAACAAACTTCTCACCACTAAGACCACCCCCGTGGGAGTTAGACCCCCCCCTGGGAGACCCACCCAGTCTGCTTGCAGCCAGGAAGGATTACATCACTGATGACATCATCATTGATGACATCATCGCTCAAGTGACATCACATCATTAGGTAATTAGGGCAATTACCTAATTAAAAAATCACACTTTACACTTCCTGAAAGTTTGAGCCCGATCCCAGTGGCATAGCTGTGGCCGGAGAAGGTTCTACTCGCTCGCTGGCTCACTCACTCACTCTCTCTCTCTCTCTCTCTCTCTCTCTCTCTCTCTCACACGCGCGTGCGCACACACACACACACACACACACACACACACACACACACACACACACACACACACACACACACGCACGCACGCACGCACGCACGCGCACACGCGCACACACACACACACACACACACACACACACACACACACACACACACACACACACACACACACACATCGCAGTGTCAGTCCAAGCTAGAGCCCCTTCACTCCAATGACCATCCACATACCAAGCAGGACAAAACAAGGTACAAGATATGCCCAGGTATGCCTCTCTCTTGAGGTCTGCAGACAGACCCTTCTCTTTTTACCACGGCGCTGGACCAGCGGTCCCGCTGGGGTCATAAGATGGAAACGTCAGGTCAGTCAGTCAGTCAGTCAGTCAGTCAGTCAGTCAGTCAGTCACTCATGGATGTTTAGTGAGGGATAGGAAGGTGCTAGAGAGTTGGGATTCAATGGTAACTATGGGGATGTGGGTGGTGTTTGGGGGGGGGCGCAAGGGGGATGAGGGAAAAGGGGCCATAGGGATATGAAGGTTCTAGAGAGTTGGGATTTGAGGGGTGGGTAGGATTAGTGGCTAGAGGGATATGGGTGGTTTTGGAGGCGGGGATGCCGCATAGTCTAAAAAGTTTGCGCTTGTTCTGGGTGGAGACTGGCTTGACCGCATTCTTCTTTAGAGCAGAACAGGATTCCTGCGGGTACGGTGGAGAGGCACTCAAATAAAGAGGTCAACATGAGGCACTTCTGCAAATGACAGGGCATGGTGCCACAAGATAGCAACAAGAGGCTTATGGTGTGAAAACTGTGTTCCTCCTGCAGGGGTTTGCTGCTTGCTGCCTAGAAAGCAAAAGAGGCTGGACTCTGTCCCGAGTGGAGATGCTGTCACAAAAGCATGGCTCAGATAAGCATCAACTGGGCCACGACACAAAAGCATAAGAGTGAGCACAATAGATGCCCCTCCTGTGCCATTTGAGTGAGATTATGTCGAGAATGGGTGTAGGCAGGTGGATTCGGTGTCCAGAAGAGGTGATTGTGTTCATCTTTGTACATTTTCTGAGCTTGTGAACCAGAATTGGTTGCCACAAGATCAGAACATGTGCTTAATCTGGTTACCAGATGATGTCCGGCTACGGCCAGTGTTTCCCCAGTGTGGGGTCTGGGGGGGGGGGGGGGGGGGTCCTCCCCCAGAATTGTTTTCAGCAGTGTCATTTCCTGTGTTGTGCCACTGCCAAGGACCTGTGTGTGTGTGTGTGTGTGTGTGTGTGTGTGTGTGTGTGTGTGTGTGTTTGTGTGTGTGTGTGGGTGGGGGGGGGGTTGCAGTACTGAGAAAGACCACAAGAGGGCACTATAACAGCGCTTTACAGTCCACAGACATGACCAGCAGCTGGCAAACGAGAATGTGCATTTTTTTCAGATAAATGCCACATAACACAAAGGCAACATACGAACAGGTGTAATTTATTAAAGTTATTTTGATAAAGACGTTGTTTATCTGTAACAGTAGCAAAAACTGTGGGCTCGTCCGGGATTTGAACCCGGGACCTCTCGCACCCAAAGCGAGAATCATACCCCTAGACCAACGAGCCGCTTGCAAAAGGAAATGGAGACTGGGAAAATAAACTTTGTAATACGAAATACTTGGAATATAGCACGAAGTTGGCGTCTTTAAATACGTCAGCAAAGTGAAACATGTGTGTCAAGAAGAATTTGCTGCCACGCATCGTGACGCATATCACCTGGGCTCCCTCCTCACCAATGCACCCTTTTCACCAGGGCCAGGAGAGTGGGAGAGTCCTGACACTTTTAGATTTTTTATTAAAGTGTGTGGAAACCCATGACCAAAATAGCCACAGGGCTACATTCTGTCACTGTATTTATGGATGGTATTATGGTGAAAAGAAATGATTGCCCTTTTTGCTGGGGACCCCATGGATGGAACCCCCTCAAGGACCCCTGGGGGTCCCCAGACCCCACGATTGAGAACCACTGTTTTAAGCAGCTAAGCACCTAGCCAGCTGCTTGGTCTGTTGAAGAAGTGCACTTACCAGGCTGCTGAGGACCGGATTCTTTTGTAGCTACTTGTCAATGGGGAGATTAATGGGGAATAAACTCCACATTGGCAATGAAAACGAGATAACGGAGGATACTGCTAATACCGCAGTGCATTGTGGTCCGTGCTAAGGAAGCTGCTCCGGAATCTGAAGAATTTGAGGTGTCCGTGTCCGCCGCACAAAGTCTACGGTTCATCCCCAAGCCAGTGTATCTGCACCTCTCTCATTAGGCAGTCTGTAAGGTAACAAAATATATTTCAGTAATACGTAGCCAATTAAGTTGTGCGAGTCGTGTTTTGTTCACTAACATCCTGCGAGAGAAGCCGCTCAGCTAACGTTAACTTAGTGGTTAAGGCTAACGTTAGCTTGCCTTTAGCTTTTACCTCAGTCAAATCGCTTTGATTTGAGTTCGCTTGATATTCTTAACGCTTTGCAGGAGCAGCCATTCACAACAGAGCTTTTCATAGCAGGAATTAGCATCCGTGCATTCGACATTAGATGATCTCACTCGATGCAGTGAGTTAATTTGAACTCCCATTCCAACACCAATCACTCGTCGACTCTCAGGGGCGTGACGTTAACTAACAAAACTCTGATTCAGATTGTTAGGATTCTAAGATAAGTTAGCTTGAATGCATTTCCAATGCAGAATTTCTAACGTTACTTCACGCTACTTTTCTGACCAATCAACAAAGTAAAGCGTTACTGTAGCCTCTAGCCTGGCCAACTAACTTCTGACGTTTTTTTTTTAGATTATTAGATAATGACTAATGTTATACACTATAACTAAAATCCCAGTCTGAATGAGGTGGCCCTATGTTTTGGCATAAACATGCCAGACAGCTTATTTTCATTTTGCATTAAAGTCACTGACCGAGAAAACAGCTACACCTGCTAGCTAAGTATTGTATTAATCAATGCTAACTGACAAGACTTTGGGATGGGTAACATAACATAAGACAGCTCGTATCTTCAAATCAAAAGATATGCAGTTGTAATCTGCCCATGCAACTGGCAGGAAAGGAGTGTATTTTTTTAGTGGTGACACACACACAGCTCTCACAAACCATTCTGAGCACAAACCAGACTTCCTGTCTCTCACAGACACACAGGCCTCTCGTCCTACTCTGGGTTAGCTCCATTTTATAAAAGATATGCAGAGTGCGTTGTGAAGATGCAATAGCTTGTTGAAGAGCTCTGTGGAAGTGTGTCAGAGTGTGTAATCAAATCTTTCCTGTTTCAGGTTTAAAGAGCAGAAACAATGTCTCAGGCAGACAAACTGAAGGTAAGCCCCAGAGAACAACTAGATGGATATTTTCCATCTGATCTGATGCATGTAATACAGTAATGCCAGATTTCTTTTTCTGTTTCAGTCTTTTTGTGTAATAGCTCAGAAGTGATATGAGACAGCAAAAGTTTGTCTGTTCAATCTGGCCTGTTTTGACTTCATTGTAGGGACTCAACTAAAGATTTTGATTTGCTATTAATTTCTCTATAGAACATTTTGTACAATCTTGCATTTCTCCCTATATTTCCTGTATTTTAGTCTTGTTCTTAACACATCCTCCATAGAGAGTGCTACAGAGAAATACCACTCTGTCAATGCTGGGCCATTCAGACTGATGCTTCGTGCTGATCTTCTTCACCGTGACTCATGTTGCGTCGCAGCCTGAGTTGAAAGGCCTGAAGGCGGAACGTGAACCCACTGCTTTCCCAGGCGTATCGTCACACTGCTCTGCTGAGTGCAGGGGGAAGGGAGGCTTTGTCAGCCATATTAAACGGCATAGCCAAACACCAGCTAACTGACAGCAAAATGTCCATTTGATTTGAATTTTACACTGCCTTTCGTTGTGGGTATCGCAAGTATTGGCCCACCCAGTAGCCTCTTTACCAATCTGAACAGTCTTCTCCTTACATGTAGTAAAGTAAAGGGTCATAAACATTGGAATGATGGCAGGGCGGATGGTCTTTAGCAAATAGACAGCAGATCAAGTCCCCTGAACATAATGATGAGCTGTTGGTGAACAGATGTCTTCTTGAGGTTTCTGCTCCAGCAGTGATAGCTGGCTGTCAAGTTTCTGCTATTATGCAAACCAAAACCTTCAACTTAAAACAGGCCTAAATTAAGGTTCGTCATCTGACGAGTTCCAGCCAAAGTGTTTGTTATGCACAAAGCGATATTCTCTCATTTGAATTTGAAGACTTATTACTGACTTGTATCGCTTTGTTCTGTTTATTCCAGCAGGGGCAGTTCACCAACCCCGAGACCCCGGGGTACGTTGGTTTTGCCAACCTGCCGAATCAGGTTCATCGCAAGTCGGTCAAGAAGGGCTTTGAGTTCACCCTCATGGTCGTTGGTGAGTGTGCTGCTGCTGCTGTCACACTTCTTCTGACATTCTCTCATACTTCATCCTTTTTTCGCGTCATTGCAGGTTATTAAAAAAAAATAAAAAAATAAAATATATTACCGTAATTATATTTAGCGTGGGAAATCAACATGAATCTCAGTGATGACACGGCTCAAGAGCCCCTCTCAGACTGTAAGCACTTTAGGAATGTCAGTCACAGCTAGAGTAAACATGAACACTTGAGGAATGCATTTAGTTTTTTGTCTCTTGGATGGAAAGAGTAATTTATCCGAGTGTCAAAGAGGAAATGAGAGATTTTCTCTCAGTGCGTGGTTATGGTACAGTATGTTGTCCTAGATATCGTGAAGACACACACGAGTGTTATGATTCTTTCACCTTCACGACTTGCTTATGAGATTTATAACTA
Organism: Poromitra crassiceps; assembly: GCF_964638095.1. Lineage (NCBI taxonomy): Eukaryota > Metazoa > Chordata > Actinopteri > Beryciformes > Melamphaidae > Poromitra > Poromitra crassiceps. Next base: position 14,384,696 of record NC_139639.1, read on the forward strand.
GCTGTTGATTATTCATAAACCTTGAGATGTTTGAGTGAGTTGATCACTTGCTCGTCTTGTAGGCTTCTTTTTTCCTAATTTCATTTGACATTTTTACAACATATTGTCTTCTGTGCAAAACCGCCATAAGTCCTTTTTGTTTGTATATCGTAGAGTTGAGTAAGCAAAGTGTGCTTTCTTTGAGCCTGTATTGCATAGTGCATATCTGTGTGTTTCTGAAGGCTTTTTGATCAGAAGATAAGGCCCATGTCTCATTTTAGTGTACTTGTTCAGCTGGTGTCAACACACAAACACACACGCACACACACACACACACACACACACACACACGACCCCTGCCTCTCTATATGGGGGAGGGTAGAGGCCCTCTTGTCCAGTGCTCATCTCTTGGCTTTAAAATATAAATAGTGAGGAATGTGGCCTATGGGCCTTGGGGGTTTGATTCACAGTGGACTTGGGCTGCCTCTCCTGGGAGAATACTTATGGGGTGTTTGTTTAACCTTCTATGCAGTGTTTCCTTTACATTTATTTAGACGTGCACAGCTGGATAGTTGTCCCCACACAGTTAGAAAAAAAAGTGTATGAAATCAAAATTCATCATCACGACCCCCCCAGAGACATTTGTTTTGACAGGAAACACTATGAACTATGAACTATGAACTATGAACTTTTCAACCTGTGATCCACATGAAACATCAGTTCTGACTAATGCCTGTATGCACAAACCAGATTTAGTACTACACTAATGCATTCTTCCATGTTGCATGAGGCCTGATGTCGGTCACAAGGAGCCATGATGTTTCCTGCAGTACAGAGAGGATCTCCTCTGTTCTATATTTGGAGCCTAAATTGGAAAGTGGGAGTTTTGCTTTGGTAGAGACAAAGATCATACTGAACCCTGAACTATCTCTTTGTTTTGTTTGTTGTTTTGGGGCGGGTTAGGCTTGGGAGGATAGATGAGGAATCCCCCTAACCCAGGCATGTCCAAAGTCTGGCCAGGAGGCCAATTATGGCCCGCGGACCGATTTTACGCGGCCCTCGGCTTGTTTCTCAAAGTATACTATGTGGCCCTCCGCACACAGTGTTGGTCAAGCAAGTGCAATTTGTGTTTTTTTCCGTTCACCTAACGATGACAGCGCTATCATACAGTTTGTAGACAAGCACCAAGTAGGAACTACGCAGGTGGAACTAATGTTTTCAAATGGTAAACAAAATCCTTAGAGTACAATTGTATTGTATGTGATTTTTTTTATAACCCATATGATGCTAGAAGCATCTGGCCCCCTGGTATTTTCACATGATCTAATCTGGCCCCCATTCCAAAAAGTTTGGACACCCCTGCCCTAACCAGACAATGATTAGGATGATGATGGCCATTTATTGTCTCCTCTGTCAATAGGTGAGTCTGGACTTGGAAAATCCACTCTGATCAACAGCCTCTTCCTCACTGACCTGTACCCTGAGAGAGTCATCCCAGGAGCGGCAGGTAAAATGCACGTGCATGCACGCACTGGTGCACAAACACACAGACATGCACAAGCTCTGGCCCTGTTTCTTGGAGTTTGTTATGCACTAGTTCTGTCTCTGATTTTATAATCCTTGTTTTTATCTTTTTTTTTGTACCATGACTTGACTCACACAAACACACAAGTGCAAACTTTACTCAAACTGTTCTTAGTTGTGCCATTCAGTTAAATTCCATGCAGATTATTCCTAACCTAAAGAGCCAGTGACCTAAACGCCCAACCCAGTATCTCTCTAATTTTCTCACTGCTTTGTTTTTATTTGCTCTGTTCCTCGTCTGTTGACAGAGAAGATAGAACGGACGGTTCAGATCGAGGCATCTACGGTGGAAATCGAGGAGCGAGGAGTGAAGCTCCGCCTTACTGTGGTTGACACGCCAGGATACGGAGACGCCATCAACAGCCAGGACTGGTATGAAATATTTTTAGGCTTTCTGGTGATGAAGTAAAGAGGTATTTTTCAAGGGAGCATCATTTACATAATGTTAATCCTGTGATGGACAGTAATGGTCCACTAATTTTGAACAGTTTAGTTTAAGTTTGCGAATTTGACACATATTCTTTCTGGTTACAGTAAACTGTGATGTGCGTGTGTTTTTTCCTCCTCCAGTTTCAGCACCATTATCAGCTACATCGACGACCAGTTTGAGCGCTACCTCCACGATGAGAGTGGCCTGAATCGTAGACACATCGTAGACAACAGAGTTCACTGCTGCTTCTATTTTATCTCCCCGCTGGGCCATGGGTGAGTCCAGAGGCAGACGCTTGCACACGCAGAACGCTTCAGTTGATCAAAGTTGCAGTCAAGTTCCCCTATGTTTCACTATTAAACATGACGTCCCATCTCCTCTCCTGTCACTGCCAGCCTGAAGCCCCTGGATGTCCAGTTCATGAAGGCCATCCACAATAAGGTCAATGTGGTCCCCGTCATCGCCAAAGCTGACACGCTCACCCTCAGGGAGAGGGAGAGGCTCAAGCGCAGGGTGAGGACAATCGACTGGATCATTGTGCAGCATTTAAAGTTATTTTATTTATTTTAGTCAGATTGGTTTTTTAGCCTTTTTAATGTGTTCTTTATTTTCGGGATTGGGTCCTGTTTCAAATGTCTTTTTATATTGCTTTTGTTAAAACTGTTTTAACATCTTAAATGGTTTTTTTTAATAGTCTATAGGTGGAAGTAGTTTTATGTTTCTTTATTGTTATGTCTGTTTTTATGTCGGTCTGAGTCGTCTGTCCGAGACCAAGGACCACAATGGAAACAAGTCCTCGGACTTTATTGTGTTTTTATCCTTGATGGTGATGTATGAGTGGCCTTTATATTTTTGTGTATGATGTGCTTTACTTTTGTCATTCATCGAATAAATCAATCAATCAATCAAATCTATTCCAATGACTGAGATGAAAGCAGCTGTTATCATTCATAACTGCTATTGCCATATACCATGTTGAGGTCTTCTGTTAAAAATGAGAGACCAAAAGACAGACAAACCCCAGCGAAGACATGCAGTGTCATGGATGGCAGACTTGTCAAATTATTGGTTTCATTAAAAGAAGTGTCTTTCTTAAAGGTCATCAAGCCAATGTGCTTTTCTCTCCCACCAAGGATTTCCGTCAAGTTATTTCAGTCTGAAGTCCCATGCAAACAGGCTATAATAGATTCTTATTCATGTATGTAAAGCCAAATGACCTGTGTTTGGTCCTTTAGGTTCTCGATGAGATTGATGAACATGGCATCAAGATCTACCACCTCCCTGATGCCGAGTCCGATGAGGACGAGGACTTCAAAGAGCAGACCAGGATCCTCAAGGTAAACCCTCCCTTCTGCTGCCAAAAGCTTTTCACCACTGAATCCATTCCAACTAAAGTCAACATAAGTTGATATTATTTTACCCCCGAGATGGAAGACTTATCAAGAGAGCTTATCATTATAATTGTCATAATTATCTATGTGGGTGATTGAACTATGACGAGCATCCTTTTTGTACCACTGCTTTTCTCCAGGCTAGCATTCCGTTTGCAGTGGTAGGATCCAACCAGCAGATTGAGGCGAAGGGGAAGAAGGTGAGGGGTCGCCTGTACCCCTGGGGAGTTGTGGAGGTGGAGAACCCAGAACACAACGACTTCCTCAAGCTGCGCACCATGCTGATGTGAGTGGTTCACCAGAAGCTTCATACTCAGAGTTCTCCTTCATCTTGCCAAGACTTAAAGAAAGAAGACACAGAGAGAGCTAACAGACGTGCAGGCACACGCTTAAAACGTGCCGATGTATTCCAGTTTAGCTAGAAACTGTGTTGAGAGAAATGGCAACAAAACAAGTGTGGCCACCTTGCTGAAATATTTGAGAGACATGCGTTTCCCAACATGCTACACTGAGCGCTAGACAAAGAACCTTATGTCAGGGGGTGGCTAATTCATCCCACCAAAGCAGGGTGGAGAGGAGATAAAAAATATTTTGCTTAGCACAAAGCTAGCAATCTTTGTTGGACTAGATTAGCAATAGAAAAAAAACATGTCTGTCGCTTGGTTGTAGTGCATACAATTACACAGACATGCATGACCCATATTCCAGATATTACATAAGTTTATTTATTGCAGTATTATGTTGTGTGTCACGTTTGTCAAGTTAGCCAGTTATGTACCTCAGTTTCTTTGTGTTTTGCCAGTTTATCCTGTTAGTTGTGTGCAGACGTATGTTTCCAAAATGCCACAGTCCACGTGTCCATCAAAACCTTGATGCAGAGTAACATAATAGCAGCTCTTCTGCTCTGTTGTGATTCAATATTCAATATTTACCTGCACCTTTGGGCACTGGGCAGTTGACGTTTCTCTCTGCGGGATGCACTTTGACAGGTGGTGTGCTGTAGCCTGGGTAAACCCAGCCTCCACGTGACCTGCTCTCAGTCACTACAGTCTGTCTGAGAGTAGTGTGAGTGTAGTGACTGAGAGCAGGTCACGTGGAGGCTGGGTTTACCCAGGCTAGGTGTGCTGTACATGTATGGCTTGCTGCTATTCAAAGCAATGCCCTCTGTGTTGTTTATGCCTGTGATTGCATGACATAATGTACAGCAACTTTATCAAGCATCGATTCATTCACATCCCCGCCAGCAGCAATCCACAGATGCCCGTTTAACTCTGTCAAACACTGATTGATTGTTGCTGTCTTTACACTGTGAGAGTATTGATTGATTCCACAAACCCTCTCCCCCTCTCCTCCCCCCCTCCTCCCCCCCCCAGCACCCACATGCAGGATCTGCAGGAAGTGACCCAGGACCTTCACTATGAGAACTTCCGCTCGGAACGCCTCAAACGCGGCGGCAGGTTGTCCTCCCATGGTTACGTTCTGCCTCTGTCTCCTGCGTACGTACTTGTCTGTCAGCCTGCTTTTCTGCACCTCCCCCCCCCCGCCTCAAACAGAAGACCTCCCATAAAGTACTATAGCATTATTTATAAATCCACCAAAGGGACCATAGCCGGACACGCACACAGCTGGAAAAAGTAACGGTTACAGCTGTAATGTAAGCCAGCTACAGTCACAACAGTTTTTTTAAACAAACTCTGAAGGAATATAAATCTAAAGGGATGATGTTCCCCCAGTCAAGCTGAAACTGGTAGCAGAAAATTGTTTGTATTATTTTCGTTCCGTTATTGATCCATATTATGTTATTTAACTAGTACAGTTCTATAGTACAGTAGCTCTAACTCGTCATTTTGCACGTTTACTGTACACAAATTGGCCCTGGTGGTAGTGAGTTAGAACTGAACCGTATTATGGGGCTGTTATGGTTTAACATGGTTAGTAGCTAGTTGGACGGCATGTGTAGTTTGAGAAACTTTAGAGATTGTACATGGGATTACTATGTATACTATGTACGTGTCATTTCACCTAGTGTGGGTATATCATCATTTAACCTTCAATGTAGACCAACAAGAATTCTTGTAGACTTTCCTCTAAAGCCAACCCAGGATAAGGGCGTGGTTTTACTGTCTTCCCATTGCCTCGCCATCTGTCCAGTGATGGCTGTCTGGTCTTGATTTGTCCAATCCCGTGAGTGGACTGTTGGAGGTACCGTTTTTCTGCGGGGGAGGTATCACTTCCCTTGGCTCTTGCACTTGTCGCTTTTCTCTTGAATCTTGCCTCTGGAGCTTGCTACTTTCACCTCTTTCTAGTAATTTGTTCTAGACTCCCACTTTTCTCCTGTGAGCTTTCAAAGAAAAACTTCACTAACCCACTGACTCCCTTTTCACTCTCTATATGTCGCTTTTTCATGTCTGCTTGATGTTATTTGAAATGGCACCACATGCGCTTTCCAACACGCACGCACGCATACATGCATTGTATGTACAGTATGTTTGGGTTCTTACTCTACCCTATTTCTCTGCTGATTTCTCTGCTGATTTTGTTATCAAGATGCTTTATAAATTGTTGTCCCACAATGTGATTTTACACTGTATGAAATCTCTGATCAGTGATCACACATCCAATTATGAACTTACTCATTTGTGATTATTAGTTATTTACCAGTACATTCTGTAGAGCTGTTGGATGTTGATTCTGTGGCCCCTAACTCTACCTGTCATTGCTCCAGGAAGGGACCAGAGCCGGAGGAAATGGACAAGGATATAATCTTGCAGGAGAAGGAGGCTGAGGTGAGATATTTCAGCTGTTACTATTTCCTTATTTAGAGGGCATTCCTTTCCCTTAGATGCACCTATTTTGCTCTGATGCTGTTCAGCATCATAAAACTCCTAAAACATCTTAAAACACTGTCGTACCGGTCTCAATTTCAAAATTGTGCACATGTAAACATTAACGATACTGTACATTCGCAAGACATTCGATGCAATGAATTCAGAGCTTCAATGGCAATGTACCTACTGGTATGTATGTTCTCTGTCTTACTCTGGTAAAGATAATTAAATGGTTCATTTATATTCAAACAGTCCAAATTGGTAAGTGGAACAGTTAATGATAACACTGTTGGCTACAATTAAGTTTAAGGGAGATCTTGATAAATTCCACAAAATTGCCAATCTAACATGACCTCAAAATCTTGGTTGTGTATCTAAGCATAAATGGATGTTCTTGTTGTAAGTGCAGTTGTACCCATGTCATCCCTGTACAGTTGAGACGAATGCAGGAGATGATTGCCAAGATGCAGGCCCAGATGCAGAAGCAGGGAGAAGGAGAGGATGTGTGAAACCCCCGTGTGGTGAGCAGGAACCTACACGCACACGCACACGCACACACAAACACAACACTCACTCTGACACAAACATGGCACATCACAGTCACACTGCACTATTTACACCTGAACCATTGTTCACACAATTTCTGCTTTTGCAACTTGAATACACACATGAGGTTTCAGAGGTCTGGCTTGATTTCGAGAAGATGTGATGGTATCATGTCTTGTCCTTCCTTCTTCCTCTCCTCTCAGGGATTTGAGCCACAGCTTGAGTTGGACCAGAGACGGCCGATGGCAGAACACGAGCGAAAGCTAGAGAAGGATACTGGTCATTGACTCTTTCGGCTTGCCACTATCTTAGTTACGTTTATTTCACTCCTATTTGGGATTTGGAGTTCTTTTTTATACATATAAATATATATATATTCAAACAGTATTATGTTTATATATTTACACACGGTTCTCTCTCTCTCTCTAAAATTCCATATTTTTATTCTTTTTATTGAATTGACAGTTATTCAAATGAAGTAAAATGACCCAAAGCCACTGGGATGTTGTTTTTTTCTTTGTTTATTTTCTCTTTTTTTTGTTGCTATTAAATAAAGCCAAAGTCTTGCTGCTGCTCCTCAGTGCTGTTGTTTATGGCGCTCCTTTTGGCCCCACAACCAACGCAGATAATGTGCTAACTGTTGTTCTGGGAGAGCGCTCAAATGGGAGTCAACTACTGTACTGTGAAAAGTTAGCAGCTCTTGCGTTTTTTTTCGCCCCAAGAGCAAAAATGGCTAAGCCCATTTTTATCAGTTATATGCCAATGTTTGAAGATTCCTTTTGTGAAAAGATAACATTTTCAGAGAAGATCCTCTGGCTTGGTGAAAACACAAGCTTCCCTTTAACTTGTGAGGGTCCATCCTCTTCAGTGTTATTCTTATCCCACTTGTCTGCATGCAACGCTTGACCCCGTCTGAATTGCCAATGTGCAGTAAACCAATTCCAAGTGAATTTCCCCCCCAAAAGCCGTCTTAGGATCAGCTTCCACCTCTTCCTTTCCTAACCTCATCCATTAATGCAGCTCCCAGATCAGTGTCAGTAAGGACAGATCCATCCTACTTCTGTTGGACTTCCTCCGATTTGATGACAGATGCACACTGTGACCTGTGACCTCCTACAGTCTTCCTGTAGACCTGAGAAATGAAGGACAGACACACCAGGGTGTTTCTGAATAACTCTAGGGTGCTTTTAGTCAACAAGCTGTATTTTCTCCCTGTGTCCCCCTACATTGTACAGTGAATCGGTGTTGAGTGTCCTAACATGTTGAATTCAAATGTGGTATTGAGTATAACAGGTCAACAAGTAGATCTACTGTATTCCTCCCCAGTTTTGTGAAGTTGCATGACAGTATGTTCTGTGGAGGGCAGATGTATCCATACAATTCTGTCGTATCCCAGGAACCATAAGCTATTTTGCGCTTCCATGTTTCATTGACATAAGTCATAACTCTCATGCAAGGGGTCTGGGCAAGAGATTTTGAGAATTATAAACTTTTGGCTGTCCCAACGGCTAAGTACTTTGTGGTATCCATAACTACAGAGGAGGTTAAGGGTGATCTGATGGGGTCAATGTAGCAACATCTCCCTCACCAGCCAAAAAGTTCTTAACATTCCTCTTTGTGCTGTTTTATCCAATAACGTACCACATAAATTTATTGATGCATATCTTGTAATAAACATTTTTATTAAACTTGCAGTCTTCTGTGACTTAAGCCTTTTTTAATTTCTCCTTGTCCAAGTAATTGCAAGAAGCATATATCTACCGTACCTAGAGTAACAACATGGAAGGTAGGTATATTGTCAATCTGTTTTATGTGGAAAATATATACCGTAAATTCCGGACTATAAGCTGCACCTTTTTTCCCGTTTTTTGGGCATTTTTGGCCCCTGCGGCTTATATAACGGTGCGGCTTATCTATGGATTTTTTCCAAAAAAAAAAAAAAAAATCTCTCTTTTTTAGCACTCTTTCTAACTATAAATCCACTTCTGTTTTAATTTCCTCTCTTGCCCTCTTTTCACCACACTGTATGACACTGTGTGCACTGTAAATAACAACACAGGTGGTGTTGTGTTATGTTGTTTTGTTGAAATGTTAATAAATGGGAGCATTACATATGGTAATTAAACATTAAAACACACACAAAAAAAAAAAAAATACCATTAAAACACCTGCGGCTTATAGTCCGGTGCGGCTTATATAAGAAAAAAATAGTCAACTTTGAAGGTGCGGCTTATACACCGGTGCGCCTTATAGTCCGGAATTTACGGTACACAAATTGAAATAGATGCTGGACTAGATTTATGATTTACTCTTGCTGTATTTGACCGATAACTCTCAATCATGAGAGACTAGTAGAAAGGTTTAATAAACGAATGAATAAATAGACAAATTAAGTTTGGCATATGACGCTCACTCCTCTTGGGATGAGAGGAGGGCATCAGTGAAGTGTAGGAGAGACATGTCTTGAGCTGATTGGATACTGGGAATATGGAGAAAAGGGGGCAGTTGTGATGTCATCAGTGATGTCACTTGAGCAGGGAGTTCCACACCCTGAATGAAAAGGAGGCGTGCCGTGCACAGCATAGGGTGATATAACCTGGAACTGGGTGATGCTGCAGAAAGCTAGTCTTCATGAAGTCAACTCGAAACCACACGTGTTTCCGTTTTGTTGAATCTTTTGTAATGCTTCTGTGCTAAATGCTTGAACCACCACATTGTCCAATTAAAATGCATTGGGGCATCATAAAACATGTAAAGACCAAAATCTACTAGCATTGATATCAACATCAATAATTTATTGGGGCAAAATATTTACAAACAATGAATGTATTTGTATCATACAAAGCATCGCTGTCCAGTGCAAACTCATCAAAGCTATTTTTCACAAGGAAGAGAAAACATTCCCATTTTAACAGTGTAATAATAATAACATTAATAACCAGTTATATAACATACTTTGCTGGTCCAAAGTACCAGAAACTTTCACAGGTTATTTTGGGGTATTTATGGGGGGGGCAGTAGCTGAATTTGGTGATGGGAGGTTTGCGGCAGACAGCGACAAAATAAAATTAAAGGTTTTACTTAAAGATAAATACAGCGCTTATAAACAAAGCAAAATGTTGATGCCTCCATAATATGTGATAAATCTCCATGATATTACAATATTCAAAAATAATGAGACCAAATTAGTTCATATACTGTACAGGCATCTATTACACATGATCATACAAACAGTAGCACTAAGACATCACACAGCACGATGAATAAAAACACTTTATTTTCATGCTTTTATTCTTGTAGGTACTCATTAGCCAACTGATGGGGAAAAAAACTTGGTCACATTCTCTGGAAAACCAAGTACAGACTGTACCAACAAGATAGAAATAAATGATCAGTTACATAATATATCCTTAGTGTTTCTGAAATCACTCTGTCAAGTGGATTTTGGGTATTCAAATTTCACACTAACTCAGTGAGCATGTGACCCACAGAGTTAAACAGAAAACACTAAGGTCAAAACTAAAACATTTCAACAATACTGAAATACAGTACATAAGGACTGAAATGTTTTGGGTAACATCATGGAACTCAAAGGACATTCGGGGCAAATGTTATGGCATTTCTTGACTTAGTCATGTTACTTTTGACACTTTAAGAATATGAAGCACTTCTTCAAACTAGACAAGACAGGTCTGAGCTTTGGTCCTGTAACTTCCAGCTCTGTGCTGGGTTCCCAAAACGTGCAGTGTTTCCCCTATAACTTTTTTCAGGCCTGGTGGTACCGACCCAAAACAAAACCTAAACCGACGCGCCTATTGGCGAGGTCGGCTTTGGTCAGATGGCACAGCAGGCAGTCTGCAATTTATATTTTATTTAAAATTTTGGTTCGCTCGGTATATTCGAGACAAAGTGATCACAAGGAGAGGATGTCTTTTCTCTTTTTTGGGGGGAGACATTTTTGCCTTTAATTGACGGGACAGTAGGCAGACAGGAAAGGTGGGGAGACATGTGTCCAATGACCACGGTTCGGATTCGAACCCGGGGCGGCCACGCGAAGGACTAAGCCTTTGTGGTACGTGCTCTACCAGGTGATCCCAGCAGAGCATGTCTTAATAAAGTGCATTTATTGCTGAATAAATAAGCTGAGTAACTTATTGCAAAAGATTACCGGGATGCAAACTCACAGGCTCCCAAAAACAAATGCTTATTGATTTGAATGAATGTATATTTGGTCTTATTTAGTGCTCTTGTATCCATTACTGTCAACACCAATACACGTTTTGTTGTATTGTAAGCCATAAAGCTTTGTATTGAAATTTGTAAAAATAATAATAATAAAGAAATCAATCTGGCCTGGCGGGGGTCCTCAATTGTAGGGGAAACACTGATGTGTTGCCTAAGTAAATCCTTGTTCCCCTTCTAAACCTGTTCCTCCACGTCTCTCCTCAAACTACAAAACGTCTCATTTACAAATTTTTCTCTATAAATAAGGTTGCTTGTAGTTCTCACGGGGAGGACTGATCGTAGGCATCACTCTAAGTAACTTCTATATTGTGGCTGTGTAAAAGATTTATCGTGTTAAACAAGGAGTTGCTTTGGCTACCAAACACTTTGGAAGACTCAGCCTCGCTCCATCTCAGCGTCGAAACCAGATCCAGGTGTTGACGAGCCAGAATGCCACTGTAGCAGAATACAGGATCACCTCTCGCTTGGAGCGTTCCTTGTTTTCCTCCTCCAGCAGCTGCAGGCGGCGGTTCAGCTTCACAATCTGTACGAACACACCGGTCATACAGCAGTCAGAGATAAGCTTTAAATCAGCTTTAAGGATCACATTTTTTGTCAAACAAGATGTCCTTGCTTCCTTGCTATATAAACATCATGGAAGTCTCAACGTGGTCCCCAGATAAAGCCACACCAGCCATGTAAGGGAAAAATGCCTCCAAACTACCAGTTTTGACTTCTGTGATTTTGTGACATCACAAAGTAACACTCTTTTCATTCGCCCGCTTACAGCACCGCCACGCCAACTGAATGTAGCTGTGTAGAATGGAAAAAATATACAGAAAATATACAGAAAACAATCAACTGCACCAAAGATGGATGTATCCCAACAGATCATCTTATCATATCTTATCAAAACAGCACATAGTTAATGAGGGAAGAGACAGAACACATACAGAAGTCCCACAGAGGCTGGATTTGAGTTAGTTTTTTTGCAACAGAATTCATAACCTTGTTTTGAAGACCCATGAGACACGTTTTATACAGTTAAAAATAGCATGATATGAGACCTTTAAATAAGCAAACACCTCAACTCAACAAACCAGGAATCAGTTTTTTCAAATAACCTTTGATTGATCCTTGTCAACTGACCAGTAAGGAATGGTATTACAACGACATTACAGTAAGTTGTGTTTTTTTTCTATGACAGCACAGGAACAGAGCTGCACAGTAAAATCATGAACCCCCTTTTCAGCAACATAGGACATCAGTCTTTTAGGCTCAAGGCAGAGATTACCTGACGTCGTAGTGAGGAGGCGTCCACTAAACCAGTCTCCTCAGGTGCCATGTCCAGGGCCAAGTCCAGCTGGGTCCTATGGAGGACAACACATCTTCATGGACAATAACCAGGGGTAACAAACAAGGGATGGCCTGGCCAGTAATAAATGCTCAAGAAAAGGGCAATGATTAATTCAGCCTCGTCTCGGTGCATAGTGAATTTAAATTGACAGCTATGAGTATGGGGTGGGGTAAAACACACCTCAGTAACAATTAAAATGCACTATATACTGCTCAGGTAAACACATGACATGTGGCTGGCAGTTCAAGGTGTTCAATAGGACAATGAACACCTGGCTCATTAATGTTTCCGCAGGTCAGCTTTCCCTGTCGAACCCTTTGCTGCTCAAAGACATGTCAGTTCAGAAGTGAAACATGATGACTGCAGTGTGTCACTGCTGGTTTGAATCAAGAATCATAGAGATGACAGCCAGGGCTTTCTATATAGCTTTTATTGCCTTTTTATTAGTCAAACATATGGCAACATTATGTTAACATAACGACCACACATACCTCTTTTCTTTTTATAAATGAACCTGCCCGTCTACCTAAATATCAGCGCTAAAGGAGAGGCGTTACCTGCGGTGGTTGTCGTCCAGGACCTCGAGGACCTGCTGGTAGGCCCGGCGTGTGGTTGACTGGAAGTAAGACAGGAAGCCCGCGGCTGTGAACAGGTTGATGGTGGCATCCTCAGGGGAGCAGAGAGGAGGGCACGCCCGGACTGGGGGGGCAGAGGGGGACGGCGTTACACTAGCAGGAGGAGGAAAAGTCAAGACAGAAGAAGAAGAGATGTTTTTTTAAGCAACTGGGAGTGAAAGCAAAAAAGGGGAAGAGGTGGCAAACGCAGCGAGAAGAGATAACAGCTGAGAAGCAGTGCTGACGAGACATAAGAGCCAGGCTCTGTGGATGGCTGCTTACCTTACATCAGCTCTGTTGATCTGGCCATTGAAGCGGCCAGACAGGTGCTCACTGGTACTTCGTTCCCTTCGCGACCGAGAATGAAAATGGGCCTATGAATGATGCATAGATTTGAAACAATGTCAGACTTGCATATCGAGTTACAATTTAAAACCCCCCTTTTTTGTTTTACCTTCCCTTTAAAACAGGATATGACACGCTACACAGCTACCAGACCGATTATAGCCACTACTTGGCCAGCAAGACTTGTTTTTCTGGATTGAATCGAGTCCACGCAAGTCTATGGCAAGCTGTGGCACCCACGCCAGGTCTATGAATTCAACCGATGATGAATCAGAAAACACAGGCAATATTCAATAGCAAACTACATAGATGTACTATATAACACCACATTGTGGGGTAACACACGCTGGTTGGCTCCATTAGCCTACAACTAGTGTGATCAGTTTCATCCATTCAGTGTAATGAGGAAGTAAAGCTTCATCATATCAAGAAATAAAAAAACAAAACAGAATAGAAACCTTGATTTGACGCTTACCACCTGGCTGGCTGCATGTGTCTGTGCCGGGGGAGTTTGTTCAGTCTCCAGGGAGTCCAGCGGCTGCTCTGTAAGGGTGAGGACCCGTGGGGGGGCCTTCATGTTCAGCAGGTCCAGAGGAGGGGTGGACTGAATCAGGTCCAAGTCTCTGGGATGAGAGTACTGAGGGTCATCGTCATCCCCTGAGGAGGAAGGGAGGAGAAGAAGAGGATGCAAAAATAAAGAGTAAGAGTTGGTCGTTCAAGATACTAGGAGGAAGGACATCTGAGATATAGGGCCTGTGGCCTACCGATTTCAAGCTATAAATGAAGGTAATGCAAAGTGATCGATTAATCTTCACTTTCATCAAACACGAAGCAATCACACAGCTTATTGAGTTTAGCACACTTGCCACAGTTTTGCTTCAATTGAAATTCCATGGGTCAAAACGTTTGTGCAGTCTTAGACAAGTTGGGAGCAACTTGCAGTGTGCAGTCAGACTCTACACTTGCTTTGTAGTCTACCTGGTTAAGTTTCGCATGCATACATGCTTCTGTTGAACTCCCGCCTGCGGTGCGGTGCTCACCTGCTATGACGATCCTCTCAGGAACCTGCATCAGAGTTGTGTGTGTGGGCAGGTGCTGCTGGAACAGCAGAGCCCCTGGCTGGTTCTCTGGGGCCACCTTGAGGGTCTCTGGGATCCGCATGCGCTGGCTGATGCCCTCTGTATACTCCAACTCATAATGGATGCGGTTCATCTCGGCCACCTCCGCAGAGGGGGCGGGGAAGGTTGGCCCACTCATCCAGTCTGCACACACATCAAATGACAGGAAATGGAAAAGACTACTTAGACATGACCAACAGTTAAAGGGTAGACTAGACACAGACGTGCAGTGTGTAGGTAAAAAAAGGCTACACTTGATGTAGCCTACATCAACATTTGGTGGCATTGTGATAGTGTCATGAGTGTCAAATGTCATGGCATTGAAGCCCACATCTATGATGTATTTTACCCCTCCCTTATGAGTGTCATGGGCTTGGAATCCTTGCTGTTTATAGTTAAAGTGACAACTTAATTTTTTTAAACGGCAAATATGCTGAATAGCCTATAGTAGTAGGCTCAGTGGTAGCGTTCTGCCCAAAACAGCATCTTGGCCCGTTCACATGTCGTGTAGGAACCAAAATAAACCCGATGTCATGGGGTGGGATGGGATGGGGGGTGTGTAACGTTAGCAGACAGAGAAATACGAAATTGCATTTGACCTCAGATGGTAACTACAACGTTAGCATTTGACGTGTTTGTTCTTGACACATGGTTTATATCATCTCTGAACGTAAATTTACCATAAGTGGCCTAATCGAACATAAATATGATCTGCCATCGTGTTTGATAAGCCCTTTCAATGCAATGCTTTCAGTTTCAATGTTGATGTCGGTGCACCAAGCGCAGTGCGTTGACAACCTCTAACAAGCTGGCTATTTAGCTGTCACTTTATTGTGACCACTTACCGTTGTGGTGTTTGAACGTTGTTTGGTTTAAAATGTCATTTGTCGAAAGGCTGTTCGTCACCGAAAAGGCGAGACCAAAAAGATGCTGCTCCAGCTGCTAGCTAGGTCGCTACATGCACAGACAAATACAATTCCCACAATTCCATTCATCAAATACACTAATGCGCATGCGTCTTCTGTATGGGCCATGGTCCTCCTCAAGCTTCAAATGGACAACAGGCTGAACGTTACTTGAAATGAATTAAATATTAATACATGTATACTGAAGGGGGCTTTCCCCCCTCTTCTATACCGCTGATATAGTGAGTCACACGGTATATCGCTTGCTTTGCCGGGGGCTGGTGAGTACTCCGCTGGACTCGGAGGCCGACAACAGTACGCGGAGTGACAGCCCCGTTGAAGCCAGCAGATTGGGTGTTTATCTCGTTGGCTAGCTGGCTAGCCACCTAGCCTCCTAGACAGCTAACTGAAGGAGTTGGAGAGGAGGGGAGGAAAAACGAGAGAAGGATTTGACAACTGCGGGACACGGGCAGAGAGAGGGTCCCTTTCCTGCCGAACCTGCCGAGGGGATGGCACACCTTCAAGACATGCAAAACCAGGTACAAAAATCCTCCTTTCCGAAACTGTCACCTCCCTTCTTTTCCCAGACAAGGCGAACCCCCATGACTGCTGCTAGCTTTCGATGAATAGGTGGGTGGGGGCGTCTAAACCACCAACGTGAACAATAAGTGATACAATTTGGTATAATGCTAGACAAATCCCAGATTCACCAAGTTTCACCTCCTGGCCATTGTCGACAACGATGACACATAGCAACAAACAACCTATGAATGGAAGCAGAAAGCTGTTCATTTCATTATAGCCTACTATACAGCAATAATGAAAAAATAACGGTTTGTAATATTTGAAAATTGTAGCCATCCACTGCGACATTTATGATGTTATGGCCTTTTCAAGTGCATTCACAAATTCAAATCACCACTCATTTCCTGATGTTATAGAGAGGGAAAACCACTGAACTCAGAAGTGTCATGCCTCTTGAATTACACATTGTCACAAAGTTCGATCTAGACCAGTACAGCTCATTATATGGGCTGTGACTGAACAGATGGATATTGGCACAGATAAGATAGGTCCGCCAATCATTAACTCCTGTATTATTAATGAATGAGATTATTAGAGGAGATCAAAGATTGAACTCCCCATATCAGGTCTAATTAACCGGACCTAAAAGTGCATTGATAAGAGAAATTGCTTGTTTGCTTTCAACACATACTTTGTCTGCTGCTAGTGTATAAGACATTAAGACACCCACTATGCATGACAGTAAGCATGATTGTGTGGGACTTTGAACTTTGAAATGTTCTAAAATGTTCTAAAATGATAAACCATACAGTAAAAATGCTTGAGTTTGATTTTAGTATGCAGTCATGGTTTTCCTGAACTCAATATCAGTCCTTTGGGGGGTGGCTTGGGCCTTTGGGGCGTGGGTATACACATACCTCTTTAGGGGGGGGGGGGGCGTGCCAGAAAATTCCTCTATACAGGAAAACGCTGGCCTGCACACACAAATCTCTACACACCGCATAGAGGATTGTGTTGTGTTGTCACAGCATCCACTCATAATGATGCTGTTCTCTATGCCATCGGCGGAGCAGAATTCCCGGCTGGACCCAGAGGAGTACTTCACCAAGCAGGAGCGGATTGGGAAGGGTTCCTTTGGAGAGGTCTACAAGGGCATCAACAACCGCACTAAGGAGGTGGTGGCCATCAAAATCATAGATCTGGAGGAAGCGGAGGATGAGATCGAAGACATTCAACAGGAGATCACAGTGCTGAGCCAGTGTGACAGCCCCTTTGTCACCAAGTACTATGGATCATACCTGAAGGTGAGGGAGCATGTACAGTAGATACAATGACACAAACGTGAAGGTGAGGAAGGATATACAGTAGATACAATGACACAAACGTGAAGGTGAGGAAGGATATACAGTAGATACAATGACACATACGTGTGCACACATACAATGCATGCATGCAATACAGAAATTGTTTCTGTTTGTCATAGTGAGTTTGCTTGCGTAGGCATGCACACACACACACAGACACACACATCTATAGGTTGAGGCGATGTCTCGTCATAGACACTGGGTTAGCTGGCTGGGGGCGTGGTCAGGGTGGGGGTAAATCCTCCCGTTCTATCCATTCAGCAAAGTTAGTATTTAGCTGCTAGCCCAGCCCAGGCAGACACGATCGGGGATTTAACCCCCACAGTAAACGCACATCTGAACAGACTTCTATGTACCTGCTCTATATCCCCAAACCTGTAGTTTAGAGCCACAGCACCGTCCTTTGGTGAGTCAGCCCAATGAGATATATGGACGGTTTTACCCCACTCACGCGCCAGGCAGCCGTAGTAACATTTTGTGGGCGTTCCCACTAGGGCTGTGCCGATTCACTTATCTCCCGATTCGATACTATCACGATACTTTGGTGCCGATTCGATATATATTGCGATTCACGATTATTGCGATTCTACGATTATTGCGATTCGATATTACGATTTATTGCGATTTTGTTTATTTTTTTCTTTTCTTTTTTCAGTTTGTTTGCTTTTTTACACTAGATTAGAACATGGGAAAAGTTGAATCATACACTAGAGACTGTATATTATATATCATGAGTAGGGCTGGGCGATATAGTTAAAAACAGGGGCGGACTGGGATCATAATTCAGGCCGGGCATTAGATACCAAGCAGGCCAGGCCGATATGGGCCAACGCGCGTGAAATTTGGGCCGTTTGAAGCCAGATTTGGGTCCAATTTTACAATGAGATGCACCCACTTTAACCCTGAAGTGTAATTATTACTTCAGACTAACTAATAAAGTAATAAAACCACTAGTAAACCAGTAGGCGGCGCCTGGCCTGCTGTTCAGTGAGTGGCCTGACTGCAAGCACCCAAAAAAAAAAAAAAAAAAATTTTTTTTTAATTTGCGATTATCGATTCTGGAATAAAAGATCGATCCAAAAAATCGTGACATTAAAAATCGCGATACTTAGGTGAATCGATTTTTTCCCCCACCCCTAGTTCCCACATATGCCGACTGTCTCTATACACATCCATACAGGCGACGGCAAAGCAAAGAGCCCACAGCATATTGTAAATGTAAAACCCTCTATTGAATTTCAAACTTTGAATGTCTTAACCTGACGCTGCTACATAAGCATTTGGGAACGAGACGCTCCGGAACCCATTTCAAAGGGCAGGCACTTTCAAAAAATACCTGGCAGGTGATTGGATGAACCATCCGTCTATCACAGGCTCGCTCTCGCTGGCGTCACATCAAAGCCCGCCCGTAACTGCCTCATAGGACGCTGATTGGTGGGAACCACTGGTGGTTCAGATTCAAACCAATAGACTGGAGCGTGACTACAAATGTAGATGGATTTATCATGTGATCATGATCTCATGTGAATCCAGCTGCCTTAGAAGGTTATGAATGTCTTTCAACAAGCTGTGTTTTCTTTCTCAGGGGACAAAGTTGTGGATTATCATGGAGTATTTAGGTGGAGGGTCTGCTCTGGATCTGGTAAGAAGCTTACAAAGTTCTAATTTACACCTTTTACTAAAGCAACGCAACGCCTCTCTCTCTCTCTCTCTCTCTCTCTCTCTCTCACACACACAGACACACACACACACACACACACACACACACACACACTCTCTCTCTCTCTCTCTCTCTCTCTCTCTCTCTCTCTCTGCCCATCCCTACCTTTCACCAATTTATTTTCGACACCCCCTTCATCTGCTTTCCATCTCCCAGCTCCGTCCAGGGCCTCTTGAAGAGACGTACATCGCCACTATACTGAGGGAAATACTCAAGGGCCTGGAGTATCTGCACTCTGAAAGGAAGATCCACAGAGATATTAAAGGTAATAAGCAGAAGAAGTTATCATGGCCCAAATGTAAAGTTGCTTGTTATAGCACCACCATCTGGCCAATGTGTATGGGCTGCCTTGGCTGAGTATTGGTGGGCCATAGGCCATAGGAGCCCAGCAGCCAAATATGGCTGCTGTAGGACTGTAGGACTTTCTGAACTGCAGATACTTTTAGAATGAAAATAAATAAATACAGTGGTTTGTTTAACAGCTGATTTAAAAAATACATCGTTGATCTTTTATAGTTTGTATGGGAATCAACAAGTATAGAAAAACCTACTGCGTCTTTTTCCCTGGCTTTTTCTACACATCTTGGGAAATTCTCTGAACAGTTATGACCACCAATTTCCTTTTCCCCAATATATGTGATTCCACATAGATTTTGTCCTAGTAGTCAATCCCCATTCCTGCTGAAGAAGGCAATGTTCCCCATCCCCTGGTGTGCTGTAGTAAGGAAGGAAATGGTGCTTTTAAATGGACTTGTCATCAAGCACAACGCTGATATCAAACCTTGACTGTACTCTTTATTATGAGTAGATGGATCCTTATGCGTTTCTCTGTCTCGTCCTCCTAGCTGCCAATGTGCTGTTGTCGGAGCAGGGGGACGTGAAGCTGGCAGACTTCGGGGTGGCCGGCCAGCTGACAGATACTCAGATCAAGAGGAACACATTTGTCGGCACGCCCTTCTGGATGGCTCCGGAGGTTATCAAACAGTCGGCCTACGACTTCAAGGTGAGGTCAAGATCCATAGGCTAGCTAGAGATCACTTCTGTGTTTGTTTTGAGTGAATGCTGAGTCGCTTTGTTGTTTTCTTGTACACTTTAGTTTTGGGGGTACAGAGATATTTCATTTTGGCAGAACATGCCTCACTACACGTTCATGAAACCTCCTAACTACTCATCCATAGTCAAGAGTGGCTCTCAGACTCCCCCCCTGCTCTTGTCATCATTAAAGGCAAATTGACAAAGGTACTACTTGAAATGTTTATCCGAGCCACGTGACGTCACTATAGATTGTGTTCGTGTTGGATGTATAATTTGGTAACTACATTGATGGGTGGCTGATTATAAATAATATCTGCATACTTTTTCTTTTTTTTTAAACCATGTATTTATTGGTTTTACATGTATATTCGTACTGTACATATATTCTTTTCATACATACTTTCATACATATACATCTTTTATAACCCCCCCCACCCCTGTGAACATGTGGCAGTAAATAAAAAATAAAGTCATTAAATAATTAAATAAAAGGAGTAAATAATAATTAAAAAACAAATGAATCAGAAACACATACAATCACAATACAAAACATATAGCACATATAACACAATAGCTTATTCAATTAAATTATTATATCCAGTGCAGTCACCCTTCCAATGCCTCTTCAATATTACAATTTTTTACAAATTCCAAAAATATCGCCCAGATGCCAAAGAACTCAGCTGTCTTCTTCCGAATTATATAAGTGAGTTTCTCAAGAGCCAGACTTGATGTCAGATTTTTTTATATCTGCATACCTAACATAATGCAGGTCTGTGTGCCGTTAACACAAATTCTGTGTGAAACGCTTCTCTTCCCATTTGTCTCACACACTTTCTCTCTCCCCCTCAGGCGGATATCTGGTCCCTGGGAATCACTGCCATCGAGCTGGCCAAAGGGGAACCTCCCAACTCGGACCTACACCCCATGAGGGTCCTCTTCCTCATCCCCAAAAACACTCCCCCCACCCTGGAGGGCCCCTACAGCAAGCCCTTCAAAGAGTTTGTGGAGGCCTGTCTCAATAAAGACCCCCGCTTCGTAAGTCAAAGAATACGATCAAACTGGACACCATCTCTAGAGTGGCCACTTACACAAAGTCAGGCAAATACTTTTCTGTGATTGGATTTATTTGCGTAGTCCTAAAACAAGAGCTTTAATTTGTATGGGATTTTCTCAAATGTACAAACGCTATCCATATCTTTTTCTTCTTGCAGTTCTGAAGTGCTATTGATTATGATATTCCCACTGAATGCTGATCTTTGTGCTGCTCGTGTGTCTGTCTTCCCCCGCTGCACAGAGGCCAACAGCCAGGGAGCTCGTGAAGCACAAGTTCATCACGCGCTACACCAAGAAGACGCCCTACCTTACAGAGCTGATCGATCGCTACCGCCGCTGGAAATCGGAGGGTCACGGGGAGGAGTCCAGCTCCGACGACTCCGATATGTGAGTCTCAACAAAACACCTAAACACATTCCTACACACCAACACCACCCCAAATGACTGATTTGCTACCACTGAAATAAACTGCAAAGACAACAGATTGAAGTATTACAGAGCATTAAAGGCCATAAGGATACTAAAAGCATCGCTTGGCCACATATGAACAGATTTGCGTTAGTTGTTTTGCCGTTTCTTTGGATAGGAATGCAAGCTGTAGTGTACGCCTTCAGCAGCAAGCTTATGAAAATGTCCAAGGTTGCCAAATATGCAGACCATCAGACTTTACAAAAACTTCTCAACAAGCACTCACATGTTGTGTGCACAATCACATAGTCATACAGACTTGCTTGCTTTTTGTCCATCGTTATTCCCACTTCTTTTCTTCCACACCTCCCAGTAAGTTTTGATCAGAGTCTGTCACACACACTGAGACACCCTATAGAAAATATGATGATAGTTTAGGTTTCCTTTTTTTATACATATACAAACAAACCCAACACAAAGAAGACTAGGTTTCCATCCAATATCCATACACACCCACAAACAAACAAACACAGATGGACCTGTACATTGCACAAGCCCTTGCCTATAATCACAATTTCATGGTCCTTACCAACACACACACGTCCTACATGTCAGCTGTTGAAGCATCAATTCTGAATTCACTCAAATGAGCTCCACTGATTGGTTAGTAGGTCAGATCGTGGTGTTGCCCTTCATATTTTTATCGCTCTTTCTTCTTCTCTTCCTTCAGGGATGGTGACGGTGATGTGGATCAGTGTCCCATGTGGACCTTCCCCCCCACAGTCAGACCCAGCTCTATGCACAAGTTACAGAAGGGCTACACACACACAGATTCAGAGGTAAGCCGCGGTGCAGCATGTACACACACACACACACACACGCGTGCGCGCGCACAGACAGTCTTTTATTTTGATCTAATGTTTTATTTTGATCTAATGCCTTTTCATTTTTTCCAGTCGGCAGATTCAGTGAAAAGACAACCCAAGTCACAATGCCTGTCTGCCTTGGTAACGCCCATCTTCAGAGAGGTAGGCCTAATTATTGGAGGTGGAGATTATATAACTTTGAGTAATGCTATTCACTGTACTTGTACATATGTTAGATGACGGTCCAACCAAAACGATATTCCAACCAAAACGATATTCACAGAACTAAGGTTTACTTTGTATCATGGTCAAATATGAACCAGCATGTCTTAAATTTAATTTGATTACTGAAAACACTGTTGGCAATACTACCAAACCTGCTGCGGCCCTCTATCTTTATTCAAGTTCTTCTATTGAAATGTGACTTTGACCAATCATATGACTCAGTTATAACTTCCTGTTGCTAGGAGTGGAGAAAATCCCACAAAACACTGACCTTACTGGTAAACTCTTTAAACAATGTTTCGGTGCTAGACCTTCATCAGGTTTTAAAACACTGACTCATGTCAGTGAGGTACATTATATACAGGCTGGCCACACCCTGAAAATTGCTCAGGTGAGCTTGATTAGGGAACAGTGAGTGGGTGTGGCTAGATGAAACATTATAGCCTACCTACAGCCAACAACAACAACAATAATTAACAATAAATAGATAACCTTTTCAGAGTATACATGTAAAAAATATTCCATCAATACATATCACATGAATAAAATTCCAAGTTGGATGTAACATTATAGCCTAATATACATACTACAGCATGCGCTGGGACGCGTCATCAGTGATGTTAACTGGGGTCGTGGGGTGTTTCGGGTCTGTCAACATCATACACCCTCGCCCAGTAGACCCAGCCGAGGCCGATTACGACCCCGACCCGCGTCCCAGAAGCAGCCACTCACGGATCAGCCTTCCCACTCTGTCTGCAACGTTGCCCGTGCAAAGGTTGATCACGCCCAATCCGCTGCAATAGAGTTAGTGCTACACCGCAGTATAGCACTAACTACTACTACTACTAACTATAGCCAACAACAACAATAATTCACAATAAATAGAGTACATATCACTAAATTGCAAGGTCAATCCACAGATTACAACATCACATTGAGTAACATCTCATCATTAAGACCATTAGGAGCTAAAGTCTGCAAAGTAAAAATCCATAACTTCCCGTTGCACAATATAAACAAGTGTCCTCTCACTGGTTTTGTTTCCCCCCGCCCCCCAGATGAAGGAGAAGCGGCTGGGGAGTGGCGGCGGTGTAGGGGCCATCGAGGAGCTGGAGAACGCCTTCAACCTCGCCGAGGAGTCCTGTCCCGGCATCTCCGACCGCCTCGTCACACGCATGATGGAGAGAGTGTGCAGGTGATCACTTACTCCTGTTAGACTTATCTACACCAAGTTCAGATTAATAACGGTAGCCAGTTTCACAGCTGTTGGCCCAGAAGTTAATCATTCATAATGAGCAAATGGAAATGATGATGAATAGGTTTACATGAATCTGTCTAAACTTTCCATTTTGTTCCATTCTTGCAGGTTTTCTTTAAATGGTAACACCACCCCATCTTCACGGTGAAACCCCAGCTGGATGTAACTTCAACCTGCCCCTTTTCTGCCTCCCTGACCCACCCCAACACCTCCAAAAAGGACCACAGAAAAAACACCCTCTTTGATCCCTCAGCCCCCTGCCCCCTCCCCCAAGAGATCTTTTAATTAGTTATTATTAAATATTTTTACAGTTTTTCTTTAAAGAACGGAGAGTATTTAAGACCAAAAAAACCATGACATTTAGAGCATTGTGTATACCTGTTAGATTGAGAAGAAGAAAAAATAAAGTCTATGGAAAATGTCCCATTTCCTTTGGCTAGTTTCTGTTTGTTTGATATTACTTAGGACAGTTACAACTAAGTCCGAGTGGTTTATCAATACAGTGCAAAAAAGGCACAAACAGTGTAAAAAGGTTATTTGTATAAAAGTTTTACATAGAAGAGAAACTGAGTTGTCATCGGCAACCATAGCACACCATATGGAAAAAGGCATGTAGCAATTACATTTGCAAGAATTACTAATAAAGCAGGTTTGTTATAGCATAATAAATAAATGTGCACCAATGTACTTATACCATTTTATACTTCATAAGTAAGTTGCATTTGTCTAATGGCTGTTTATTGCCTTTATGGTAAATTATATGTGAGCGTGTATACAGTTAGCCTGGGTAAACCCAGCCTCCACGTGACCTCCATGTACTATCAGTCACGCTACAGTCCGCTAGTCTGTGACGTCACGTTGAAAGCTGGGTTCACCCAGGCTAGTATACAGTAGGCTTTTTCAGCCAACCTTGCCATAATGCTAATACTATAATTAGCACCACCTTGTTACTGTCAGGGCACATTCAGTGGTTTTACCACGTGCGCAGTCAAGAGAAGGCGTTTTGGGAATGGATTACATGTCATTAGTGATGATGTCATCAGTGATGTCATCAGTGCTAAACTTGGGCTGTTGAAATGGTGAGGATGTAATCAGTGATGTCATCAGTGCCAAACTTGGGCTTTTGAAAGATGTAGTTTCCTCGAGTGGGCTTTTTTGTCCGACCTCACTTGGATATTTATTTATCTTGCTGGTAGTAGAGAGATGTACTATTGTGGCAGAGCATATCTAGAAAACGTGTTACAGTAGGATAGATTATAGATAGATAGAAGGATATGCTATGAATGTCAATAACCAACAAAGTACAATGTTAAAAATTCCATTTCCTTCCGAAAGATGTTTGAGCAATGCAGGTACATTGTTTAGACAGATTTTATATAAGACAAAATTATTTTAAGTCTCTCTAATATGCATTTACATATTGTATATTAAGTACTGTATATTGTGTGTTTGTGCGTGAGTCATCATCATCTTGATTGGCTAAGTGGGTGGGCCGCCCTGTCTGTCACGTTTGTGATGTCACTTGAGCAATTGCGCAATTGTGATGTCATCAGTGATGTCACTCGAGCAATTGTGATGTCATCAGTGATGTCACTCGAGCAATTGTGATCTCATCAGTGATGTAAATCCTTCCTGGCTGAGGCTATATAAGTGGTGGGAGTAGAAGTTAAAGGGAAAAGTTAGTTTCTCCTGAGTCGCCACCCTAGAAATCGAAGTATATACAATTTTATTTTATTTATGCAATTATCTATATTATGATTCTTCCATAATGTTCTTCCAGCTTAATCAGGGTACAATAATGACAGCCAAAATTTTTGGATGGTGATGTGCACTAAACATAGGCTTTACAGTTTGTCCCTCCTAGAAACTGCTTGCAGAGCTCTGGGCTCCTCTAGCGGTTGGAATGTAAACAGGAGGTTATGACAACGAAAACATTTTTTCTTTTCTTGGCTTACATTTATAACGTACTATTTTTTTCTAGATTGTATACTAGCAAATAAAAGTGGAAAATACAGTTAAAATAAATATTGGTTGTACTGTTGATTTTAGAGGATTTCACCGAGCCATCCTCCTCCCACCTCTGTCTCCAGACCAACAGTCGCATCCGGGGTCGCACTTCCCTACTTGAAGAAAGCTATGGGGATCAATAAACTGGCAGATTTGATTCGCACAGATGCAGCCGGTGCTATTTCTCACAAAGACATCAGCGACTACACAGGTAAGAGGTAACATTCCTGATAGTGCGCTGCTTGTTTTTGTTTTGCGTGCATCATGGTAGGTAGCTAATGAGGCTAGCAGGCTGTTAGCCTACTATCCACGGGGAGGCTGCAGCAGTACTGTTCAGATAGACCGTGGCAGGTTCTTCAGTCAGGGGAGATGCTGACTGTGCTGCTGTGTTATTACACCCCACAGGGAAAGTCGTTGCACTGGATGCCTCTATTGTTATGAACCAGTTCCGCACAGCAATGCCTTCACTTCCGTTTCTAAGGTGAGCATTTTGGTGACCTTTGGCTTTGTTTTTGACATGAGCTCTCATCATATTTCTAGTGACTAGTGAGCCACACATTGGTTCCCCATTCCATTGTACCAGACTGAGATTATTTCCTATATGCCATTTCGGTAACACTTTACTTTATTAATGGTACATTAATTAAGGGTTAGTTAATGAATAATTAACAATGAACTAATCATTAATTAACAATTAACTAAGTAATCCTTTACTAATGGTGTTCATGTTAACTGAGGTATTGATTTATACATTGTTTAATAGTTTGGGGTTTAGTTAATGGGTGGTACTTCATGGTACTTAGGGTTAGATAATGGTTATCCATTATTAAGCATTAACTAACCGTTAATTAATGTACCCTTGTTGTAAAGTGTTACTGCCATTTCTGTGAAACATAAAAACTATTATGATTATTTATCATCAAGCTTTGGCAATATATACTGAACTGTACACCATCCATGCCAATGAAGCTCATTGATTTGAATTGACCTGAAATACACTAGCTCCTCTGTATTGTTTGTTTCCTCTCTCTCTAGCCCCCTGACAGGTGTGTTCTTCCGCACGCTCACCTTCCTGGAACATGACATAAAGCCAGTCTTTGTGTTTGATGGAAAGCCTCCCGGGGAAAAGAGAGCTGTTGTAAGTGGCCTCATGAGTCTGGATGTCCTGTGTGTTGACTTGGTTCTAAGCATGCCCTCCGTCCTAACATGTAAGACAGCCAAGGGTCAGAGGGAGATGAATCTGTGTTCCCATGTGTTTGTAGCTAGTCTCATCCACATGCGTTGACAGAAAAACATTCAAAAGAGTTGTGAAAATTGATTCCTTGACCAGTGCGCTATGGAAGACAGCAACCCTCGCTGATTGTAGTTTCTGTGTCTTATCTGCAGCTTGAGAAACGGGCTGAAGCAGCAGGTTGGAACTCTCCCAGCCACTCGGGCACCAGTAAGTCGACAATGAGTCTAAATGACCAGGAAAAGTTTCATTATTTGTAGGACCCCATTACAAGACAGATTTGTAGTTCTTGAATGTCAGTATCCTTGAGTGATGGTTGACTCTTCCCCACTCCCTGCAGCATCCCCTCAGACCAAAGACTGTCTCCACCTCCTGAAGCTTATGGGTGTGCCCATTGTCCAGGTACCGTCTGCCCACACACACTGACATCTTAAAGCAATGAAACAAACTGCTATTCAAGCTGTGTTCATTCTGTCATTTATTCTGCCTGTCCCCCGTTCTCTCTCTCTCTCTCTCTCTCTCTCTCTCTCTCTCTCTCTCTCTCTCTCTCTCTCTCTCTCTCTCTCTCTCTCTCTCTCTCTCCCTGCATTTACATATTGTATACCTCTCTCTCTCGCTTGTCCGTTGCTCCAGGCTCCAGGGGAGGGCGAGGCGATGTGTGCCCAGCTGGTGAGAGACGGCACTGTGGACGCCGTGGCTTCAGAGGACATGGACACGCTGCCGTTTGGAGGGAGCCTTCTCATCCGCCAGCTGAACGCAAAGAGGGACAGGTAAGAGCTGTACGGCCATGTGTTACTTAAAGAGGACATGGAACATTTGATCATGTGACTCTTAGTTCATTTGCATTTCACCTCAGACAAGACAGGACACTGCTTTCAAGTCTGAAATTTACCTAGATTTGCTACAAAGATGAACAACATTTCAGCTTTTCGCCAACTAGGGCGCTGCTAGGTGACATCACTAGGTTTACTGTACAGTACAGTACAGTAGTGGAGTGCTTAGACACGTGTCTTGCAAGTACTTGGCCTCTAGACATGCATCAAGTGTTCATGAAGATGCTGATGTTGTAGAGTTTAGTGAAGGAAGGATTGAGAGGTCAGCGCTCATGCTCATGTCTTTCTTCTTCACAGTGACGTCATTGAATATTCTTTACCCAAGCTTTTAGACATTTTGAAAATTACCCATGGGGAGGTAAGATCATAGTATTCATTCAGCTCTTCTATAAAGCATGCTGTTTTGAGATTTGATTATTTTCATTGCAGATTAATCTGTTGATTATTTTATCGATTCATCTATTAGTTGTTTGGTCTATCAAATGTCAGACAATGGTGAAAAATCACGATCAGTGTTTCCCAAAACCCAAGATGATGTCCTCAAATGTCTTGTTTGTCCAAAACCCAAAGATAGTGGGGGAGGCCCACGTTATCAGACTTTAAACCCCCTGCTCTATTCAATCATACAACCATCTGATGTGTTTCCACCTACCTCTCTACCAGTTTGTAGACCTATGCATTTTGTTGGGCTGTGACTACTGTGACAAGATAGCCGGTTTGGGCCCAAAGAGAGCTCTGACCCTGATCCAGCAGCACCGCACTATTGAGGAGGTGGTTTTGCATATCAACAGAAAGGTACTAGATGGACTGCCAGTGGTTGCTGTTTTTTTCTTTCTCAAATCTGTTGAGTACGTACAGAATGTGATATTAAGTTTCTGATCTCTGTCGCCCTTCAGACACATCCTGTACCACATTTCTGGAAGTACCAAGATGCAAGGAAGTTGTTCTTGGATGCCCCACAAACCGTAGCCCCTGATCTGCTCTGGACCGAGCCGGATGAAGAAGCCTTGGTTGAGTTCCTCTGCCGCGCGAAACACGTCAAGTAGGTTCTGCTGCTGTGTTTTGCGCTATATGGAGTCCAGCTTCCACGTTGAGTATTTCTATGTGTCGGTTTAAGAATATAATCTTTATGTCAATATGTGTGTATGTGTATCTATGTTGGGATTTTTAGGGAGCACAGGGTCCGTGGACGCATGGAAAAGTTTCGTCAGATGCGCGAAAAGAAGCAGAAGGAGAGGGAAGAGGAGAGGGCAGCGGGACGTTGCAGACAGAGTCGTATGGAAGACTTCTTTCGAGTTACCAGGAAGAGGCAGCAGGTGAACATAAACTCACAGACATGATCTACAGTATTTATTATTTACAATATTCTGTGAGATTTTAAAGCTTTTTAAATGGACTCAGAACTTGATTCAGGACTGAAAAAAGAAACGGTGATTGATTTAAGCTGAAGTGTCTAAATATTTTTCTTTAATGTTTGGATTAATTATGATTTCTACTCCAGTCATCCATTACAAAGCAGGGAAACATCTGTCATTGTTTACGACCTGCTACACAAACAGCAGAAAAATCACTCCTCACTGTCTTCTGGATGTCTGTTCTCTCTCCTCCTCTAGGTGGCGGAAGCTGGGGATCCTGGGAGCAGCAAGGCAAAGAGACAAAAGCCAAAATAAGGCTGGCACTATCTATGCTGCTTATTACCTCCACCAACCAAGCCCTGTCTTTTTGCAACATATCATAAAAAGTTCCAAACAGGTTTGGCTGAAATTTGGGAGACAGATAGCCCTTGGCCAAAGGATCATTTGATTGCAGTCAGATAGTGATCTGGAATTTCCCAGCCATTATTCCCAGCATATTATGCTGCGTTCAAGAGCTGGAGAGATAGTCTGACATTCGGGACTTCCAAGTTGGCTGCTAAATGGTAGCGTATTCACATTGTATTATGTCAAATCAAACCCAACAAAAACAAACATAAACCGTTATGGAGGCTACAGTATGAAGGCTACAGCTTTGCTAGTTGGAGAATTGTTCAGCGTTGTTGGAGGATTTCACTCTCCTG
This sequence comes from Poromitra crassiceps, assembly GCF_964638095.1. Taxonomy (NCBI): domain Eukaryota; kingdom Metazoa; phylum Chordata; class Actinopteri; order Beryciformes; family Melamphaidae; genus Poromitra; species Poromitra crassiceps. The sequence goes on from NC_139639.1 coordinate 14,414,601, forward strand.
AGTACCTGAATGAAGCCAAAACAAGTGTCTTGCAAGATGTGTCCGCATGGCAGCACTACCCCACTGACAATGCAATAATGTGATCCCCTCTTTACAGCAGTTTCCACAACAATTAACTGAGCAAATCCTCAGTTCATGTGGCTGGGAATCGAGCAAAAAAAAAACTGGTCTCGTTTTCCTGCAAAGCCACCAAGAAACCCAGAGGAGGCAGTCGACAGCTATGAAAGAGAACAGTGTGATCACTGTCCGTAGGGCCTTCCCTCAAGCCAAAACGGGAGACAGGGGATGTCTCATTACAAGATATTCAACTGGCACCTGTTGTGTGAATGGTGCCAAGTCGGCGACCAAAGACTTGAATTTTAAAACATTGTGAAGCGGTATCATGTCTAAAGAGATGTCATCTCTCCAAACAGACTTTTTGAGTTGCATCAAAAAAATTGAAGGGGAAAAAAAAATGCTTTTTTTAACCGTTGGATTCCCAGATTGAAAGCGATGTTGAGATGTTTTAAAGTTCATGTAGATGAAAAAAATATGCTTTTATTATGTACAGAGTAATAGCCAATTGCTGTATGTTTAGAGTAGGCCTATATATTTTGACTTTAATGCTGTGGGCCTTTTTTTTTATTAAAATGTTTGTTTGTCTTTACTCTTCAAATGTTTATTTATTTATTTCTAGTAAAGTAGACCATGTAATGCTGTGGGCATTTATTTTTTAATTAAAATAATGTTTGTTTATTTGGCTGTACCAGTACCACACAGATTTGAGTGTGATTGGACATTAGTAAAAACAAAAACATAAAAAACGTTGTTTGTTTGTGTGTGTGTGTGTGTGTGTGAGAGAGAGAGACTTATTTTTGGTTGGAGGTCTGATACAAATAAATCGGGGTAGTACATTACTAGCCAATCGCCCAGCACACAAACAAGGGTCATTTGGGTTCTACTCGGCTATGTTGCAAGAGTACATTATGTTTACTGACTACAGTAGTATTTTGAGAAGCGCTATTTTTCATATCTATAAATACTGCGAGGCGTCATTTCAATCCAATAGATGGCGCCTGTGCTCCTGAAGTTGGTCGGGTTGCCCTTTTTGTTGGTGTAGAAGAAGAAATTTGTCAGTCGCCCAGTCGTCTCCCCACTAGACCTCAGCAAGGTGTTTGGCTACCGCCGTCGTCGCGGCAAGTCTTCCCGAAGGCCCCCACTCCCAAAAGCCCCGGTGGATAAAACTTCTGCCCGCCGACAGTACCCCGCTGTTTTTCGGCCATGGCGACGAGCGCGAAGCGAAAGCAGGAGGAGACTCATCTGAAGATGCTCCGGGAAATGACTAGCCTGCCCCCGAATAGGAAATGCTTCGACTGCGACCAGCGCGGCCCGACCTATGCCAACATGACAGTGGGCTCTTTCGTCTGTACCACCTGTTCTGGGATATTGTGAGTTAATGTTTGGTTGTTACTACCGTCTTGTTGCTTAGGGCGTCAGCCTGGCAAGGACAAGGCAACGTGGCAGGTCATAATATATTTGGGGGGGTCCACTTAGCGGCACCGTTAGCTCGTTAGCTCAGTCAGGACAGGTAACGTGAACAGTAGCCCGAGGCCGTTGTTGGGCTGGGCAGGGCTCGGTCGCTTGCTTTGTTGACAACCATGGTTCATTTTCTCAACACTCAATGACATCATATGGGGTCAGAGTTACATTTACACAAAGTATTAAGAGTTGGGCTCAGTCAGTGGGTTATTGCCTCCACAGTCAAGGTTAGCACTGCATAGTTCAGATACCAAATAGTCAAATATTTGACCAGTCTGTTTAAAAACAGCACGTCACAGGCTGTGAAACGCCTCCTGTTGAACTTTAACTCGTGTCCTACAACGCACGTTGAAAACATACACACCTCTATGATAAGCAGATCAGGGTGCGTCTCACACAAGTTGGGAAATAGTGATATGGGATAGTGGGTCGGGCTAAGCTGTAGCCTCAGCCTGATGAAATCTTCTCATGCTTCCCGAAAATTAAACGATTACGAAAGCATAACCATGATTTATGCAATGATCACTTGCACTGTCTGCATACTTCTACTCAACCTGGATGCAGCCACTGCCCATATTATGTACGATATTTCCCCACTGACTTCACTGTAGGCCTGCCGTGTCTGAATACAGCACCAGGATATAGACACCTTGCATTGTATTGTATCCCTCAGTCCCTGTCAGCACCTACGACACAAATGCCAAGTGTAATCAATACATGCACACCTCTCAGTGCTGTGTCAAAAGAAACCATGGGCCCAAGGGCCTATGTAAAACGAGGCCTATTTATGCCTATCACCCTTTATAGCAAAAGATGATGCCACGTTGAGATATCATGTACATGTTTATTTTTCCTCTCCTATGAGTCTATGACCGTAGCGGTCTTTTAGCGTGGTGGTGCATGCATCAGTACCAATACTGGTATCAGGGTAAGACCGTGAAATCCTGAAGATCACATACTGAGAACAGATCTGACGCATCGGGCTGGGCGATATGGACAAAATCGAATTTAACAACATTTTTTGACCAAATACCTCAATATCGATATTGCTACAATGTGGTAGGGAATGACTATTGCTGCTTTCACTAAATATTGTTTAATCATCAGTAATGTGGATATAATGACTCAGTGGGTAAAGGCAAATAATAACAGCTAGAACCATCGTACGTTCAGAAAATTACATCACTTTACTGTAATGTAGCCTTTAAAACCAGGAAAGGACAACTCTTGTGCCAATATCATGATATTGCGATATCCAAAATCTAAGATATATCATCTAGTCCTATTATATCATGATATGGATATTATATCGATATATTGCCCAGGCCGACTGACAACAGTAATTTAACAATGCTAAGATAATATTTATAGATTCATTTCACTATCTGAATGCGATAATGCTCATGCATGTATTGGAGACTGAAAAATGGTAAAGCAGCATCTCTACTTGGGCATCTGTTTTTGTTTTGTTTTGTATCAAATTGCATTGGGTGGCATGGCATCCTGCTTCTCTTGTTCAGCTAACGTCTGCCCCCCTGCACCCACAGACGAGGACTGAACCCCCCACACAGAGTGAAGTCCATCTCTATGACCACATTCACACAGCAGGAAATTGAGCTCCTACAGAAACACAGCAATGAGGTATATCACACACACTTGGCAACAAAGGACGCAGAAGACATTTGACACAATGAAACAAACATGTTTAGATCTTGGCTACTTGTCTTACACTCTCTAGTCTAGTGGCATGTTAGGTATTTGTCTGGGCCTAGTCAACTTTATTGGCATTCCTCTCTCCCTTCTTCTTCTCCCATTTCTCATCATCCCCTCCCCCCTCCCCTGGTCCCTTTATTTTCTCTCACCCCCTTCCCTCCTTCATCCCCCCCTGCCCCCCCCCCCATACCCCTGCCCCCCTGTAGGTCTGTAAACACATCTGGTTGGGCCTCTACGACGACAGGGCATCAGTTGTTCCAGATTTCCGAGAACCACAGAAAGTAAAAGAATTCCTCCAGGAAAAATACGAGAAGAAAAGATGGTAATGTAATATTCTTTTGTTTATTTATTTAGTCTCCTGTTGTTGTTTTTCTGCTTGATATGATCTATCAAGAGTCAAATCTGTTCAAAGTAAATGCCTACCAAGAGAAGGAGTTGAACCACGCAAAGGCTTATCAGCATCCTTTATTTAAATTGTCCACCCTGGGGACGGGCGTGATGAATCAATGGATCAAGTGTTTAGTGTGCGATTCTAATCTAATTGATGTATTGGGATATTGATTGACCTCTGTTAATCTCTTTCCTATTCGGCAAGGTGGCTTTTAGCAATTTGTCTACATTTCACCCAACCGTCCTCTTCCTTCCGTTCATGTTTGTCTCCTCATTATAGCATGATCAACACTTAAGTGATTATTGAGAGCATGATAGATGTTCTTGTTGGAGTCATGGATTGAATCTTTGAAAAGTGCCAGAAATACTATTTTAACACCTTAAGTGCCATAGCCGAAATAATTCGTCTTACATAATCCAACGCTTAAGTGCCAGAGCCGAGTTTACTCGTCTTACATAAACATTTTTTTTTTTTTGACGGTGGAACATCAATCAACAACTTTTACATCTTCGAGATCACTATTGGAGCAAGATAATGTGTATAATCTATTTTACCGACCCACTAAGTGTTGACAGTGCTCCCCCAGACGACCGAAATCAAAGAAAAAACTGCCGCGGGACCAAGCCGTTCAAGGAAATGCCGTGGCGATTTTACAGTAATCCACTCAAGACTTGTCTTGCCTGAGAGCGGCCGCGCACCGGCAGCAGCACACAGAGAGCGGAGAGCGATTTGCAAAATAGATCATAGGTGAAACACACTTTGAAACACCTCAGAAAGGCCATAATCAACATCTGCCCATCGCCCACGCATTCCCCGGCCCATCTTGACTCGCACAAGGAGCGTCCGCACGCACGCAAGCAGGCAGGCAGGCACACAGGCAGGCAGCAGCAAAAGCGCTTCTGACACGCCCGCTGTACAGCCAGGAGGAAGGAGGAGAACTCCTCCCTCCGTGTGTCTTCTCCTGGAGAAGACACACGGAGGGAGGAGTTTGAATGAGAGGGGTGTTTCCTGTTGTTATGGAGGAAATTACTGTTCAAAACTATTGTTTAGAATGTCTGACGGTCTTACTGATGCCAAAAATGAATGGTTAAAGTGACTGTTTCACAAAAAGCCATTTATCTCTGAATAAATTTCCAGACGCTGAAACCATGCTGTACTCAACGGCTAATATCTACATAACTACTAACTCTGCAAACTAACTCTTTTAGACAGAGAAAGCACACATTCTATTAGTTATTTTTAGATGATTGGTGTTCATGAATTCTTAACAGAAAAGAATCCTCGGCTGTTGCTAAAATGAGCCAGAATCGTCAAAAACACCCCTGGCACAACTTACCTACAGGAATGAAAACATGGCTGGCATTCAATGTGTTAAAAAGTGTTGCAGGTCAGTAGGTAACACACGTCTTACGTATGATGCAACAGAAAGTGTTGAGAGATCATTCATTCAAGTCTGTCAAAGGCCATTTTGCTTCATGGTTAACCACATGCAGTTTGATAGCAGGCTATCTGTTGTCTGTCTCTGTCTCTGCAACACTAGTGCAGTTACAGAGGGAAGGACATGTCAACCTAGACTCTAGGTCGACATGTCCTTCCCTCTGTAACTGCAGTGTTGCTAGATAATAAGAGCACGGTTTTTAAACACTGTTGTATGAAAAAGGTTCCTGTTTGATCAGATGAAATGCTCTTTGCAATCAAATAAAGCATTTCGCCGTCTGTGGGAAAAATATTGAAAAATGCCCCCCTTCACACCCATAGATGAAAACTTTGCTACATTCGTTATTATGAAAGCTAAATCTGATCACACTTCTGAACTCAACTGTGTGTTTGTGTGCTTGTTGTGTCGGTGCTACTTTCCCGTACGCTTAGGTATGTTCCTCCAGACCAGGCGAGGGCAGTAGCGAGTGTTCAGGGCTCAGTGTCCGGCTCATCAGCCAGCAGCACCGGTAGCACACCAGAGGTCCAACCCCTCAAGATTCTGCATCTCAACAAGACCCCTCCGCGCCAGGTAACACAAAGACACACACAAGCGTCCGTTTGCCTACTCGATATCCACCTTCAGTGTCTTTTGGTGTGAGATTGCGCATGAGTTTTTTTTTTGATTGAACCAAGGTACATCTGTCAACCACCAGCCTGTCACCTATTCAGATCTTTCTTGTTCTCTGACCCATCCAGTCTCCGGGGCTAGGTCGTTCCCAAGCTCACAGCATTCCTCACGAGAAGAAGTTTGACTTGCTGTCAGACCTGGGAGGAGACATCTTCGCTGCTCCAGCCTCTCAAGCCGCCGGCTCTGCCAACTTTGCCAACTTTGCACATTTCCAAAGCCAATCAGGTGAGTGCTTCACTTTGTACCAAAAGGTAGAGTCAAGTCAGTGACAGATATTCACTGATACATGCAGATGTAACAGAAACTAACCAGATGCATTCAGATGCTTAAAGGAACACTGCCCATTTTCAACCAGCTTTGTATCATTAGAACATCAGTAGTATATCAGAAAACTGTAAACTGTTTTGAAGTCTGTCATTTAATTTGACAGTTATTGAGTGTTAAAGTGTGGACCAGTGACATCACTGGTCCACACTAACTCAAATTAATAACATTAACTCAAATCAACTCTCAATAACTGTCAAACTAGATGAATGATGAATAGTTTGACAGTTATTGAGAGTTGATTTGAGTTAATGAGTTATTAATTTGATTTAGTGTGGACCAGTGATGTCACTGGTCCACACTTTAACACTCAATAACTGTCAAATTAAATGACAGACTTCAAAACCATTTACAGTTTTCTGATATACTACTGATGTTCTAATGATACAAAGCTGGTTGAAAATGGGCGGAGTGTTCCTTTAACAGTATGCACTCCATAGACTGTCATCATCCCATGCACTGCTCTACCATTGTGATTTCCACATTCATTATCAGTGTCATTGTTTCCTTGTCTACGGTTGCAGCAACTCAGGGTAATTCAAACGCCAACTTTGCCAACTTTGAGGCGTTTGGCAACTCTGCAATCCCATCCCATCTGGGCACGTCACCCCCCTCAAAGTCCTTTTCATCAGGTACCCCCCTCCCCACCACCCCCCTGCCCCCCATCGCCCCTCCACATACACACTCACCTTCACCCCCGATATCCTCTCATTCATGTCTTAGCCACTGTGTCCACTGGGAACCTCTTTTTTTGTATCTAGCAGTGCTAAACGGATGCTTTGGCGAAATGCTAGTCGTCACTTTTGTTGTTGATGCTAAGCAACCGTTGAAACCATTTTGAAGCACAGTGTTAAAATTCAAACGATTTTAACCTCTACTGCCTGGCGCTGTCAGCGCACAAAAACATGACAAGCTCTGTGTTGTCGGGAACAAACACCTGTGTCCATTCCATTTGAAATAATGAGAGAAAGAAGCCCCAGAAGGGCTGTGGACAGATATTACAGCCTTACTGGTGGACACATAGGCTTTGCAAAGTATTGAGCATCACTGTCACAATGTACTACTACATCATGCTATCATTGATTTTCTTTGTATTTATTATTATATTTGTACTTGCATGTAGTATGCATACGACACTTGCCCGCTGAGTACCTTCTTCCTCGTGTCGTTAGGGGGAGGGGTTCCAATCCCGTCGATGTCCAGTGCCGTGCCTGCCCAGTCCCAGCTGGGGAGTTCTGCAGAGGACCGCTATGCTGCTCTGGCTGAGCTCGACAACGAGCTCAGCTCCTCCGCCCCCACTGGCAGCAATGTGCAAGGGTGAGAGACACTGGCAGAGAGAAAGACACACACACACACACACACACACACACACACACACACACACACTTTATTGATGCTAATAAACGTTGAGTGGAAGTTATCCTACACCTCCTATATACACCTGCAAAGTCTGCAAAATTATGGAATTTAATTCAAGGTTTAGGTCTTGGTGATGATGTTGTGAAGAATAATGTTCCGCTGTGTAATGGTCCAGCTGATATTACCCAGACACTATCGGTATACATCAAGTTAGATCCCAACCAAAAACTGCATAATCGCTTAACAAGTAAACTACAACAACGTACTACATGTTACAGTACAAACGGATGTAAACAACCATTTCATATGGCCATGTTGTTTTTCAGGAATATGTTTGGACCAGTGTTGGGATCCTCACCTGCCCAAACTCAACCTGTCTTACCCAGCATGCAGCAAGGCTTTGGAGGTGGCACTTCTACTTACTTTTGCAGCGATACATGCAAAATAAAAATGTGTTTTGCCATTTTCAGACCGTTTTTTCTAACTTGCCCATGTGTTTCCTCTAGCTGTGCCGTCCACAAACCCCTTTGTTGCTGCAGCTGTTGCCCCGGAGATGGCCACCAACCCTTTCCAGGCCAATGGTAGAGCTCCCACTGCAGGTGTGTGTGTGTGTGTGTGAGAGAGAGAGAGTGTGTGTGTGTGTGTGTGAGAGTGTGTGTGTGTGTGTGCGTGCGTGCGTGTGCGTGCGTGTGCGTGCGCGCGTACTGTAAAGCTTGGTGTATATTATAATTCTTTTAGACATTTGTGTTAATTTGATGTAACCCAGTTGCATTGGTAAGTAAGCTAGTTTTTTTGCCAAGGTAAGTCCTGTCTGTGTCTAAAACGTGCTCCTCCCTTTTGTATGTGTGTGCGTGCATATGGTGTGCGTGTGTGTGCATTCACTGTACACACACACGTGCTGTGTGTGTTGTTGTGTGCGTGTGTGTCTTGTAGCCTCATTCGGTACTGGCTCTATGAGCATGCCTGCCGGCTTTGGGAATGCGTCTTCCTACTGCCTCCCGACCAGTTTCAGCGGAAACTTCCAGCAGCCCTTCCCTGGCCAGGCCCCCATCCCCTACCCTCAACCCGGGGCCTATCACCCTCAGCCTAATGGTTAGTGGCCCCCACATCCCGTCATCCTTAGCATCCATCCTCCGCATGTGCAATACCTGTCAGTAGGGGTGTCACAATATATCGTCCCACGAAATTTCGCGATAGTAAAACGTCACGATATGTATCGTTGAGATGAAATCTCATATCGTGAATTTTTTTTTTTTTTTTTTTTTTTTTTTTTTTTTTTTTTTCCAAAAGTAGACAAAGAAACGTCTTTGTTTGTTGAAGTTCAATGTGTGGAAAGTAGTTCAGTTGAACAAGTCTCTGAAGAGACACATGAGAAGTTATACAGGAGAGAAACCATTCAATTGAGTTTCTGGCAAAACTGTTTACTTGACAGGAAAAACTGAAGATGCATAAAAAATAGACTAAGAAAAGTCTTGTTGTTTGAGTTTGAAGAAAAAATTGAAGATGCATAATGAGAATTTATACTGCTGAAAACCTTTTAGTTCAAAGTAAATCTAAGTGACGGTGTAACTCATTCTATTTCAAGATAAGCCTTATCTCCAATCTCATGTTTTTTCTAGTTGTTATTGTAATAACAATTTCCCACAACAGCATGTTTTGTATTTGTGCATTTCAAATAAAATACTACTTTTCCAGTCATATATTGTCATTATTCAAGTTTAAAAAAATATTGTTAAAATCGTATCGTATCGTATCGTTATCGTGAACCCAGTATCGTGATACGTATCGTATCGTGAACTGAGTGTATCGTGACACCCCTACCTGTCAGTGATGGTCAGCAAATGAAAGATCAACATACTTAAGCCATTTGGGTCAACGACTGCATTTGCACCCTGCATGACTTGAAGGGGGTTTTCATGATGGTACTCTGCTGCACTGGGGATTGAGTTCCAGTCTCGCAGCGGCAAATGGAAAGTTGGGGCTTTTCAGTGGCAGCTACTGCACAATGATTACTGGTTGCATTTAGGGTACAAAGCTTTGTTTTCTGGACCAAAAAAATGTAATGAACAAATCTGGAATCATTCATTATTAGACTCTGTTCACTTCTGAATGCAACCTGACACCTTGGATCTTAGCTACACTTTGTTATTTTACACTCTTATAGTCCTGTTATAGATTTACAGAAAAATGAATATTTCCCACTATGACCGTGCTGCTTGTTACAACTATTCTGAAATCCACCACCACATAATGGGGAACTACAAACTGCTTTTACACACTGCACAACTGGAGACGGCAGATTCAACCTGTTGTGAATCCCGTTCCCTCTGCCTATCTGCCCTAGGCCCTGCATTCCCAGTCTACGGCCAGAACAAGCCGTCCATGACCCCCTTTGGGCAGCCCATGGCTGGCCCTGGCATGTCCAATAACCCATTTATGGTGAGCATGTATTGTGTCGGTTTTCCTCACTCTGTAGAGACTGTCAAAGAAGGGATTTAACCCATTGATACCTGATGCAGCATCCCTCATTTGTGTGCGTATCCCTTTAAGACCGCGAACAGCGTTAACGCGGTTCGCGGTCTTAAAGGGATACACACACAAATGCTGCATCAGGTATCAATGGGTTAAAGGCCAAACTCAAAGCTGCCTAGTTTGCAATTGGGATGACTCATTTGACTAAAAGCAAAGCATTGCTCATTACATTATAACATTTGCAATTGAATTAAATGAGTTTGATAACAGCAGCGATGTTTACTGTTGCGGTCTTGTCTGCCTCCACTCTCACCTTTCTCTCCCTTCACCTGTCCTGTTCCAGGCGGGAGGCCCAGCCGGGTCGTTCCCTGCCGGAGGCTTTTCCACCAACCCCTTCCTGTAGCACACCACCCAGTCCTTCGCCACCAGAGGGCAGCATGCAGCACATATTCAACGCACCGGTTCCGTCACGCAGCTTGTGACAGTACATTTCTTAAAAAAAGACTCTTAAAACCAAGATTTTTTTTCCGTAAGGAAAAAAGTTTACAACACTATGAAGGAGTACAAAAGACTATATTGAAGACTAAGGGACTGTTCTGTGGGGAGAGAACCAATTATACCCTTTGGACTATATACAATACATTATATCCTTTTTATTTTTTGTTTATGCTTATGACTGTAAGCTCTTTGTGCATATCATTTTGTAATCACGATTAAGTACATGTTATGTATAACAAGGACTGAGTTAACAAGGGTGAGTATACACACACCTTGTGGAAAAGCCACTACAATGTATCTACTTAAGTAAGGGTATACACAGTTTAAGGTAATTAACAGGGTTTCCATCCAAGTCCATGCTCCGTGTGGATTTTAGCAACCATAATTATACAGTTATTTCATTTGCAAAAGGGATTTTTTTTCTTCATTTTAGCATAATTGCTACTATACTGGCGCAATGGTGCAACTATCCGTGATTAACTTACAGATTCAGAGTGCTATCGCTAAGTGTCAACAGCTGCTCCCAAAACAACCTGTGTAGCCCCATATCTTTGAAAGTGTAGATTCTAAACAATTGGGATGGGACTTAGCAAGATGGGTAAATAATGCCCGGCCTATCTGCGAGGGACATAGATCTGTTAAATTATACAATGTCCCGTCCAATTCTGTTAGTTCTGCACGAGTGTGAAAAGTGTAGAGGCTAAAGGTTGGTTTGAAACCCGGGGCAGCTCACTGAATAAGAGGCCAGCAGAGACCTCAGACTCCTTCAGACCAGCACGTAAAGAGACAGGCATACACGTCTGCTTCAGCACAAACACTATTCTAAAGAGAGAAGCAAGACAGGCGTAAATATAAACACATTCTCCTCCTCTAACCCTGCCTGCTCTCTTAAACAATGGGCTAAATCTCACTACACTTGCCCTGAGTTGTCTGTGACCTCTGCTGCTCGAGCAGAATCTCCGATGTCCTCCAGTATATTGTGAGGTAAGGGTGTAAGACTGTTAAGAAGGCCTCAGGGTGATGGGCGTGACCCTGATTCTCCCGGTGAAACTGGGTTGCCACAAACCAGGTGAAAGAGTTTTTTTCATTCGGTTGTGGGTGACTCGTCCTAGTGACAGTGAATGATACGTTTACCAGACCTTCCCTGGAGTTACAAACGGGACACAATTTGAATATAAATAATCTTCATAATGGTGGCTATGGATTATTCACATGACTCCTTTGATTCCTCTGATTGAAAAGCTTTTGGAGAAAAGGATGTGGCTGAAATAGCCTTTGATCATCTCCCTCCAGTTTGCTTGAAAAATGCGGCAGAGGACAGAGGGTCAATGTGGGATTGTCTCATTACTGGACCAGTGCTTGACTCTTGAGAATGAGGGTCTCGCTTGTGCCATCAGTGACTAACAATGAATTTGACAATGTGTTACTTGTCTTTACAAGAATAGGTAAGTCAATGTGTACATATATAAATATATGTATAAATAAATTAAAGATTTTTAACTACAACTTTGTTTGATTGCTCCAACTTTAAAACTTGTCAATTTGGCATTAAGCACAACTCTAGATTGAAACAGCATGCTCTTTTTTGTTTTTCAAATGCAAATAACGTTGACTATTGTTTTACATACATTTTTATGACTTCATAACTTGACCTTTCAAATAGAGGCAAAACACAATTTCACATGTATTTTTCTCGTGGAAAGCTTCCCTTGAAAAGCTCCTCCCTTGCTGTTGTCATGACAACGTATACAAACTTTTCAACATGGCGTCGCTTTTAACAGAACATTTATTTGAAACCTGTGGACAAGGCCCTTCACCTAATAAGGATTTTTATAATCTAGTTATTACCAAAACAGATGTAAGTGTGAGTACTTTGCGTAAAAAAAACTCTGGAAAACTGATAATGACCAAGTGTTGCAAGCCTACTTGTTACAGTAATATATCTATAGCCTGCCAACTTAGCACTGCTGGCTACGTTACTTCCTACTAACTAACGTTATAGTAGCGTCCTAATTGTTTTGTTTTTATTAATACCATCCCAGCTATTGTTTTTTCTTAACAGTATCATTGCTTCAATATCCAATAAATAAATGGAATGCGCATTAGAAATAGTTAATTTGTGTAGCAGATGGAGAATAGAACTATATAATGTTAATCATTAAAGGCCAACAGAAAGCAGGGATAACAGGGAGGGCAAAGAAAAGGCCTAATATAAACACTTGTGTGTAGGATTTTGTTTTAATAAATGATTTAAAATATAACATTAAGATAATCATATATTAAAAATGTATTTTTTACAAGGATCTAGAAACATCCCAGTTTAGGACTAGGGGCTCAATCCATATGGAATTCTACATTAAGGACAATCATGAGTTGCACCCCCTGTCGCACAATCTGGGTCAGATTTGTTACACCCCGTATAATGGTCATTCCAGGTGATCTGGAGATGGTGGAAGATCTCTCGGAGAAATGAAGGCAGATCCGCCAAGCCTGGAGAGCAGAGGCAGTCTCACCAGGACTACTTGGATGACAGCCGGCTACAGAGTAAGGAATTCCTACCTTCTAAACTCACAGTTACAAACAAGGAAGCAGTTGAAATGTTAGTCCCTAGATAGCTATGTAGCCTCTTGACAGGGAGTCCAGGGGAGATGCTGATCAGTGAGGCCGCCGGGGCCATCTGCTGCCCTCGTCATGTGTGGCTCCACAGATGGCACGGCAGGGACAACAGTGAGAATCCGTCAAATTGCGTGTTTGTGCGGCTCCCCAGCGGTTTGTGGTAGAGAGGGTTATTCAAACAAGAACCACATACAGTGCATATGGTCAACAGAAGAGGGGGATAATTCAAACCAGAACCACACACTCCACCGACAACTACGGCGGCTCAGTGGTTAAGCACTGTTGCCTCACAGCAAGAAGGTCCTGGGTTCGATCCCAGGTCCTTTCTGTGTGGAGTTTGCATGTTCTCCCCGTGTTCGTGTGGGTTTCCTCCCACCACCAAAAGACATGTATGTTAGGGTTAATACTCCTGTCGGTGCCCCTGACCACGACACTGGCAAAGGAACTGGAGTTGGTCCCCCGGGCGCTGCACTGCGGCTGCCCACTGCGGCTGCCCACTGCTCCTAGTTCTAGGAAAGTTCCTAGTAGTAGAGGATGGGTCAAATGCAGAGGATGAATTTTTCCATGGGGATAAATAAAGGATAACTTAACTTAACATAACTTAACTTAACTTAACTTAATTACCACTGGTGATGTCTAGCTGCTCAGTGCCCTATCTGTAGAAGACTGGCTGTCCTGGGAAGTTTGTGTGCTGCAAGATGTTATTAAAAACGTTTACGGTACTAAATACATCAAGATAAGAAAAAACACATCTGGAGGTAAGGGTCTCCCTCAAACAAATGTTTGCACCGCCCATGTATAGCATACTTTTGAGTACAAGTATCTTTTCTACATGAGGTGTTTTGTACAAAGTTTTATATTTAGGTGTACAGACTAGCATCATTATATCCTCAGATTATGTCTTATGTGTGACCTTGTTGTTTTTAGTCCATATGAAGACAAACTGAAATTGTTCGATAGGTACGACAATAAACACAACGGGCTTCTTCCCAGGTCAGGTCAGCATGGTCTTCGGTCATGGAATCTTGCGCTACACCCAGGCTTTGTGCCAAGGCCATTATGACTACCTGGAGCGCCTGCCGGACCCCCTGCTGCTCCACATATTATCCTATCTGGAGCTGGAGGATGTAGGGCAGCTCGGACGAACCTCTCGCAGGTTCAGGCAGGTCAGTTCAGCTAGACGCACGAATGCCCAAAATAGAGTGTATCCTTCTTTAAACCTGAACATGTGTAAGTCATTTAGGCTTGGACATACTTTGCCTTCAGTTGGTCTCGCAAGAGAGAAGGCATCACCACACAATCACATCATTGTCCACCACTTTATTTTAAATGACAAACTGTGAAACTCTTCTATTAATAATTATGACTAAGACCATGCTATTGCTTGACACTATCCTATGGCTTCTGCTGCTCAGCTGTGTGGGTCAGAGGGGTTCTGGGAGCAGGCGGTGCGGAGATGCTGTAGGGTTTCCCCGGAGGCGTCGGCCCTGGCCCTGGAGGTGGGCTGGAGGAGCATCTTCTTCACCAGCAAACTCCAGCTGCAGAAGCAGATCAGCCGCCGGAGGCTGAGGACCGAGCAGCAGCAGCGGGACGAAAAGGTCTGTGACCCGGATACAGAGGCGGAGGTCATGAGCCTGCGCTCGTACACAGAGTCTCCTGGTTGAAAGTCCAGACACAGATACGCAGACTCCCGGTGCTGGAGCTGAACCCTGCTCTAGTTCCTGCTGTGGTATTGACCCTGTCCTCAATGCTAAACCAGATGTGGGCTGTGATTCAAGCATTAACCATGTCCCTACTGACCAGTTGTGTGGAGATGTGTAAAGTGCACCTCGGCCCGGGGCGTGACGAATGGTGGAGCGATGACACAGGAGGCCGCAGTGCAGATCCGGGAAAAACACGGAGATTAGGCTTTTGTCCAATTTTGATTGGTTAAAGTGCTACTAATGTTTCTGTGAGAGTGGGATAACTTATTAATCAATAGGTCTGATTATACACAATGTGAGTGTAATTCCTCTCCAAAGTCCTGTATATCAGGGATTGTTATATCGTGCCATTTCTATAGGCTATAGCCACCCACATCCTAGAATGAGCTATTCTGTATCTGATGAATGTACAGTACTTGTAAAATAGAAAAAAGGAGCTTCTTGGATATTAAGTTCACATTTTAATTTAGAAGTAATGTACAGGTGTACACAAGTTTATCTTCAAAACAAAATACACGGGCAACAATTAAATATACAAACAAGTATTATGTTTTGAAGATGTACATGTTAGTAAACTTGTGTACACCTGTACATCTGTACTTCTAAATTAAAATGTGAACTTAATATCCAAAAAGCTCCTTTTTTCTACTTTGCATTCTACTTGGCCTGCTGAGCTTTCTTGGCCCACGTTTTTGTATTCTCCTATACAGTACTTGTCAAATGTCCTTTTTTCTATTTTTGTTTGTATGGTTATTTAAACATTAATTGTCAATATTTGAGGAGATTGATCTACTGCAGTGACTTCATTGTGCCATGATATTACAAGTCACCAAAGTAACAAGTAAACAAAGAGCTTTGTAGCAACGGATAATGTAATTAAATCCATATAAATAAATAACTTTGTAAATGTAAATGTAGCAACCTAATTATTACTTCATAAAGGGTGTTAACATTTTATTTTATTTTTACTTATGATGTAATAATATTGACTAGAAATGTCATGTTGTAATGTAACTTGAGTTATCACGGAATTAGTCAATGCTATTATTAAGTCATCGATTAAAAATTGTACAGTCTCCAAGATGCATAATAAAAAATGAAAATAGACATTTCTTTCCATCTGCTTTGATACTGTATAACCAATATACTTTATTTTCTTCTTTTTTGTTTCTTTTGTCCATCCATCCATTTAAATGCCTTGTCTTATCAGTTAGTGTTGTGATGGCAGCAGAATCACAATCAGCTTTATTGGTCAAGTATGTAGACATACAAGGAATTTGACTCTGGTACGGGACAAGGACAAGGAACTCTGGTACAAGCAATTTGACTCCAGGGCTCCAGGCAGAGCAGCACAGATGTCCTTTTGGGCTCACATGTGGTGCTAGGGTGGCTAGATCTGCTTTGTGGGAAACAATAGAGCTCTCCTTTCTAATTGCGGGCTCTAACATCTATTTGACAAGCACGTCAGTTAAGTTACATCATGCTCTACATTCCTAGAAGTCCCAGATAATGTCTGAGGTTTGACAGGAGTATGACTACTGTGAACACAGGTGAAACAGTCCCCTAGGGGGCAGAGGCCATCAGTGCTTTAAAGATAGCTCATAATACTGACATAATCTCTGTCACTCGTCCAAAACAAATCTGTCACTCGTCTCTCCCTTCATCTTCTTGCTCTGCAGCATGTGGCATGCCAAGCACAGCTATAAGTATCTTAGGTGAGGGTGTATTTTTTCTGTCGAGATTTGAATTGCTTTATTTTGTCTTCTATTATCTATTCATATTTCATACTGAAGTTGGATGGTTTCTTTTTCTCCAAATGCTAAAAGAACATTGAATAAATCATAAAAGCTTTGATGTTATTTTTGACAGTGTACCCAGAAATATCCTCGAATTAAATGGATTTGTGTCTGTGAGTTAAACATAGATAACTCTGATATGAGAGTTTGAGCAGGGATTAGCGTGGAGTGAGTAGAAACCACCTGCCCTAGTGGCCTGCACTGTGTCTCCTCAAAGAGATGGCAGTGGTAGCGCTGTCGCCTCACAGCAAGAAGGTCCTGGGTTCGATTCCCGCCTGGTGCTGGGGGTGTCACCATGTCCTCAGTGCCTACTGCCCAGGTGGGCTCATCAGAAGTAGCCTGGGTAAACCCAGCCGCCACGTGACCTGCTCTCAGACCTGCTCTCAGTCACTACCTTGTGACTGTAAGCAGGGTAAGCCTGAGAGCAGGTCACTGGGGGCAGGGTTTACCCAGGCTACATCAGAAGGGCCTTTCTGTGTGGAATTTGCATGTTTGTTCTCCCTGTGCTCCCCGATGGTTTCCTCCAGATAGGACCCCCCGCCCCCCCCCCCCCCCGCGCAAAAAAAAGATGGCCTAGATTGATTCTTTAGCATGCCATGTGGTACAGTATGCCATAATGCTGTATTATAATTGAAAACAATAAAAACAAAACACATGCATACAGCAGCAACAAGGGTGCATTTGTATATTTATATGCATGTGGAGGATTGAGCTTGCTGTGGTACGCTTCGTTCTGTGCTAATCTCTGGGTGATTCTTGCTCTCTTGGTGCTTGCAGAGATGTGAGGATAGACAGGGAGCATGTACAGGCCATGCAGCACACCAGCACCTTTAACCTCCGCTCCCTCCTCAGGCCAGGCCAGGGTAATCCTGCCAAGGTGAAAATAGGACAGATGACAAGTAGCCAGCAGACCGCGCAAAGAGCAAACATCTAAAACAGAAGGAGAGTAGAAAGTCCCCTTTTTGTGTCTGTACATCTGCTGCTCTCTTTCCACGTTCTTGTGGGTCTATATTTCTTCAGTGAATGCTTCAATTTGTCATGGGCGCAGTGCACTCTCAGCTTACCTCTGCCTTAAATGACCCTGTAAAAGATGGAAGCTACACTCTCCTTTCAACCACTTAGGAGGCCTCAGTGCTCTCCTGACACTACAGTCCATTTACGATGTGAATGACATTTTAAAATGTTTGGCATTTATAGCAGGCTTTTCTACTGGACGGGCTGTGATGTCCTTGTTTTCACTTGTCATTTGGAAATGTAATTCAGCAAAAGATTAATGTACACTTCAACTGACAATGACAACAGTTTTCGTCTTTAGAGAAAAAACAATATCACTATATGACATTTTCTATGCTTGCTGACTTAAAAAAAAATATATAATTTCAATGAAACCTTTTGGTGACCTCTGGCCCTTGGACAGTTCACCTGCTCCCACATTGGCTGCTCTGCGTGTGGGTCTGATTAGCTTGTGGTAATTGAAACGGTCTGGCTCTGCATCTCTCTGACTGCAGCCTATCTACATGGTCAAGGCAACCCCCTTGATCTTTTGCAGCAGGACTCTGGCAGCTTGAGACCGTTTGAGCAAAGGATTAGCTGATATTATCCACGGTTTATCGTACTGAATTAGCCTACATCTCCACCCCCAGCCTTGGCTTGCTGCCAAGGCTGGGAAGGAGGAGCAAATTGACATGGCAACATAAAAATGTCCATCCCCCAGGAGGGTGAAAATGATTGGTTGCTGCAGACATGCTAATGTGTGATAGATAGGATGCTACAATTCAAATTCTGTGTGGTCAGAATTACAATGAGGTGGCCAGAACGTACTACAGAAAACGATCAATCAGCCTCACATAATAATCATGTATAAAATCTCTTGGAATCCCTTTTTATTCGGTGTGGTATTAGTATAGGTATCAGATACGACATTAGTAGGTAGATCAGGTTTCAGAAACTGAGGAGGAGTGTGAAGGAAGAGTCAGAGCATGAATGTGAGCTAGTTGGCAGGGCTGAGCAAGGAGGCCATCAGGTAAGGATTCAGGGGGAAGCCCTTACCTTGGCTGGGAGCCAAACATAAAGATAGCAAAGTGCCTGATAGAGAATGAAATTTTAACCACTCTACATCCGCTAAATGTATATATAACAACATTAACCAAATGAACTTGAAGCCAGGAGTCCAGGAAGATGTCTTATGAAAGTGTATTTATTACCATAACATTCTCCTATACACTGTGTTATAGGAGAGACTGAATCTCAATGTACCATCTGATCAATGTATGTGGTTAAAATTCCATTCTCTATCAGTGCCATTAAGTTAAGTTAAGTTCTCCTTTATTTGAACCCATGGGGAAATTCATCCTCTGCATTTGACACATCCCTCAACTAGGAGCCTTCCTAGAACTATAGGAGCAGTGGGCAGTCGCAGTGCAGCGGCCCGGGGACCAACTCCAGTTCTTTTGCCATTGCCTTGGTCAGGGGCACTCACAGGAGTATTAACCCTAACATACATGTCTTGATGATGGAAACATAGCATTCAACCTTTTTTGAAAACATCATACAATTAGTATATGCCTTGGAATAAATTAAAAAAAATACACAAAAGCAAGTGAATGTGGTTACATGTGATACAGTATACTGTATGTATAAGGTCTGATTTGTTCCCTGACAAGAAAAGGGAATGATGATGATGAAAATGTTCCCTCGGTCATCATTTATATGCAGAACATATTGGTTTTATTGCAGATAAAACAGGCTATATTTAATTTTGAATTCTGTTAGTATTTCAGTATGATTTTTCAGAATTCTTCACACGTTCAATGCCATTTCTAAATATGTGCGATGTCTTTTGTTATTAAGCTTCAATCTTGTCATAATGACAGAGGTCATATGAACTGAGCAGCAGAAAGAAGCTCTGACACTGTATTGTGCACTGACTCTTGCTTTTAACCCATTGATACCTGATGCAGCATTTGCGTGTATATCCCTCATTTGTGTGTGTATCCCTTTAAGACCGCGAACCGCGTTAACGCAGTTCGCGGTCTTAAAGGGATACACACACAAATGCTGCATCAGGTATCAATGGGTTAACTGGAGGCGTTTGGGAGATGTGATGGGAAAGAGGAAAAAGGTGTTTTTTATGTTGGTCAAGTATCTTGTTATATTATCTCTTTCTTGCATTAATTCTTCCAAAGCATGTTGCACTCAAGCTAGATTAGAGTCACAGGTTCAGTTGTGCTTTGATGACTTCTAATCAGAAAGTGATTTAGTCATATCTGTGTCATATTTTATTCTGGACTACATCAGTAACATGATCTGATTTATCAAAACATTTTGTTGGCTCATCAAGTGAACCAAAGCCATTTTGAAGTAGACATCCATCTGCATCCATATTGATTCAGACGTTACTCTGTAGACATCCATCTCCTGCATCCATATTAGTGCTGATTCAGACTTGACTCTGTACTGAAGATCCTTAGATTGCAAGTGCATAATCATTGTCATTATGAGAAGGTAATGTTAGATAGAATTACCATCAGTCTGTAACATACAGCTTGTTTAGGTAGGCTAAGCAATAGTGTTGATCTTATCTAGACGTATGACACACCACCATGTTAAAAACCTTTCAGACAACGCATCTCAACTGTCACTCTACCTAAATATGTAAAGTGCTTTTGACTAATTTATTACTCAAAAGCACTTCAGTCACTTTAGTATCAAACTGTCTGCTCATTTAGCAGAGTCTGTTCTTGTACACTTCCAGTATGCAGGTCGAGGCCCCGCTGGTTTTTGACCATAGCCTACATGGCCACTGTATCTTAGATGAGGGTGAATTTGAATCCGACCTCCAAACACAATCTTATTCTCCATTTAAATGCTACACCTTATTGCAGTACCTAAATACCCACCAAAACATCAAAGTATGGCTGCAGAGCATTTCCTGATTGCAGTGTTGGGGAGTAGTGAACTACATGTAGTTGAACTACGTAGTTTAACTAAGTTTTTCAGTAGTTTGCTGGTAGTTCCTGTCAGAGTAAAATGATTGATTGATTTTTCCACAACATTCCACTACATTCATATTTGCATAGTGAGTCAAGTAGTTAAACTACTTTTGGTCTTTTTTTTTTTGTAGTTTAACTACTCAAACTACAAACTACAATTTGGGGCAATAAAATGAAAGGAATATATATATTTTTTATTTTATTTTACCATTACTGTTGAACCAGAACCCGCTTTGACAGGACTGCCCATTTTTCTTTCGTCCTGATTGCTTTGAAGGCAGCATAGAATGTGAAGGCAGCCAGGATCCCAGTAACATTACTGTACTTCTCAACAAGACACACAGGCACAGCCTACGCTGCCTCTGATTGGCTTGCCCTGATATTCTTACCCTAACCTTAACCAATCCTAGTCAAGTCTTTACTGCTTATTTGTCTGATAAAACAAAACCCAGAAGAACCCAGATTTTGAACAACAAAAATATCACATTTAATGTATTGGGTGTCAACTATTGCAATAAACCAAATTGAGAGCCATATTTTTGCTGGCATTGTGCTTTTTTTGGTAAGGGTATTATATTTCATTTCATATATCACACAGTTCATTTAGTTAGTTTGGGGGTGGCTTTAGCTCAGGAGGTAGAGCGGGTCGGCCAATGACGCAAGGGTTGGCGGCTCGATCCCCGCTCCCTCCCAGCTGCTGTCCCTCGTATGATTGGTCGGAGGGGCCGTTGAGCGCCGATGTGTGGCTGCCACACTGGTACGAATGGTGTGAACGAATAATGATTCTGTGAAGCGCTTTGAGCACTTGGAAAGGCGCTATATAAATCCAATCATTATTATTATTAATGTGTTTTTTTTTACAAAGTAGTTTGAACTACTTTTTCTGCATAGCTTGTAGTTTCCTAAACTACATCTCTCCCAGGGTAGCTTTGCTGTAATTTCAACTACTTCCATGGTGAAGTAGTTGGTAGCTTCCTAAGCTATCAAAGTAGCTTCCCCAACACTGCCTGATGGTGGGTCATCTCACCATTCAGTGTTTAGTCAACAGACCCCATTGGACCACTGTTAGCTGCTAGTGAACACCAAAATAAACCACCACATATAGAGGGCCACAAAGCCTCTTAGGACAGAGCCTTCTTACGATTCCCTTTCCGTGTACAGCAGCCTTGAATAGACCACACAAAGATCCTTAAGCCAAAATCCCTCCCTGGCATTTAATTCTAAATGAGTAATTACTGGGTGTGTCGGTGAGTCTTAGGTTCGCAGGTAGGTTTCGTCAAGCAGCTCATTTGTGCGCCGGCTGTGGAACGAGTCACGCCCTCACGCAGACACGCAACCTCTGGAAGACACTGCACTGGCTGTAGGAGGGTATCCCTAGGGAGCCATTGAAGAACCCAGTCACTTAGGGGGGACAGAGCAGGTACAGCCGCCAAGATGTGTGACATAGGGGGATTGGATAACCTGGTGGCCAACACGGCCTACCTGAAAGCCCAGGGCGGTGATGACAAGGAGATGAAAAAGCGGCGCCGCAGCTTGTCTCTGCCCGGTTCTGGCGATTGCACCGCGGCCCGGGCTACGGTTGACAAGGACTTTGTGTCGATATGTGAGAAGCAGCCCATCGGCAAAAAGTTCTTCCGACAGTACCTGGCAACCAACCCTCAGTATAAGAATGCCGCTGACTTCTTGGATGAGCTGTATGAGTGGGATCTGGCTGAAGGCGCAGCGAAAGACAAGGCCCGCCAGAACATCAAGAACAAGTTCTGCAAGGCCGAGTCCAAGACCTTCCTGTCCTTCCTAACTGGC
This sequence comes from Poromitra crassiceps, assembly GCF_964638095.1. Lineage (NCBI taxonomy): Eukaryota > Metazoa > Chordata > Actinopteri > Beryciformes > Melamphaidae > Poromitra > Poromitra crassiceps. The sequence continues at coordinate 14,436,893 of NC_139639.1, forward strand.
GAGCCTGCCGACAAATGCAAGGCCGTGACAGACAGTAACTTTGAGGATGTGATGAAAGGCAAAGTCCAGGAGGCCACGAGAGAGTTTCTGAAAGGCAAACCTTTCACGGATTACCAAGCCAGCCCATTCTTTGACAAATTCCTCCAGTGGAAAGAGTTTGAGAAACAACCCATCACTGACAAATACTTCTATGAGTTCAGGACTCTGGGCAAGGGAGGCTTCGGAGAGGTAAGCATGCAAAATACCTTACATATAATATTCAAAAAGTTTGCTGAAATACACCGTGTTGTAAATGCCTTAGGAAACTGCATCTACTTGGCATTTAAAAGTTAGGTTTAACTTCGCCCTTTAGAAGGAATAGAGGTGTGAAGATCTGACGCAAAAGAAAGGATGTTCTGGGAGAAGTAATCTTGCTGACACAATCAGGACTTACCCTATCTCAAGGTGACCATGCCAAAGCTTCTCCAAAGTCAAAGTCCTATGGTGTACAGAGTCAGACATACCTGTTTTATTAACACTTTCCCCACAGTTACAAAGACAAAGCCAAAAATAAGCAATAAGCAATATGAACTTGCTTTGATTTACCTGACAAAGTGCTGAGATCCTTCTAATAAAAGTAATGGCACATTTTAAGTCAACGTTGGAAGATGTCAATAAGATGTACGACAAACACTGGTGACCATTTTTGATGGACAACCTTGCTTTTGCTCTGAAACACTGATGGGTTTTTAAACCAACGACTTCCGTGCTCTCTCCCCAGGTGTGTGCTGTTCAGGTGAAGAACACAGGCCAGATGTATGCCTGCAAGAAGTTGTGTAAGAAGCGACTGAAGAAAAAGGGTGGTGAAAAGATGGCCCTGTTGGAGAAAAAGATCCTGGAGAAGGTTAACAGCCTGTTTCTGGTCAACTTGGGCTACGCCTATGACAACAAGACCCACCTGTGCCTGGTCATGACCCTGATGAACGGAGGAGACCTAAAGTATCACATTTACAACATGGGCTATGATGGCAAAGGCGTGGATAAGGGCATCGCGATGAAGCGTGTCATCCACTACACAGCGCAGATCACCACTGGCATTCTTCATCTGCACGAGATGAACATCGTCTACCGCGATATGAAGCCGGAGAACGTGTTGCTGGACAGCCAAGGCCAGTGCCGACTTTCAGATTTGGGTCTGGCTATTGAGATTAAGCCAGAGAAGACCACCACTCAGATGGTGAGTAGATCCACACGCAGGTTAAATGTGTGCAAAATCTGAGATGTTGGCATGTTTTACTTTTGGCGTAAACATATAAAAAGCACACCAAGTCACCCAATGATAGCCGCCATGAGGATGTAGTTAACATGAAGGTCTGCAGATGGACAATGTAAGCGATCGCGATGCCCATTGTATCGCCTTTGAAGCTTCAAATGGCCAAGGCCAGGTGAGGAAGCCTGCATTGGCCGTGTGCAACTGAGAATAACGGCAATGCACCTTTTATCAAAGGTCATCTTCAGGGTGTGAATTTGTTTATGAACACGCATGCTCAGACACAAACTGCTACATACAAGAAGAAAGAGAGAGAGGGTAATGAAGTAGAGACCACCAATCATTGGGTGATACCTTATCTACCGGTATTTTTATCCCCCATATGTCTGCTTTTAGATCGAGCTAAAGCTACAAATTAGACTTGGGTTGTTGGACTCCCTCTCAATCTCTGTGGAGCTTTCACTTTAAATCCGGACAGGGATTACTGGATTGCTTAAATATCTGTCCAATGAGGGTCTCTGAATCCATTATATAAGTAATTTGATCCTTTAGCAGTCAGATTATAGCCTGGCCAATTATAGATCACCAATTTGTGTGGGGGCTATCTTAGAGGCTATGGAGGTCTAGTGTTAATTGAGATGAGGGTCGCCATGCAATGGTTGAGTTTCATTGGCTGTCAACGACTTGCTTGCAGAGATTTAGCTATTTCTGTAGTGGCGTGACCTCGTGACAGTTGCTTTAGTTCTGCGCAGCAACGCGTCACACAATCATGTGGGAGTTTCATATTCTATCATGTCAGATCAATCAATAAGCTGGACTATCAAGAATAATCAAGTGCTGACAAAAACATGCATGCCATGCGGGTACAGATGAGAGGAGCACATCCCTAAAAATAGTGACAGAAGAACATCAAAGATCAACATCAAAGATCATTTTCCTCACACAAATGAACAAAAACCCTTCTTATGTCATTCTCTTCCAACGTAGTTCAATCTCATCATACTTGATTAAATCTCACCTGTACTTTCAGATGATCAAAAAGATAAAAAAGATGAAGAATTTTGTAGCAGAACTCACTTGCAGTAGCAAAGAGTAAGCTGCTGGCTCTATGAAAGTCCAGTAAGCTCATTAGCCAGTATTGATGCTGGTGGGCCAGCCAGAGTGACTGGGCCAACCCCCTCTAGCCCGGTAAGGCTGGCTTTGCTGCCCTAATCCTCTTAGTAGGCATTACACAAGTCTGTCCCTGATTGGATTGACAGAACCAGGTAGAACTTACGTTGAATATGTCGATACAGGACTTTGCTGTGTGCCATTCCATAGAATAGACTAGCTCGCTCATCTGTTTGGCTGAACTGATTGCTAACAACAGACACACATTTCAAAAGAACAGAAACATAGTTCCAAAAGGTCGCTCAGGTAGAGCAGAAAAAAGGCAGGAGTATGGGTGACTTGACAGTAATACTTATCGAATACACACGTGTTGTAGTAAATTAGTAGCACACAGATCTCCAGCTGTTTGGTCAGTGGACTCAGTATCAAGCCTAGACCAATCAGATGAGGCGAATCATTGACCTAAGCATGTCAGAGTCACACGTATTAAAATACACATCTGGAGGTACCAGAAGCATCCAGTAATCAGAATCTGTCATACTAACCCTAACATTGCAAAACAGAAATAGGATTAGAGCTCATGCCAAATGTCTTTTAGCTGTCACTTTGACTCGGGTGGCTGTAAGAGGAGAGTGTTTAATGCCATCATAATGACAGTTAAGCTTCCTGTGGTTGATTGCTCATTAATTGTGCATTAGAAGCATGGTTATGTGTGGTTTGGACATCTATAGCAACTTCTGTATTTCTGCTGATGGCTATGGAATCTAGAGATGGGCAACGTTTGTGTAAGAGAATTGTGTCAATGTGTGGACACACATGACTCTTGACAGGTAGCAGGATTAGTACTAGGTTTAAGCTCCTTGTGTTAGGCTGCGTGTAAGGTCATTCAGTCATTCTGTCAGCACCAGGGGCGCCGGGAGTTAAGCAGGTCTGGCTGTGGATACTCCTTGGATGGGAGACTGGTGCTGGAAGTGATGTTGGAGGACCAGTAGGAGGGGCTCTTCCCCGTGGTCTCATGAATACTGCAATCTCCCCAATGCCCCAGAGGGCAGAGACAGGGACTCCATCCTTTGGATGAGATGTCGGTTAAGCCGAGGTCCTGACTCTCTGTGGTCAATAAAGATCCCATTGGCACTCTTGGCAAGAGTAGCGGTGTAATGCCGGTGCCCTGGCTAAATACCCACACAGGCCTTCCTTCAATCATGGCCACCTAATCATCCCTCGTTACTTAATTGGCACATTCAGTCCTCAACTCTCCACCATGATAGCCGATGTGTGGTGAGCGTTCTGGTGCAAACTGGCTGCCTGTGCATACACATCGGTGGTGGATGAGTTCCCTCCGCCTCCCCTGATATGTGAAGCGTTTTGAGTATCTAGAAATGTGCTATATAGCCTAAATGTAACCAATTATTAATTAATTATTATTCAGAAGAGTGAGAGTGAGGCAAAGACAAAGAGAAGAGAGAGGCAGAAGAGAGAGAAGGTGGGGGAGACCAACTTAAGGCTATGAACAACCCAGACAAGTATCCTTTGGTACACTTTAGCACACACAGTGGAGAGGTATAGTGGTAACATCTCCTACTAGACAGCTCTACTGTACAAGTCTCCTCTTTCATTAAGAGCCTCTGGCTGCCCGCTGCCACTTTTGAATGTCAAGGTTATATATACATCACTCATACTACTTCCACATCATTGTACCTACTGTATACATCCTGTTAAACTGGTATTTAAACTGGTATAAGTATTGCTTAAGGCTACATATACAGCACTCAATTTTGAAAGGCTGGAGATCCCAAAGTTTCTAATGATATCATATATGCCATGTTAAGCGATGAAAGGGTAGGCTATGATTAAGGACTTAGTTCTGCCATAAATTCTGAACTTCTGAAATTGGAATTGATCCCTGAACATAAACATGCTATGGCTCAGTTAAAGCATTACAATTTGGAAGTAGGTGAGTGACACTGATCAGCATCACAGACTGTTGTTTTTCTTTGAAGGTCCCCTCATTTACCATTAGCATTGCTATCAGATAAGTGTGTTCACACGCTTAGTTTGCAATCATCTACTTACTCTCTAATATAATGACACAATTTCTCTGTCTCTACCTCTACCTGTCTCACTGCTACTCTCAACCTCTCCCTTTCCCATCTGTTCCTTCCCCTTCTCTCTCTCTCTCTCTCTCTCTCTCTCTCTCTCTGTATTCACCCTTTCCCTTACTTCAGGCTGGTACTGGAGCATACATGGCACCCGAGCTCCTGAGCAAGACTCCATATAGGACATCAGTGGACTGGTGGGCCCTGGGCGCAAGCATCTACGAGATGGTGGCCGGCTACACGCCTTTCAAAGGCCCCGAAAGCAGGAAGGAGAAGGTGGAGAAGGAAGAGGTCCAGCGCCGCATTCAAAATGAGGAACCCAAGTGGGAGCACAAGTGCTTTGACCCTGTCACCAAGGACATCATCCAGCAGTTCCTCAAGAAGAAGATGGAGGAGCGCCTGGGCGTGAAGTAAGAGCTTCCTCTTACTTCGCTGTGTGAACAAGCTCAGACCTGGGCAGTATGCGGCCCTCATGATGATCCTGTCTGGCCCGGGATCGGTCTAAGACAAACCATACCATTTTACTTATAAAGTTAGAAAAATCTAATAGGATGACCTAAATTGGCTTTTTATTTTTATTCTTCTGAATAAATGCATGATATGTTTTCTATAATTTAATCAAGTGATGAAATTACAGCATGACAAAGATTTATTTTGCCCCTGGCGGCGATTTGGGTTTCTCATGTGGCCCCCCAGTAAAAATAATTGCCCACCCCCCTGAGCTAGATCCTGTTAGCTGCACACAGTGGCTTATTATGACTTTTTGTGACATACACTGCTAATGTCCGTTTTACTTGAAATCTGTCCCTTAAAATGTCTTTGAGAATGTGATTTATTACTGGAGAAAAGTTTGCAGGCATCAGACTAGGCAGTTGAGACATGAATAACAGCTATTAAGGGTAAATTAGTTTAATGAGCCGACACAGAGCTGAGAGGACCCTAACCTAAATGTTGCATGAAATCCACCACTGGCCATTTAGTCAGGTCTCGCTCACAGAGTTGGCATGCAGCCTCTCCTCTCTCCCCAGAGGGTTTTCATAGTCCACTTCCCTGTCTGATTCCAACTCCGCTCAGGTCTGCTCCTCCACTCAGGTGTGCTTCATCAGTAGCAAACAAATGGAGCTCTCCATGGTGCTGAACCTGTGTTGACTCATTTTGACCACTAATTAGCAAGTTTTGCCCATTTAGCTGGCCCTAATGATCTCATTCAAAAAAATGTGGCTCCGTTAGGTAAGATCCAGCACGATCACACATAAAATGGTACTGATGATGATTATTTGTCTTCTCAATAGGAACAACAAGGAGGACCCCAGGAAGCATCCATGGTTCAAGAACATCAACTTCCCGCGTCTGGAGGCTGGGCTGGTGCCGCCCCCGTGGGTGCCTAAGCCCAACGTCGTCTACGCCAAGGACACAGACGAGATCGCCGAATTCTCTGACATCAAGGGCATCGTGTTGGACGCCACGGACGACAAGTTCTTCAAGGAGTTCAGCACTGGTGCCGTGGCTATTCAGTGGCAGGAGGAGATGATTGAGACTAAACTGTTTGATGAGCTCAACGACCCCAGCAGGAGAGAAAGTGGTGGCGGTGGTGGAGGAGGAGATGGAGGCCAGAAATCTGGAACATGCATACTTATGTAATAATATAATATAATCATATCTGACCAAATAGATTTCCTACAGGAGCTTAATTAATATGCTGAAATTGTACAATTGCACTCAGAATTCAACGGTAAACCAATTGGAATGTAGGCTATCCCATCCTTAAGATGTAGCGCCTCCCAAATCCTGTAACTTTTTCTGTTTTTCGATATCTGACAGTGAAAAGTGATTGCGTTTCACAGCACTCCTGCATCCCGTCATCTCCTACTATTTTTTTCAAATAGTGATGCCATCATGAGATGTGTTTATACAATGAAAAGTGCTTTTAATCACATGTGGCAGCGATAGCAGTACTAGAATTGACTAGTAACGTTACATGCTATGATCCAGAACCTCCAATCCAAGAGAGGTCGATCGCCAGATGGTTTTTTCCCTCCACCCAACATTTTAGTTTTATAAAAACTATAAAAACCAGTATTGCTATTTTATATGTATATAAGTATGTATACCTATGCACAGAGGGAAAGAGGCGAGTAATTCCAAATTTAGATGTTAGCTCTAAAAAATAATACAATGTTGAAAACCTCCCCACTGAGTTCCTCTACTGGTGGTGCTATAAGGCTCAACTTAGTGGGACTATACAAGCTCTATGGGAGAGAGATGAGTTGAAGCATGACAGTGGTGCAGTGGTTAGCACTGTCGCCTCACAGCAAGAAGGCCATGGGTTCAACCCCCGGTCCAGTCGATCCTAGGTCCTTTCTGTGTGGAGTTTGCATGTTCTCCCCGTGTTCGTGTGGGTACTCTTTCCTCCCACCGTCAAAGACATGCATGTTAGGGGTAATGGGCGTGGGGCTAGCAACCCCGCCCCGTAAAAACCCACTTGCTACATAAACCGCCACCGCAGTCTTCTTCCTCTGTATGAAGAAGACCCTCTGTATTATGAGGAAGACTGCCCAGAGCCCGCTGGCGTTGTGTGGTTGCGGCCCTATGCTCCACCCTAGGAGCCCACAGGGACTAAGCAGATAAGCAAGATGACAGTTACTTGCTGTAGCTTGAGGTGGAAAATTCAGAGGAGTTAGGCAATAAATTCCTGTACCAGGAATCTGTAGGTTGCCCCTCAAACACTGTGATACTTGAGGGATCTCGTTTCTTACTTTGAGACGAGTGCGGAAAACTCAAACTAGGCAGATCTTGATTCAAGCTTTGACTGCTGTGGTGTTTGAGTTAACTAGAGAATTGGGTTAGTTCAAAAGAAAATCCTCCAGCATTATCTTTTCTCAGGGTTAATTATTTGCTAAAAGATTGAAACTTTCCAGATCCAGAGTTGAGTTTTTACAGTTAATGTTACATTATGTTATAAATATATGATATATATACTTGTAAATATATGAGAGGGATAAATAGCCTATATGTGCTACTATAGAAATATTAGATGTAAACCGGGGATTTCCTTGAATCTTGAATCATTTGAATGAATAAAATATGTCTTTTAAAACTTGGGTCATTTGTCTTGAATTGTTGTACGTGTGTTTATGTGTGTATGTGTCTGCATGTATGTACATTCACAGAAGAGTGTCTCTTCTTCACACTTACACCCCATTTACACCTGGTTTTAAATGCGACCTGTATCTGGATAAGTTATCTGCCTCGATAATGGCGCAATTAAAAACCAGGTGTAAATGAGGTGTAACAGATCTGAACGCAATGTGAGCCAGATGTGGTCAGGAAGTTCTGATCACATCCTGATCACGATTGCATTTACACCTTGCATTAGCATTGATTAGCATGCATTTTTCCTTATCCAGATAACATCCGGATAACTTATCCGGATACAGGTCACATTTAAAACCAGGTGGAAATGGGGTGTTAAAAGACACTCTTAAATCTCACTCCTGCCAACATCAGGGAAATCTTCAACTGTACCATGTTGTGCATGTTCTTGTGCATGTGCTAGCCGAGCGCTTCTCGCTCATACTGAGCATTAGCGCCCAGCTAGTGGGGTACTGCATGTTCCAGTCTATATATAAGCACAGGAGAAAGTCCTGCGGTCTTCTGAGTAAAACTAGCATTAATCTCTTCTGGGATGCCGACTACAGGCAGGCTGTGCTCCAGGCCAGCGCAAGTTCAACTCTGAACTGATAAGGCGATAACCAGCGTTATCCTTTTGCACCTTGCACACTTAAGTCAACGGCACATCCCCCTGAAGCATCTCAGCACGAGTGCCAAATGATATAATAAGCTGAGCTGAAACAAAATATTAATTTTGAGATTTTACATTTGATTATTTTTGAGAGAGAATGCTGTATGAATTAAATTCAAAGATGGATGTCAAAAGCAGTCTATTGTCAATGTTTTGTTTTTGAGACAGATAAAACACAGGGAACTTATTTCACACAACGGTCTAATCTGTTAACACGGGCGGCGAAATGAAACTGTGCTGCGCTTCCAGATGCTTTGCGATGCATCGCTTCAGCATCTGGTGTGTTTGCACCGTTAACTAGGCTTGCCTAGTCTTTTTTTTAATCTTTTATACTGGACTCTATGTGGAGGCCAAAACATTGACCAATGCCATGAACTGTCCTGTAATCTCACTGGTCGAAGAACAGTTAGAGCTCGGGAGACACTGAGTGAGTGACGCGAAGGTGGATTCTCCAGCTAAACCCAAGAGATTACCTCACAAGCAGGACTTGGATATAGACAAGCTATTGATAGTGAAGGACAGTCCTCCCTCAAGCACTCTGAAAGCTGCTGTCTGGAGGGTCGGGAATGCTGTGTGTGATTGGAGCGGACAGGCATGCTCCGACTCCTTCCAACATTGACTGCAGCTTCAAATGGTTCCAACTACTGCATAAAATAATTAGTACTTAACGTCAGATTTCCCCACCCCCCTCCCTTAGGCTATTGTTTGGTGCCGGGCCCATTATGCATTTTCCAAATGAATTAATTTATCACCCTCAACTGAAGAGATACCAACATTAAAATACTCGCCAAATCAAGTATTCCGTGTTCATAATCAGAGAGTGTTGTATTGGTTGAATTTCAAGGGGAAATAGTTTATATTTGATCTGTGCTCTAGCTGTCTCAGTTGAGAACATGTGGCTTTATTATGCCAAATTCAGGCCACATACTGTGGGGGGGGGGGGGTGGTGGAGGATTGGTTAGCTAGCCAAACATTGGTGTGCAGAGAAAAATATGACAATAGCCGCTTACAGGTGATTGAGGCACAGGCAGCTCCAACTCTCTGTTGGAAAGTCTGCAGGCCACTGTCTGTACGCATCAGAGCATTAAGCCAGGTCTCTTAATGCCAATCACAACAAACCTACAACAGATGCATAGGGCTGGTAGACATGGCGGTTATACGTTAGAAAATGCAGTAGCCTCAATTGCCTTTCTTTTAATTCAACCATTCCAGGAGGTTAACATTACTCCTTACCTGGAGGAGTGGGATTAAATGAAAATGCAATTGCGAAAGTTAATATGAAGAGCATCCCTGACTGTTATAAGTGATTGTCAACCAACTATTAACAGAGCTTTTTCACAGCAGTCATTTTGACATGTCATAGCAGGGTAAACACAGGTGTAACTAATAAAAACATTAATGAAGGTGGTTACACATTTCATTTTGCCAAAGGTGTCCACTTCGGACGTGCTTTCTTGTTGACTGTCTTCCTTCAACTGAGACAGAAGAGTTAGCTACATCATGAGTCAAAGGCCAAATACTCAAAGACTCAGGGGCTAGGGCCTAGCCCCTAGCGTTATCTCTATGTACTAGGCTAGGCTTATCTTTTTCCATTATCATTTTCCAGCTGATTGGGAAGAAATAAGAAAATGGATATATTTTTTAGAGTGTTGTGGTTGTGGATTAGCCTACTCGACATACATAGATCTTTATTAAAAATTAAATCACAAAATATTTAGAAATGGTCTTGTATGTTTGTGCCATGCATTTGGCCAGACTGCATGCTCCGCCTGTCTTGTTTCTGTCTCCCTCATGTGGCAAAGGCTTTGTGCCACAACAGACAGTGAGTGAGAGTGAGATTGAGTGACTACTGATTGAGAGATTATTGAGACATGACTGATCTCTACCAAGCCTACATGATCCTGATTGAGATTATTGAGACATGACTGATCTCTACCAAGCCTACATGATCTCACTCCATCTTCCTTGCCTCTCTGCTGTCAACTAATAAAGCACAAATGTAAAAAATCTAAAGTAAATCTCATGTTTGATGTAGCCTACTGTACTCTATCGCGTTCAGTTCACACATTCATTTAAAGACCCCACTGTGTGATAGTGGATAAATAGACTCTTAAGTCCTCACACTCAAATTGAACTCCATGCCAACATGGACCAATTTGTTATTCCTTACATCCTTAATTGACTTAAATAGCACCTATTCCTCTGGGCTTATTCAGACAGGATTCCAAAAATAGACATTTGGGGAAAAATGTTTTTCTTCAAAATCACCTTTATTCCACAATTTATTTCATCAGGTCTTAAGGCACCCTGAAGAGATGTTACAAGTTCTTTCAAATTTGGGTTCCTTTTAAAGACTGTGTAAACATAGCTTTGAGTAAGATAATTTCCTGTAAATCTTTGTTTAAATTATTTCTTTACAGTGCACAGACATTGTGTTTTGTGACAAAAAAATACAGTGTGAATTAAGTAAATATGGTAAATAGTGTATATATACATTGAGGAGTAATAGACAGATTGGCAGACAATCAGATCAACAGCTGAAGAAGAGAGAGAAACTGTCAGACCCAGATAGATATACACAACACGTAAAGATATACAGTACATAGTTACAGTGAACTTCATTTTTGCCACACTTTCCAGCACTTCTTGGCACTTTACACTGTACCTTTTGTGTGTGTGTGTGTGTGTGTGCGTGTGTGTGTGTGTGTGTGTGTGTGTGTGTGTGTGTGTGTGTGTGTGTGCGCGTGTATGTATGCATGTATGTGTTTGTGCGTCACCTCAACCACACAATACATAGCACCCACTTGGGTGGAGCGAGACAACAATCTAGTCCTGCATTGCTCACCCACATTGGCTATTGCAGTGGAGAGGAGAGAGAGTTGAGTAAACAGGAAGACGGGGAGACAGACAGACAGACAGACATGCAGACAGACAGACGGCACGAGACTGGGTTGCAGTTAAAGGACAAGTTCACCAAAAAAAGAAAATTAATTCATTATTTACTCACCCCCATATCGATGGAAGGACGGGTAACGTTTTTTTAGTCCACAAAACAGTCCTGGAGTTTCACAGCAAAACACCGTTCCAGCATTCTCCTAAACAATTGACGTGGATGGTGACCAAGCCAGCGGCATGGGGGTGAGTATATAGATAATGACTAAATTTTCATTTTTGGGTGAACTTATCCTTTAAGTAGACCACAACGCAAATATTTATCTACAATTCCCTAAATATGATAAAGATCACAATGTATTCTTATGTGGAAAGGGATCTTTGTAACTGGCATCTCATACATACAGTAGGGGTACAGTGGCTATACTTGATCATCAAGACGCGTTCCTATGAAGACCGAGTCTTAAATACGTGAGACAGACTTTGTGATGTGGTACTATACAATAATGTGAATACTGTGGAAATGTGTTGGAAATGTTCTACTTCATCAATTATATACTATACAGCAAGATACAACCCTTCCAAGACCAGCGGTCATATTGTTCTGCGTTATGAAAACAGTATTCTCTTCCTGACAGTGAGCAGCATCTGCAAAACAAACAAACAAAAAAAAGTCTAAAAAATAAAAGTTGTATCAGCAATAGCACAACGGCTCCACATGGGCTTTCCTGCGATGGCTATATAACTCAGCTAATCTTATCGATACTACGGGGGGGGGAAAAAGACGTGAGTCGATGAGGAACAGTGCAACAAGTGTATGTAGGTAGGTATCAAGGTATGGATGGATGGATGGAGACGCCGGGTCAGGAACAGAGCCCATGTCTTATTCTGATGGAATCTTTGAGGAGGTCAGAATGATAACAATGAGAAATGATGGAAGAAAAGAAGGGTCAGAAGTGTCAACAAAGCAGCATTCGACATCACGACTTACTAATCTGCATACAACCCGCCTTTGGCCACAGCACTGTCTAAACCCCAAAACGCCCTCTTTGTGACGCATTTTGACGCTTCCTTTCCCATGTTGATAGAGATCCTTCATAACGTGGGCAGCAGCCTCCAGCTTGGTTCCTTCACCGCCACCTTTTCCCCCCCTCCTTTACTCAAACACCTTGACCCGGAAGGTGATGCGACCCAGGAACTTGTCCCGCTCGTCGTTGTTTTTGAGGTCGGAGCCCTCTACCCTGCACTCCACCGTCAGCTCTGTGTTGTAGTCCTCCTTGTTCAGCAGCAGCTTCACAGCCACCACGGGCTGCACATAGCGCTCCTGCGTTAGAGAAGTAGGGGGGGGGGAGGGGGGGGGAGAGAGAAACAGAATGATAAAAGTTTGAACAAATGAGAAAGTAAGAATCATGTAGATTGATGCAAATACATGAATATTAGGATATTAATGGACAGAGCACAATACTTACATGAGCTTTCTTCCCATAGTAGGGGAAATACATCTTATCAAAACGTCCCTCGCTGGGGTAATAGTGCATCTGAACTGGGAGGTCTCTCTGAAAGCGGAATAGAGGCGCGAGTCAATACATTCACTCGAAAGCACATGAAACTTATACTAGATCAAATGGGACTAGACATTTTGGTAACACTTTATAATAACGTTCAGTCATAAGTCATTTCTAAGCCTTTAGTTAATGATGAAGTAATCATTTACAAAACATTACTATACATTTCATTTGTAGATGATTAATAAGTGCTATCTTAACATATCACGTGTCTTGTGAGTCATCTATAAACCTGTAGTAAATCTGGAAATGATCTTAAATAAATCATTAGTAAATGATGAATAAGTAATTACTTGATATATGAATCATTCAAAGATTTGATATTCCACAAATCTGACGAACATGGACTAATGACTCGATGTGTGTCAGAGAAGACAGCTGTCTATATCCCCTCCCCAGGCCTGCAGAAGCAGTCTGCACACAGCTAGTCTCTTAAAACAGATGCGTTGACTCCCGCAATTTGCAAATGCTTCGGGAGAAAGTTGGTCAAAACCAATGTTAGGCGGGACATCTGCTCAAGGCGGTACAGCCGCTAATTTCTCCAATCACCTGCCTTGGTTTTGTTTACATGTATTGTGATTGGTCGAATATCATCAAACTTCTTTGGAAGATGACAACTTCTTCTGGTCAAATTTTAACAGGCTGAAGTACAGACTCTCTCTGACTGGAGCGTTTGAAGATTGTGGAGAGATAGTCTGGCTTGAGAGACTAGCACACAGGCACTGCAGTACAAATTAAAAAAAAATCCTCACTCGCTATAAATGATGTGTAATTCATTGACAAGGCTTTCTGCATCCCCTAATCTAAAGTGTAGCTAATTCATCACACATACTGTCAATGTGTTACATACACATAAAATGAAGCCAATGTGAAAGTGTCTTAAACTTGCATTCTTTCGAATGGCCTGCAGGAGGCGACCCACTGGTTTGTGGACTTCCGTTTTGAAGCCTCAAGTATGGCATTTTGGCCATTGCCATCTTGCTTCTTGCCCGAGTTGGGTTTCCCACAGAGCCTCAGCGCGGCCTGCTATTGGTCCGTGATCAACAAGCTGTGCGATCAATCTTTGAATGACTTACAAATAATTCATAATATATCAACAAATATCTTATTAATAATTTACTAATGATAGCTGACTTACAACACATTTGTGATATGTTAACAGCACTTATTAATCATCTCCAAATGTACCATACCATTAGTTCATCATTAACTAAAGACTTATCACTGAAATACACTGATTATAATGCGTTACTGACATTTTTCAAGATAAAACATGAACAACAACAAAAAAGGAAACGCAATAGCCCTTGCTTGTTAGTACAGCGATTTCAAATAACCGGCATGCATCATGTGCTTTGGTTTAATCTGTACAAGCATATCTTGGTCTAAAATTATTTTCTGATCATGTCTAGCTAGCAGGTGAAAATGGTTTGAAAATGAGTGTCCTGTGGCACTAGGATGGGTCTAATTCTAAGGCATTAGCGGCTCCTGCGTAATGACCTATTACATCATGAGAAGCGTTACGCCTACTGGCCTAATCCTGAGAATTTACATATAATCTTACCCTAAAGCCGTCACTGACAGCATGCAGAAAGAAAGAAACCAGAAACAAAAGAAAGAAAAGAAGGAAACAATGAAAGCAACATCAACAGAAATACATTGAGACTGTTATGGCCATCACTTTTATGACAACAAACGAAAAACGAAACCAACAGAAAAATACACAAACATGTAACACATACTGTATATATGGTGTTAACCCCAAATCCACAATAACCTTCTAACTATGTAATTTAGGGTATTTTGCACATAACATAAAAAGTATATGAAATTAATTTCAATCCAAATTCAAATTGCATAGTCATTTAAGTTTTGTAGGCTTTCCTGATATTGGGGTACTGGCTTTTGCTTCTGGTTTTTGAGAAATTTTGACGAGAATTGATTGTTTTTATTGGGTGTAAAAAAAAAAAACATTTCCAGTGACTGTTCAACTAGTCAGCTATTTTGCGAGTAGTCGATGACTACTAACATTCAGTAGTCGTGAATGCCCTACTAGCACGTAGCATCATTAGCTAGCTAGAGATGTCCCATTAGCTGTGATGCTATTTTTCGCCATGTTTAACTGCATTTAGTTATGCTAAAAGCGTAGAATAAATTCACAGATCCTCATTTAGGTTAGTGTGTGTCTTTCAATAGCTAACACAAACACAACGCAGAATGAGCAGAAATGAGTCTGCTACACTAGTATCTTCGCTAGCATGTAGCATTTGTGTTTGAGTAGCAGGGCTTTGTAGTCGACCCTGAAGGAGACAGGGAGCAGTGCAATGAAAACAGAGTTGGTGTTATGTGTTTATGTTTTCATATCTCTCATCAGGATCCTGGCCACGCTGTTCTGAATATACCAGGGATCCAGGTGAAGAGTGAATTGCAGTAGTCCAGGATGGAGGAGCTAAAGACATGGACATCAGGGTTAGAGTGGGACAGAGTTTGGAAACGTTTTTGAGATGATAGAAAGTAGACTTGCACAGATGTTTTATGTGGACATTGAAAGTCAGGTGAGGGTCAAAGCTAACACCCAGGTTAGTGACTGAGGTGGAGAGGGGGATGTCCTGAACATCAAAGGTGAGGACGCGGTGTATGGAGGATGACTGAAGCTGGTGGGGAGTGCCAACAAAGAAACTTTCAGTTTTGCTGCTGTTTAACTGAAGGAAGTTTTGCTCATCCAGGTCTTTATCTCCTCAAGGCAGGTGTTGAGGCATGGCATGGCTGCAGAAGGGCTTGTACAGTAGCAGTTCTTATGTACAGCTGTGTGTCATCAACATAACAATGGAAAGATATCCCCTCTGCTGATGACACAACCAAGGGCGAGGGGATGTAGAGGATGAAGAGGATGGGGCCCTGAGGAACACCACAACACAGGTGACAGGGAACAATCTAGACTTGGATCCTCCCATTGAGAGATAATCCTGCTGGAAAGGTAGGACTGAAACCACTTGAGAGCCGAGTCTGATAGTCCAATGGTGGTGGGGAGGCGCTCTAGGAGGATGGGGAGAAGTTGACAGCTTGGGTGATCAAGGGGCTGAGAATGGGGATGTATAACACGAGCAAAGCTATGGGAATGGGGTCCAGCAGGGCACAGGTGCAGGGTTAAAAAAAATTCTGAGGATTTCCTCAATGTGGCTCTGCTGAACAACAGTGAAATATGGGTGGGATGGCAAAGCTCCCAGACAGGGAGGTCGATGGCAGGAGGAGACAGAGAGGAAGAGCTGGACATCAGAGAGCGGATGTTGTTGACCTCGGCTCTGAAAAAGTCAATGAAGCTGTTGCATTGCTCTTCTGTAGTAGCCTCAGTTGGGGATCGTGGTTTCAGGAGATGGTTTAAGGTAGAAAAAAAAGATGCTTGGAGTTGCCAGGGTTGTTATTGATTAGGTTGGAGTAGAACTATGAGCGAGCATCTTGAAGGGACTTGGAGTAGGCCCTTTGATGTTCACGGAAGACCAGTTTATGGACAGTGAGCCCAGATGTTCTGAGGTGTCATTCCAGGACACGCCCAGCTGTTTTTGATTTTCTGAAATTCATATGTATAAACCAGGGGGCAGAGTGTGACCTCATGTGTCTTGACAGGGGCATGGAGATCAAACACACTGTTCAAAGTATGTATATTTTATGGAAATGTATATATATAGACGGTTTTAACTTGACAACAAAAACATTCTAAATTGAACCCCCGCTCACTTCCTGTTGCAGTGTTTGCTAAGGACATAAAAGAAAAAAAAACATTCAAGTGCAGGACTGACCATTCCGTGAAAACCGTCTATACAGCTGAGCAGCGAAAACAAAAGTAACGATGTTGAGTGAATATTTCTGCAGTTTGCCGAATGCTGAGAAAAGTGCTGTGGGGTTGCGCTCTGGTGAAAACCGTCTATACAGTATGTGTATATCGTATATATATAGTCTGTCTTCATCTCTCTGTGGAATGGCAGCCAACAGGTTTATTTGTTTATTAAAAATGATTCCCATTAGCTGATGCTTAGACGCCAACTAGTCTTCCTGGGGTATTATGAGATAGAACCATTTTTCCCTCTATTTTTTGTTATAAAAGTCCAATGAATATTTTATGCTTTACTTTACACTCCAGAGAATATGATTTTGCTCTGCTTGTACCTGTAACCCCCTCATAAAAAAAATTAAAAAAACTTGATCACACAAAAAACACTGCTCAAAGATGTATTATAGTTATGCTAAAAGGTAAGCATTAGCGATCTTAAGAGGACTATTAACTTAATGCTCCAGTTCACAAACTTGTGTTGTACAACAGAGGCAGTTTGCTTCAGTTTCACAATCACAATTTCATTCATTAATGGAGTTGAAAGAGTTGGAGTTGCAGCGAAAATTAGCATCACAGCTAACGGGACAGAAACCAGAGTCCAGAGAAGCAGCAGCCAGTGAGATGTCAATCAAAACATGAGATGCCACGCCCACATATTCTTGACAGTAGTACCACAGGAATGAGTCCGGAAGACCTGGATGTTAGTACTTCCGGTTCCTACATGTTTGATGTTTGTATGGGGTATGGGGATTTTGGTTAAATGCTTGAAATAAGGTCTGTGGTTAACAAACGTTTATGAAACAGCAAACTTTGTGTTCAGCCAAATAATCTTCGCAAATGAGGACCACTTTTTTGATTTTTGAAGCGTAAATGCGCTTTTTCTTAACACGATTTTCAGAAAATGCTTCAAAAGTCATAAAAGTGGCACCCCAGAATAAAAAAAAGTTTGGGAATCGCTGGTCTAAAAAGCAAATTGAGCTGTTTTTGAACTTGGTTTTCTAGTTACAAACATTTCTTTTCACTCAGATTTTTGTGGATGCTTAATGAGACACTCAACTTTCATACCGTATCGTATGCATTTTTACTAGGGCTACTTCAAGACACATTTCCAGAGGCTTTAAGAAAATGTTCACCTTTACTGTGCAGTTGACGTAGGGATCTCCACGGGGTTTCAGGCCAATGATCTATGATGTGAAGGAAAGTGTAAAAGGTTGAAGTCATTATCCGGAGAGGCAGAAAGCGCCTCTCTGTATGCATGTAAAACAAAGGCAGCCATTTATCATTTAATTTCCTGAATGTCGGGAAGCAATAAATGAGAACAGAGGGGAGAATCGAAGGAAGGAAGCGGAGGGATTGAGGAAAGGAAAGATCCATTTCGAGGGTCTGAAATTGCACAGGTAGCATGGGAGAGGAAAGGAGCCAGTGAAATCACCCTGTTCATTTTGAGCAGCACGCAGGGCCTCCCCTCTGCGTATCCGAAGGTGGCGTCACCCAGGCCGGAGCAGCGGTTCAGGGCGCTCCTCTTGAACTGACACACTTTCTTGGGCAATAGTGCCGCCTCCTGCACAAAGTAATCCCCCGCAACGCACAGCTCGTTCTTCTCCTGCTCCGTATCGTTATAGCCTGAGACAGAGACAGAGACAGATCAGCAGAGTGAGAGACGCAAGCAGAGAGAGAGATATCGCAAATGTGATTCACTCCCATTTTAATTAATATCCTTTCCTCAATTCAGCGGGGAGAAGTGGATTTACTTTTCAGGAAGGTCTCCAGATGTTTGACATATGGGGCATACGCTTCCGGATTCGATTTGTTGACCCAGATATCCAATGAAATTGGACGAATCATCAAGCCTGCAATGGAGACATATAAGCAACGTTAAATAATCAGTGTCATAGTGTTATGGTTATGATAGCACAAGTGATCCTAAAGAGTAAAAGTAATCTAAAGCATCCGGGTTTGTCTTGAACGACAACTGGACAAAATACAAAAAGACATTCCTGTCCCAGCAAACGAGCCTCAGTCCTGAGACCGTACACAGGAAGAGATGTCAAAACAGATCAATTAAAAAGCAGCAATGATTCAGTGCATAATGTAGTCTTATTGGCGTCAATATGAATAATGGATGCCCCAAAGACAGATGCTACCAGCTGAAAGCACCGTTCATCTGCCCCTCCCCCCCTCCCCCCTGTGTGTTGATGGACACTCACCTGGATGAGGTACACGGTCTTTGTACTTTGGCACATAGTCATCCAGTGTGAGCAGCATCACCCACATGGTCAGGGCAAACATGCCGGCCAAGAAAGCGTAGAAAACCAGGTAGAACAAGAGAATGAGGCCTAGAAGACGTTGGAGAAATAGAAGAGAGAGACAGAGAGACAGAACATAAGGAGGGAGACAGAGAGAGAGACTTCACAAGGAACCATGAGCGTGAACCAAAAGCAAAGTTCAACCAAATGGCAAAACCGTCTGATTTTCCACACGTCTTCTCAACAACAGGCCCATCTGTCCTGCCAAACCATCCAGATGAAGTTGTCATTTGAGTGAGCTACTCCTTTGAGATGAGCCACTCAAGGGGAAATATGCGAGGTCATTCACACCAGACTCCATAGTGTGAACTGTGTGAACTGTAGTCCTCTAATAGCAGAGAGGACTACAGTATTCAAATAACAGAGGATTCATTCATCACGTCTGATGCCGGAATGCTTGGAGCATCTCCTGCATCTGTCCAACAGAGAAGTGGAAACATCTGATTCAAAATGGTTCACCAGCATCCAGCATGGCAGCCCGCGTGCGGCGCAAATGCCCTCTAAGTTCTGAGACAACGAAAGGATGGACCCCCGAGGTGCCTGCTGTATACCCCCTCTTTCTCATTCCTCTCCGACAGTATCCCACAATGCACCTGCCTAGTGTGTGAAAGAGAGAAAGAGGAGAGAGGGAATCCCATTTGACCTTGACAGGCATGCTAATGTGGGCGGCCATGCAACTGCAATGGAGCATCCCACTGCACAGCAGCACAGGGGCCCAGGCAGCCTGACAGCTCGTGCTAGCCTATAGGAGCTGCCTGCTGCAGGGAGGAGGGTGGTGTGTTACTACCTCACTGTGCAAGTAACGGGGGAATCATTACATAAATGTATGGATCGATCAGATAGAGTGTCAGAACATTTCCGCTGTGGTACATTATTGAAACAATACAGGGATTTCCAGTCTTCACTTAAGACTTGATATTCGATAATGAGCAGCTCGACCGCAGCTCTACACTGTGGGTAGAATTTCAAAATATTTAGTGTATTCTGTCTAGAATGCCTTACTGTTGACTGACTATTACCTGGCTTTTTTGCTTTTTGCCTTTGCCCGACAGAGGCACACCTTTGATAACGTATTCATTATGGTATACCGTATAGGGCAGGCTGTACTGTAGAGGCTTCTGCCACCTTCATGCAGGCCTATTTTTGCTTACATCAAAAATGTATTGCCATGTCAGTCATTTCATCCACAAGCAGGCACGCACGCACACACACACACACAGGAAAATATCAAGAAGCATACATTCATGGATGCCTTGAGAAAATGGAGGGGGAGGGAGGGGGTTGGGGGTGTGTATATATATATATATATTATGTATACAGTAATAAACCCGGTATAAGCACAGTGAATGGAGATAATTGACCCCAATGGAGATAATTGGTCCAATGGAGATAATTGATCGAGGATTCCTTACCCCAGCTGCTGGCCGTGCGACCCATCAGCTCCCCGGTCCTCGGGTTGTAGATGGAGTCCTTCCAGTTGGACACATTCTCCTTTTCGGCTGGCTTATCCTCGGTGCTGGCCATTGTGAAATGTGTGCGGATGGGACTCCTACTTTCCTGTTCTTCTCCGTCTCCCCCTAAAATAAAAATGGAGAAAAGCGCAGCGGGGCGATGTGATGAGGCGAAAGCCGGCGGTGAGTAGTCGGATCAATGGCTAGAGAGGAGTGGGCGGTTTAGAGAGAGGGAGAGAGAGAGAGAGAGGGGGGGATGCTCTGGTGTAACAAAAAATAGACGGAAAGGAGGAGGGGGAGAAAAATGTGTGACGTGCGAGCCCGCCGTGGCAGCTGATGCAGTGCGACCACCAGATGAAATATGTACATTGGCCAGTGACGGAGAGACGCATGGAGATGCACCGTTACGCGCAAAGATTAGCCTATAAATAGAGCAGACAATTTTATATCATCCGGAGTATTTGCAAGATGCTGCCGAGCTCAAATTGTGGGTCTCAAATGCCAATGGTGTGGGATCCTGCATAGCATGGCCTCAGCATCCATCATAGGGCAGACCATGTGTATGTGCCGCCAAATCAGTAGGCTGTAATATTTCTATAGTATTCCTGTAAGAGTGTGCCCAAGGTAGGCTATTAATACAGTAGTCACTTTATGCACTAACGGTATTTTGTCTAGGCCTAGGCTATCATAATAATAGTATATAGGATTACACAGGGTTATTTTGCTGTGATTGCCTATTTGTTTAGTACAAATGAAATAGGCCTACTAAATACTGTAATCCGACATTCCAATATAGGATTACAGTATTTGGTTTTCGTAGTGTTTGTGTGTTGAGTTAATTTGAGTAGGCTATAGGCTATATTCTGAGAACATGCACTGAGATTTCGATGGATGGTGGTGCAACGCTAATTAATCTCACACACACACACACACACACACACACACACACACACACACACACACACACACACACACACACACACACACACACACACACACACACACACACACACGTGTAAACCTCATTCATCAGTAGAGGTGAGGATGCTGTTTAGTGACTGACTGGTTTGCACTGAGCATCTCCACGATTTGGGGCCCTTGTTGCCATGGCAATACAGTACTACTGAAACCAGAATGTGTGCGCCGTCAGTGGATGTGAGTCAGAGAGAGAGAGAAAGAGAGAGAGAGCATGATATGAAGGGCTCTCGGGCAGCAGCGGGGAAGAGGCTGAGGCACGGATAGAAAAAGAAGGGATGACAAAAGCTTATAACTTCCAACCCCCTGACACTCCAGCGAACAATGACAGTGTGCCAGAGAGAGGGAGAAGAAAGAGGGAGTTATATAATGACCCTTGATGGGGAGTTCAGGAGCAGCGGGGGGAGGGGGGGCCTGCTGGAGTACTAGTGGTCGCACTGCATCCAGTTCCTGCTGTCACAATGAATTTGCTGCAAGGCAGGGCCCACCACAACTCATACAATGCAATACAGACCCCTTTTCTGTGATTAGTGTGAGAGCCAGCCACACTGATTCATGGGCTGGTCCAGTCTATCTCACTCCAGCACATTGGTCCAGTGAAGGCGACCCGCTGCCAAAAGGAAAAAAAGCCCATGTACTGTACATGAGTGAGAGAGAGAGATCTGGGAGAGCTGAGGGTGAGATCGACAACTCCACTGGAGGAAGCGTTTTGGTATGAAGGGGGGGGGGGGGAGGGGGAGAGATGATTGGATGCAGAGAAGCTATACTGTATGCAACCTTACAACGCACGCAAACTCACCTCTCTACTTCCTCTGACTGAACAAACACACAATCCTCCCATTGTCTAGGAAACCCCCATTTCAGTGAACTCAATTAGTGACCCCCCCCCCGATCTCTCCTCCTCCCTTCCACCATACCAGCACCATGAGCAGGAATACATACCCCACTTGTTCTCAGTCAATCCATCCACAAGCTGCCATAGCAACCCTCACAGTGAGATCGTTCACATCAATGTGAGGAGGTCCCTGAACCCATCTGATGGCTTCCTGTAATTCCCCAGGCACAAGGCAACTACATTTCCCAAGAGGCTGCGAGGGAGGGAAGCAAGCCCAACCCCTCCCCATCCCCCCGGTCATTTGGTTCACGCAAAAACATTCTAAAAGAGGTGGCATCTGTTCACAACTTGAGTAACACCTAGGAGAGACTCATACATGATCAGCACAAACCACCATTGATTAAACTTGTTTTTTTAATGCCATGCCAACAACATTGCAACATACATATACATACACATACTTTGTAATTTACATTTGCCATTCGAAAACTGAATGAAGTGCAACTGTTAACCATCTCAGATATGACCATCTGGAATGTCCTTTCCTTCTGAGAGGCGACAGTTGCAGCATTTTATGCGTAGTGTTATTCTGCATTCTGCAAACAGAGCTACAGTATATTACATACATGTCAGTGCAATGGTGGTCAACACTGAATAAGTACATTGTAGGACTAGCATGAAATTCACAGTTTACATTTCTCAGGTAGTCATTTCATAGCACACATTCTCTTCATAACGTGCGCTGTAGACACTTGGGACCAGTGTTTCCCAGGCAAAATAAAGGATTGGGAAACAAAAAAACTGGTCCAAAGCAAAACCACATGGCATCAAAATGGACCAAAATTACCTCTGGACCAAAATTCAGCAGTGTAAACTCCTTTCAAGGCTAGGACATCTAGGCAAATTTAACTGAAAAGTGAAATGTTACCATAACTACACCAATTTATTTTATGGATTAATGAGGATTTTTTTCTTTTCTTTTTTGGCCATTTTTGGCTTTATTTAGATAGGACAGTAAGCAGACAGGAAAGGTGGGGCGAGAGAGGGGGTAATGACATGCGGCAAAGGACCTCGGGTCGGATTCGAACCCACGTCGGCTGCGTGAAGGACCGAGCCTCCGTCGCACGCGTGCTACCAGGTGAGCCACCAGTCACACCATGTATTCTCTATTTCTCCGAATTTGTGCTCATTCAAAGATAGTGTGATGAAGGGCTCAAAAGACTTAAAACAGGTCAGTTATTAGTTTATAATGAAGATTTATTTGTTTCCCTCTCAGGAATGCACATTAATGAGGAACGCCACTATTTCTGTTCATAATTCAATCATAGTAGTCTGGAAAACATATCTGAATACTGAAATTCAGTGGGATTCAAAATCCATACAATTATTTTTGTTCCAGTTACGTTTAAACAATACCATCAACAAGTATCACTTTTATAAGTGCGTTCATGTAAGCAGAGGTTTAAGTTCAGTATATACTCTTCAACTAGATTCATAAACACAAAACATGAGGCTGCCCCAGATTTCCAAATGGCAACCTGCATGACTTGGGTTTCCTCTTGGGGACTAAAATGTCCCGGAAATGACAACACCCACAGTCTTGTGTTAAATCAAAGAAGGTAGAAGGTCTCATGTATACAGGGCTAAGGGCAAAAGTTCAGAGGCTGAAATGTCCATGTTCCTGTTTGTGTGTGTGCGTGTGTGTGTGTGTGGGGGGGGGGCACTGTACCATCACACCATTTATTCTCTATTTCTCTGTAGACAGTTTTCACAGAATTGTCAGTCCTGCTCTGCTACTTCTCTTCCCCTGTCCATAGCAAACACTGCAACAGGAAGTGAGCTGGGGTTCAATTTAGAACGTTTTTGTTGTCACGTTAAAACCGTCCATAATATTTTAACGCAGTCAGTATCGAGAAACCTAGTGCATTAAGGATAACTGTGGAGCCCCCCAGGGGTCACCTGGTAAAAAGAAAAAAGATGCATACTTTTCTTACAATTTACTCCTAAACCATGCACACAGATTTATAATATCTATGTTGATAACATCAAATATATAAATATATATTTTTTTATATATATATTTATATATTATATATATATATATATATATCTTTGACGTTATCAACATAGATATTATATCTATGTTGATATATATATATCAAAGATATATATACTATATACACTGAGCTGGAGCCATTGCGTGCGCACAGGGCTCTGTGCGCCCAGGGACTACAGATGCAAGTTAGCTCTTAGCTATCTCTGGTGCAATATGTTTATTGTGTACTGTCCCTGCTCAAATAAACAATAAAGATAAAGATTACACACAGCTTGGCATACTGTACATACTGTATAGTGAGCTGTTATAGCCATTCAGCACCTAGACCATGTGAACCATATCTATTGATTAACCACATCAGTAGGTCTAATTTATGATCACATAA
Source organism: Poromitra crassiceps (assembly GCF_964638095.1). Classification (NCBI taxonomy): domain Eukaryota; kingdom Metazoa; phylum Chordata; class Actinopteri; order Beryciformes; family Melamphaidae; genus Poromitra; species Poromitra crassiceps. Next base: position 14,461,444 of record NC_139639.1, read on the forward strand.
TGAAACCTATTTACTCCCTATAAATCATGCTTGTAGAAAAAGCATGTTAATTAAACTGTATTTTGCAACTCTGTGGGCTGCTGTGGGGTCCCTGTTTGACATGATCAATATACATACACAAATCCGTGTGCACGGTCTACGTAATCCAAGGGCATGGTTTACTAATCCATCCACACGGTTCACTATTCCTTGTGCATGGAGGCATGTGCGGTTTACTTATAGTCGGTGCTCGTATGGATTTCCACATCAATTATTCTTTTCTTACCAGGTGACCGCTGGGGAGCTCTGTAGAGAAGAGCCAAAGCAAATGCCACATTTTGATGTTGAATGACGATTGCAGGGATTAAAGAAAAAAAAAAATCTTCTGACTCAAAATTTTTCCAGGCCTATTTTAGCTATTTGGGGCTTTTTAAAGTGTCCACTTTTTTTCGGCCGTGCGGTTGCTTCCCATAGGTTTTCATGTAAAAAAAAGGCAGAGGCAGACAGTGTCTACATATCACACTCATTTCACTCTAAAGTTCCCAAACGCCAAGTAACGATGCATGAATTGTGTTCCAGGCTGAATCAGTTATAGGTTCCAACATAGACCTATGCAAATTACTGGGTATAATAAATCACAATTAATATATCTGCTATTGTTTTTATAAAGTCAAACAGATTTCTTTTTAAATAAAAGCTTTCATTCAAACTCAATACAATACAGAAATTGAAATCAAATAATATTCATCGGGGCTTTAATTTTTGTACTTTTCACATTTCATATCTGACTCCAATTGACTGAAATCCATCATAGCGACTGAGAACTTTAATCCCTGCGATTGTAAATTGTGAAAGACAGATCACGTTGCGGTCTGTCTGCTGGAGCGGCACCTCCAAGTGTTGCTCCCGGTGTGGTTTGGACAGATATCGGGAGTGCGTGCATAGCGGCGCGTTGTGTCTGGGATTGACCACATGTGGAAAGAGCACTTTCATCCTTCACACAGTGCACTGACCCCTGGGGAGCTCTGAGGTTTCCCGTCTCCAAACCGTTTATCCCATCCATATCTATCGCCATTTGTTTCTTACCGCTCTCTCAGTGATGCGTGTATCTCCAACACATTTCATAAACTTTGTTTCCATATTTCAGCTGTGCTACACTATGGAATCTGTGCTACAGGACATTGTACTAGAAACTAGGTTGCTGTTGCTTGTTTCTTTTAAGTCTCTACTAAAGACCCACCTCTTCTCCCTGGCTTTTGACTCGAGTTGAGCTTTTTTCTGCGCCTTTCATTTATTTATTTATTTTATTCTTTTTACTCATTTTATTCATTTTTTGTCTTTCAACTTCTACCCATTTTTATTACTTGTTTTACTGCACTTTGTACTGCACCTTGCTCTCTGATTAGTGCATTTGTATTTGCTTTATGCTGTGTTTTTACTTTGCACTTTGATCGGCCTGTGTCGTTGTAAATGTGCTCTATAAATAAAGTTGACCTGACTTGACTTGTTCATTGGATTAAAAAAAAACTTGCTCGTACTTCGTCGGTAAATGTCAAAAGAAAAAAAATCGGTTGCTTCGCTGAATATGATTGGATAAAACTGCACACAGCTGTATCGCTTGTACATCATAACAAACTTTCCCTCTTGGAGGAGTACCAAGAAATAAAGAAAGAAAGAAAGGTAGTCAGGTGGTACAGTAAGACCTTCAGTGAATTGAAGTACGTTATAAAGGGTTGCCATTTTCCACCTAACTTCTTAGAATTAGCCCTCAGATCATACCTGATCTTTTGGCATCCTGAAGCCATTGAGAGATGGATGGGGCTCGCTTAGATTTCCACTGGAGTAGAAGACGGCACCGTGCTAATGAAGATGTGAAAGCAACAGTGTCTAACTGTATAGAGGTAATTATACTAGTCTTCAGGGCCACCAAATATCACAATATAAGGGCAGTTTTTAATTGTAATCTCAAACGGGATGAAACTGCTCAGTAAAATCATCACAGCCAAGGCTCCACGATGCGGCATGAATAATAGCTGCATAAAATCCATATTAGCCACTGGCACTGATTTCAGAGAGGATCATTTCAATCTGAAATACATGCTCCTAAAACCTTGCTCCTTGTTAACATCGTATGGCATGTGGGTGTGATGGCATATGCTACTAGTGCCCCCATGTGGGCAATATGCAGACATGACTCCATCTGAATAAAAATACTGTCTATTAAGAGGCACCAGTGACCTTAGATCTGGAATGACTGACAGAAGCTTCTGATACGGCTGACAGGGTCAGGGACAGTTCACAGAGCATCAGGTTTGAGGATGATGGCTGATGGTGCTACAGGCTGGATCAGACCTCAGACTTGCTTATAGCAGAGTTTCTCAAATGTTTTTCAGCCAAGGACCCCTTACAAGATAGAAAATATACCGGGGACCCCATCATTCTGATTTGTGATTGTTTTAAATTGATAGGTTTGTTAGATTAGAATGTAATCCCTGAACCATTTTAGATTCAAAGCATACAATATTTCTGTTGAACTATGAAGATTTTGGAAAAAAAAGAAAAAAAAAAGGTTTTATTTTCCTGAAAACTTTTTGCGGAATCCCTGGCAAGGTGCCACGGACCCCCATTTGAGAACCACTGGCTTATAGGACCAATATATACACTGCTCTCATACAATTACAATTACTTTTCCTAATATTCCTTCCTTTTCATTATTTACTATTACAATTATAGGAACGCACAAAAAGGTGTGGACCAAAGCAACTCAGCAGGCAACTAGAATATCAAAACGAAGAAATGAGTTGCTTAGAGTTTAAAGATGAATACATTTAATAAGAAGTAAGAGTACATCTTCACAAATAATTGATATGGTATCAATTATTTGTGAAGATGTACTCTGTTTGATAACTCTGTGAAGTACGCAGGTACAATTACTTCTTATTAAATTTATTCATCTTTAAACTCTAAGCAGCTCATTTTTTCGCTTTGCTATTACAATTATAATCATAATTTTAATATAATCATAATTATAATCATAACCTTCCTTTTCCCATTATCCATAGTTATTTAGTGCTTTTCACTTTGTTCACATGACTACTTGTCACCCTCAGTTGTGTTTTGTTTAGCAGTATGAAAAACAAACAAACAAAAGAAAAGATTACAGTGTTTCCCCTAGGATTGAGTTGTAGCAGCGGGGGTGAAGCGAGGATTTTCTTTGCGCTAAAAATGTGAGGCACGCGTGGTGAGAGCACGTGCGAGAATACAATTGTATTTGGCAATAGGGATCTAGTATTCCTATAATATTCCTACTGTATACTATTCCTATAGTAATCCTATAATATTCATATCATTTTTTTAGGGAAACACTGAACAGCAACAACGATGCCGCAATTTCCCAGAGAAACAGTGACTGCTTTTACAGGCTCATCCGGTTGTGTATCTGTCTGTTCATCTACGCCAGGGCAGGGATGGGCAACTTCGATGATAGAGAGGGCCACAAAAAAATGTCCTCGCTACCAGAGGGCCAGATTGTGACCGTGCACTTTCACCTGTAGCCTACTGTAACACCATCACCCCCAATTATAGCTACTAATTTGATGAAAAGGACTGGTAATCAAAGTTTATTACACCAACATTTATATTTTTCATATTCAAATTTACTAATTATTCCATTCAGATGACACCAGAAACTTTGCTCTAGCATTAAAACAGCCCGCTACAGCAATTTGATGGGGGTACATCACCCAAATATGTCGTATTAATCATATCAGTAATGTTGCATGTGCAATGTGCATGGATATAGTTTGATACAATAGCTTTAGCTCAAATGCTAACGTTAAACAGTATGTGGATGGACAGTGCTAATGCCATTAGCGCCATGTTCTGGTATGTACAGTAAAATAAAAACACAGATGTGGGTGGTCTAATGTCCGCCTTGTAATTTTTTTTTTTTTTTTTTGACCCAGGGGCCACACTGAGTGAGGTCGGGGGCCGCATGTGGCCCACCCCTGATCTACGCACATGTCCACCTGTATAACAGTCACAGTCACAGTAAAGATTCGCAGAGTCCCCACAATATTCCAGAGAAAGAGCTGTCGGCTTTCACCTCGATGATGAAGATGGGCCGTTAATTAATTTACTCTCGATTTGTGTCTCTATCATAGACTGTATAATAAATATAGACGTAGCTACCATGACGCATAGAGGTTTGGAGCTAGAAGTGACCTAAATTTGGACAAGAAGTGTTGCAGCGCCGCCTGCTATCGGTCCGTGATTGGCGAGTTGCACGATCACTGGACAGGCGGCCTTGTCAATCATGCCCCCAAAGCAGAGTCTACTTTATTGTCTATTTTACTTGAAATGGGGCCATCATTTACAACATCATGCTGTATTGAAGAAGACCTAACGCGCGATTGAGACCATAAACTCATTACGAAAGTGTTTACTGAGGTAAATAAATCAAGTGAGAAATAGGGTCAATTTCCCATTTACTTCCATACAGTTGGACTCATTGCAGCCAGTGGAGTCGCCCCCTGCAGGCCATGTGAAATAATGCAGGTTTAAGACACTTCCACATTGGCTTCACAAACAGAGTCATGAGCTACCCCCTTGGTTTCTATCTGTCCATTCTGTCCACCCCTAGATCTGCCTTTCTGTGTGTGCATCCAGTGTCAAGGCTTGTTGTACCAGTTCATGGAGCGTCTCAGAGCACTCTCCCAGCTCTGGAGGACAGGGACGTAGGCCCCATTCGGGCTTCCGGCACCCTGGGGTGCTCCTTGCGGCAGGAACACCCGGTCGGTACTTTGCAGCTTCTTCAGTTCCTCCTGGCTCTTCCAGAAGCCTGCAGTGACATGAGGAGACAGTGGATCAAGAATACGACTTAAACAAAAAGTGCGCGTGTATGAGAGGCAAATCAATACTGGATTTTTTTTTTTGGAGGAGGGGGGCGTATTGATAAAAAGATTTCGGGAAAGAAAGTATACATCTGATATATCGGCTGATTTTTGTAGTATCATTGTTACTCAACTTAATCAAAAACCTTCTCTTAGGTCCACCGATAATCTCGAAACAGTGTCAACTGTCAAGTTAGCCAAAAATGAAAATAGAACTTTAGAGCATAACTTTCACAATAAATACCCTAAAATCCTTCCAAGTGTTGCAACATTGTCTGTGACTGCTTGGCAGGCTGCTTCTCCTCTCCTCCACATTACAAAGGTTTGTGCTGAAGTGTCTGTCTGTCAGCGCTGCATGAGACACCCTTAGCTTGACAGTTTGCTTCACTGACCTCAGAGACCTGCCACACTGCAGACATTCTCCCTCCTGTCCTGTCTGGAAACTACTTTATGTAAGCACTGTATATTAAAAGCACAGCCCAATAAATGATCGGTTGTGGGACAATTTCATTTACAAATCCAAGACAGAATACAGATACTATCGGTGCACACATCTGCAATCTCTTGGTCTTCATTTATTATGCCAATAGTTTTTATGCAGATCTAATTTACCATTAAGATTGCCATCTCAATACATCGGATGGACGTGTGTGTGTGTGCGTGCGTGCATGTGTGTGTGCGTGCGTTGCTGTATACCTGATCCAAGTCCAGCCACATAAGCAGCCCCTAGACAGGACATTTCACAGCAGTGGGGTCTGGCTACCTTTCTACCAAACAGATCTGCTGTCAGCTGCATGACAAAGTCATTGCTGCACACCCCGCCATCCACCCTGAGATAGACACAGAGAGAGAGAGAGAGAGAGAGAGAGAGGGAGAGAGACACACAGAAAGACAGAGAGAGAGAGAGAGATTTAGCTTATAGTTTAGTTTATTTACTTTAGTTTATTTGTATAAATATTTTTTAACTACAGTGTCTACTTTGTATTTTCATTCATCTATACCCTTACTTGTATATATTTTTGGTTCAACAACCATCAAGCACAATTTTCTCTTTGCACCTTTTAAGTTAATGTATATACTCTTATGTACAGCTGTTTACACACTTTAGAGATCTTCTATTGTATGCCCATGCTTAAGTTAACTACGCTTACGTACTGTATATTATCTGATTGCAATGTTACATAGCTGTTTACACAGCTCCTTAGTATATATTTAATTGTAAGCATACTCTTAAGCCAACTTATGTATATTATATTTGAGTGCAATGTTACACTTCTTTATTCTCCTGTATCTTTAACACATTTAGCACATTTTTGCTTTTGTTTGAATTTTACACTTGCTTTGGCAATGTATACATATGTTTCTCATGCAAATAAAGCCCCTTTGAATTGAATTGAAATTGAATTGAGAGAGAGAGAGAGAGAGAGAGACAGAGAGACAGAGGTAGAGAGAGAACCTGATTATACAGTAAATCACTTTGCTGTAACAGTAGCACTCTGGTCAGAGAAATATAAAGCTATAATGCATTGCCAATCAAAACCGAATTAGTAGAAGCAGGCGAAACAGTCATGCATTTTTCTTTCTTTCTTTCTTTCTGTTTTTTTTCTCTTCTTTTTACTTTTACAGCCATCTTCCCAGCTAGATCCAGATCCAGATGGAGGATATTGCCCTGTAAGCTAGGATATCACGGTGTTGTGAGCTTTAGTCTTCCTGGCCCCAAATACAGCGAACCTGCTTTGGCTAGCACTAGTGAAGATCCTGTTCGTAAGGCAGTTTGAACAGTTCATGAGCCTGAGGCTAAACAAAAAGTGCTGGGGTGGATGAAGAGCACCGTACCTGATCTTGGTGATGGGAATGAGCGTTTCCTTCAGCATCGTCTCATAGAGCTGCTTGTTTCTACAACGATGAGAACAGTAGATAGATGAGAATTTGTGCAATAAAAAGAAAATCACACCCGGGTTGTGATGTGTAAGCGGTGCAGCTTTAGTACATGTGAATGCGCTGCGCGCGTTTGTGTTTCAGCGGCTTATTACCCATGGGAAATGAGGAAGTGAATTCCCCGTTTCTTAAAGGGATACGCCACTTTTTCGGGAGTTTAGCTCTAAAGGACTCACCTAAATGCGACAGACTCCAGAATGGCTCGGACCAGGTGGCATTTGGTGCTGGAGGGTTTAAGCCCCATGAAGGAAGCACAAGCTTTGGGGTCGTTCAGAGGAGCCTGTGAAAACACGCACGTGTGCGCACACACACACACACACACACACACACACACACACACACACACACACACACACACACACACACACACACACACACACACACACACACACACACACACACACACACACGTGTCAAATGTCTAGACGTCAAAAACAGATCTGAAATGTCACAACTCATTGAGAGGCACTTAATATTACCTACCAGCTAACAGAAGAACACTAATGTATGTAACACTTTCTATGTAATTTAAAGACCCCCTAAAGTCATGTTTCAAGATGTATATAAAATACTCTACTTTGAATAATAATTTGTGTCTGATGGGTTTTCCCACACAAAAAGTTTAATTATCTTGTTAAAATCTTTAAAATTCAAATCCAAAGCAACCAATCAGGATGTTCTAGAACCTAACTAGCCAATCACAGCACACAACACAGGCTTTCAACACATTCTCACTCCCAACTCGTTATTATGACGAGTTGGGAGGGAGGATGTGTTGGGGCTTTAACTGCTGAATACTGGATAGTGATTGGCTCCAGGATTCGTGATGTCACAAATCATGCTTATTGAAAACCGCCTTTTCAGTGAGCTCAGAGAAACGTTCCACTTTCAGCAGACAATTGTGAAAACGGTCTTCTAGTGTCAAACTCAGCACAGACATCATTCTGCACAGTGAAGCTCAGACATCCAACTGAAGGAACAAGAAGAAAAACTGTGTTTTGACTTTAGGGAGTCTTTAAATACTTATATATTTTGTAAGTAAATTGATATCCCAACTGTATAATGTATGTAAGGTAAAGGTAAGTAAAGTAAAGGTAAAGTCCCACTGATTGTCACACAATGTGTGAAATTTGTTCTCCGCATTTGACCCATCCCCTGGGGGAGCGGTGAGCGGCAGCGTGCGCCGCGCTCGGGAATCACATGGTGATTTAACCCCCCAATTCCAACCCTTTGATGCTGAGTGCCAAGCAGGGAGGCAATGGGTCCCATTTTTATAGTCTTTGGTATGACTCGGCCGGGGATCGAACTCACGACCTCCCAGTCTCAGGGCGGACACTCAGACCACAAGGCCACTGAGCTGGTTATGCACAGCATTAGTCCATGTCATGATCTCCCATGGCATGAAAATGTTGTGATCAACAAATAAATAGATTTTGTAATTGCATATCTTTCAGTACTTATACGTCACATATAATTTGCATAGTACTTATTAAGTAGTATGCTTATATGAGGAACATTCAGGACACACACTTACAAAGGCCAGTTCACAACGGAAGGCAGAGAGAGAAAATAAAGAGACAACATAACCAGGTTACGGAAAGACAAAAAAGACACATACTGTACATGGAAACAAATGCCTGCGGCTGCAATAGCAAAATATCAATATGTACACATATGTACCACACACACACACACACACACACACACACACACCACTCTTGCCTTGTGTTAATATATTGGCATACACAAAACAAATAGCAGATTATGGTAAACTGATCTTTCTCTGACACAGACGCATAAACGTGCATGTCGCATGCACACGCATACACATGTACATACACACACACACCCCTACCTGCAGGCCGCTGAACGAGGGGACGAAACACACGCCGTCTGAGTCGGCGACACTGTAGGCCATGTCACTAGTCTGCTGGACATCAGAGAACAGCTCTGCAACCAGAAGATCACACACGGGGGTCACCCAACACCTCTGAATTTGTCAGTCAGGGTTAGCAACTTATTCAGTCTTAAAGGGACTGTCCCTTTAAGATCATTAATATGTTTGCACTTTTCCACTTTACTGTAAAACCTTTCATGTCATTAATAGTCACAACTCCTATAAAAAAAAAACAGTAACTGAAGGCATCACCGGAACCACCAAACCAGTCACTACTCACCCAGCTCCTGTGCCCATTTGATGGCGGTGCCTGTGTCTGCTGCGTTGCCCTCTGCCAGATACACCACCTCTGTGCCGATCTTCCAGCCCACCAGAGGGTACAGGCCTACAGACAGGAAACACTGCTTGCTAGGACAAATTTGGCTTTAACTATTCTTGTGTGTGTGTGTGTGTGTGTGTTCACCATCATCTCACCTGCTACAGAAGTGTGTGGTTTGTCCCCAGTATTGATGTTCATGAAGGTGCCCGTTCCCATGGTGATCTTGACATCGCCAACGTCAAAGCAGCACTCTCCAAACATGGCTGCCTGCTGGTCAGCCATCTACCGCAGACAGACAGACAGACAGGCAGACAGGCAGACAGACAGACAGGCAGACAGGCAGACAGACAGACAGGCAGACAGACAGACAGACAGACAGACAGACAGACAGGCAGGCAGACAGACAGACAGACAGACAGAGGAAGTCATTCCAACATCATCAAGTTACAGTACAGCTCCAGTAACAGTTGGGCAGCAATGGAAGCATCTGGAATACCCAAAGCATATACATACAATATGGGCCAATGCAAGTTTAACATGTACATACTGTCTCAAAATATATGTACCGTAATTTCCGCACTATAAGCCGCACCGGAGTATAAGCCGCAGCAGCAAAATTGCCTGTTTGTTACATATATAAGCCGCACCGGACTATAAGCCGCAGGTGTTTTAATGGGTTTTTTTTTTAAATTGTGCTTTAATGTTTAATTACCATATGTAAGGGTTCGTGCACAGAGGGGATTGTCGGGAAAGAGATGGCTGTTTGAGGAAGCTCCCATTTATTAACATTTCAACAAAACAACATAACACAACACCACCTGTGTTTTTTTTTACAGTGCACACAGTGTCCGCGGTGTGGTGAAAAGAGGGCAAGAGAGGAAATTAAAACAGAAGTGGATTTATAGTTAGAAAGAGTGCTAAAGAAGAGAGAATTCAGTTTTTTATTTATTTTTTTGCTGAAAAAATCCATAGATAAGCCGCACCGTTATATAAGCCGCAGGGGCCAAAAAACGGGGAAAAAGCCGCGGCTTATAGTCCGAAATTTACGGTATATCGTTAACTGCTTTAATCGATGTCTGTCCTGTGTCACTTGGAGCTTCTGGACCTTGATGTAATCAAGAGTCATTGAGTGCGTTTACATGCAGACAATAAACAGTTTATTAGCGGATTTCTGGAGTTACCTGATTATTCAAATGGTCATGTAAACAGCATAAACCGATAAGCTTTATCCGTTTATGGCCATTATCGGGTTATGAATAAACCGATAAACATACCTAGGTTTTTGGCCAATAAGCCGTCTTTTGAGTGCATGTATACAGCGTATCAGGTTTCTTGTGGGTTTATACATCTGCGCATGCACTGCGCATGTACAAGTTGCAGCCGATGCGGAAGAGAAATCCAACTAAACGGAGAGAAATCCGACTAATTGACTGAATCATGTAAACCCGGGTTTTTCCTATTGTCGGATTATTAAAGTGCATGTAAATGCAGAAATCAGATTATTGCCATAAACTGATTACTCACAGTTATCAGTTTATTGGTGTGCATGTAAACGCACTCATTGACATATTTTGTAAATATGAACATGAATGTGTCTTGGAAGCTCTGTTATGTTGTCCTTATGTCTTGTGGTGTTTGATCATGTGTCCATTGTGTCATGTGTTTATTTTTTCTACCACACTGAAGTCAAACACCAATTCCTGTGTGAGCACAGCAGTAAAGTTTGTGCTGATGCTATTGCTGATGGACATTATCCCACAGACACTTAACACGTTCACTGCCAATGACGTGTTGATACGTCAAAAAAAATCCAACGGTTGACTGCCAATGACGTGTTAATACGTCAAAAAAAAACGGTGGGACGTTGATCTAACCCTTTTACATCTCTTATATAAATATTGAAGCCACCGAACGTGTACAACCCATTCCACCGACCCACTAAGTGGCGACAGTGCTCTCCATTCTAGAAAAAGCCGAGCCAAAACTGCAGGGGAACGCGCGATGAAACCATTCTCATACTGTAAAATGGATTGGCGAAAACGCTTTCGCTTTCGCGCTGATTGCTGGCGGTGGGGGATTGCAAATTTGCATAATAGATTATGGGTGCAACACACTTTGAAACACGCAGCATAAATAAGACCAGAATCGCAAAAGAAACCCCGTTTCTTGGGGTTTCTCAACCGAAACCCCAAGAAACGAGCGAGCCCATCCTCGCCCAGCGGCCGCCAGCAGACAGGAGCAGCAGCAGGAGCAGCAGCAGAAACAAGCTTGTGACACGCCCGCTGCAGCCAAGAAGAACACACACGGAGGGAGGAGTTTGAAGTAGAGGGGGGTTTCCTGCTGTTATGGAGGAAATTACTGTTCAAAACTATTGTTTAGATGTCTGACGTCTTACTGATGCCAAAAATGAATGGTTAAAGTGACTGTTCTATCGAATTTCACAAAAAGCTATTTATCTCAGCTTAAATTTTCAGACGCTGAAACCATGCTGTATTCAAGTGCTAATGCCTACATAACTACTAACTCTACAAACTAACTCTTTTAGACAGAGAAAGCACACATTCTATTAGTTCTTTTGAGATATTTTGTGTTCACAAAATCTTAGCAGAAAAGAATCCTCGGGTCTTGAAAGATGAGCCAGAATCCTCAAAAAAACCCTCTGGCAGAAGCTACCTACAGTAAAAAAAAAATGGCTGGCAGTGAATGTGTTAAAGGACATTACTAAACATCCTACATGGACTTTTACATGGTCAATTTGCATGGACATTCTCCTATGGACACAACCTCCCTCCAGCCATTCTATATCACTATAAGGACTTACTGGACATTTATGGACATTTACATAGAATCCACTAGATGTCAGTTTAAAGGTCTTGAAGGCCACTTGAAGCCCGATTAGAGGAATATTAACAGTAAGATTAGACTGTTGTGATGTCATTATTCACCTTTTCTCACTCACCTCCATGTCACCTCTCCCTGCCCTGAGTTAGGCCCTCTGATTACATAATCATTTTGTAAACCTAATCCAATGTCGTCAGTTTAGCAGTATGCTCATCCTTCTCTTTTCCCCTTCCTCTTTGAGCACTGCAATCTGGGCTTGCTAAACCCTGATGTCATCTGCTATTAACTTATGTGTTTACTTTAGCAACAAATACATTTGCATATTTCCCCCAGCATGCCTTGTTCCTTCCAAACTTTTGACATGAAAGTAACCAAATTAAATAAGTGGTGGGTGGAAATAATCATTAGCCTATTCTTAGTTAAACATGCAGTTTTGAAACATTCAATAAAGACAAATAAAAAATAGACTATGACTCGACACCCTAAGTGATAAGTGGTATATATACCCATCACATCAATAGCCAATATTTAGTGTAGAATCGTTAGTTCCTTGCTCTGCTCTCCCCTAGGAGCCGGGCCAGCTGTATCGCGGTAAATCTTGAGGGGGCCCCCTAGTGGCTGGGGCTCCAAGCGGCTGCCTGGTTGCTCTGTGTTTACTTACTATGGCCATTAAAAGAACTTTGGATCTTGATCTTATTCTATTCGTTCTGTCGAACCTCTATTCCGACTGAATCTGAGTCATTGGCAGTCATCATTGACGTACCAAAACTCGAACCACACTGATGTTGTAACACTACTTCCTGCTCCTGATCGTTGTCATTGACGGACAAAAGCTTACAGTAAATCACTGATGTTGTAACACTACTTCCTGCTCCTGTGATTAAGTAATGACTAATTTAGCTTGACAGTTTTATTACGTAATGGTTGTGGCAGCAACTTTGACACATTGGCCTAAATGGAGCCAGACGATTGCAGCAGCAGCGGGTGTTTCTAATCATGATGACACAGATAACAGACTCATATTCCACCTTTCCCCCAAAAGTGACACGCCCAAAGGCTAACAGTATTTTCACAGACAGGCCTGTGAAGTCGCCCACTGAAACATTGGTATGTATTAGGGATGAAACGATAACCGGTTTTAATGATAACCGTGATAAAATTCCTTACGATAACCGCACGCTTTGAAAAACATGGTAAATACTGTCCATCATCAACCAAAGTTGGCAACCGTCTCCCAGATGCTGCAGACGCGCAGCCTCTTGGTGAAATGATTTCAGTGAGTGTATCAATCCTTTTCGGGTCTGAGTTTTCAATATCAAACTTGGTGAAATTATTTCTGTGAGTGTGTTAGTACTTTTTTACCATTTTCAGCACATTTTAACAATACCATGATATTATACTGATAACCGTGATCATTTTCGTCACTATAATTGTGATATGAAACGTTCCTAACGTTTCATCTCTAGTATGTATAAAGATTCATTCTGTGTCTGAGTTATGAGTGCGTGACTACTCTCAAAACTCACCAGAATGGATCAAAACTCACCACTGACATGATGGGAATGGACACTCCGAAGATGGAAGGGTCCGTGGAACCATAGCGATGACTGGTGTGTCATTGAGGGAGAAACAAGACAGAAAGTAAAGAATGCATCATGTCACATGAGAGCTTCACCCTTTCCCCACATTATCAGTCATTCTCCTCCTTCAGTACTCTAAAGGCCAACTCCTGGGCCACAGATTAGGAACCACTGCTATATGAGGGGCTGTGATTTTAGATTAGATTAGATTAGATTTAGTTTTAGATTTAGAAGGTGCAGTTGGGAATAATGCGTTTTCATATACTGTAACTCCACCATAGGTTTTATGTGAATTTAGAGTGCTAGATTACTTCTGACATCTGGGGAAGGGATAGAAAACTGAGTGATACACTTCAGCCATACAAATGTAAAAAATTGAAAAGATTGAAGAACTTTATTTGTCCCCAAAGGGGCAATTGGTTGTGCAATAGCAGAGAGCACATACATACAACACAAATGATGTGTCGTGTCACTTTTATCTCATCACAACATCAAAAAGTCTTCCTGCAAGTTTTTGTGTGGTCTCACTAAACACTTGTTATTTGGCTGTAGATGTAATTGTACATACAGTATGTGTTTTTTGTTGTTGCATGTTTTAAGAACTTAACAATGTTTCAGTTTTATCAGTGTTCCCCACTTGAAATGCAATGTGTTGTGGCAAAGATTTTAATAGAGAATGTCAAAAGGAATAAGCACATTTCAACATTTTTTCATTGTGAGTTTTCATCAGCATTTGTATTTTGATCATATTCAAATAGCAGCCTGGTGCTTTAAAATCTGCCATAGAGATCGATGACAAGTTCCCTTTTTGAAACAGGAATCTGTTAAACACCAATTAAATGTGTATGGCCTTACTGTGAATACTGCACAAATCAATGCTTTGATATGAAGAGACCTTCACTGGCTTAGGTTACATCACCACACGGCCATCTTGGTAAGAAAATAGCAAGTTATTGTAATAAATTAACAGGTGATTACAATGAAATGACAAACACAGCTAATGACCTAAAAGTAAAAGTTGTAATTAGAAACAGGTGGTGGCGGCAGCAGTCTCTGACACAGGGGACGACTGTCGCCAAGAAACTCATTCTGAAGGAATGGAAGTCCCCCCCCCCCCCCACCTTCTTTTCAGCTGTGGTTGACAGACATGGCCTCAGTTATGCGGATGGAGAGACTCAGGTTCCTGAGGACCACCTCACTTGAGAGATGTTCCACTATCTGGGAGCAGTTTCTGGCCTACCTTGAAGAGGCTAGGGGCGACGCTAGGGGGGACAGGTAACTCGCCCGGCTAATTTCTGGGATCCTATGTACAACATCTCTTGCAAGCACATAAGCACCTCATGCGGCTGGTAGCACCACGTTGCGTATGCCTTTTCTTTCTTTTTCCTGTGTTTGAGTTTGATCAATTTTTTTCTTTGTGTTCTGAAAAATAAAATATTAAAAAAAAAGAAGAAGAAACAGGTGGTCGCTGACTCACCCCGTGTTTTGCACTTCGGGGAGGATGGAGAGAGGCACTGAAATAAGAGCGCAGAGAAAGCCACTCCAACACATCTGGTCAAATATTCACATTACAGGGACACACACACACACACACACACACACACACACACACACACACACACACACACACACACACACACACACACACACACACACACACACACACACACACACACACACACACAAAGAGACAATAAATCAGCATGACATAACAAATGATATATACTACTGTATGTTAGGGCTGTGGCGATTCACTTATCTCCCGATTCGATACTATCACGATTCTTGGGTGCCGATTCGATTTATATTGCGATTCTTAAGTATTGCGATTCTACGATTATTGCGATTCGATATTACGATTTATTGCGATTTTTGTTTATTTTTTTCTTTTCTTTTTTTCAGTTTGTTTGCTTTTTTACACTAGATTAGAACATGGGAAAAGTTGAATCATACACTAGAGACTGTATATTATATATCATGAGTAGGGCTGGGCGATATAGTTAAAAACAGGGGCGGACTGGGATCATAATTCAGGCCGGGCATTAGATACCAAGCAGGCCAGGCCGATATGGGCCAACGCGCGTGAAATTTGGGCCGTTTGAAGCCAGATTTGGGCCGTTTGAAGTCCAATTTTACAATGAGATGCACCCACTTTAACCCTGAAGTGTAATTATTACTTCAGACTAACTAATAAAGTAATAAAACCACTAGTAAACCAGTAGGCGGCGCCTAGCCTGCTGTTCAGTGAGTGGCCTGACTGCAAGCACCCAAATTTTTTTTTTTTTTTTTTTTAAATTTGCGATTATCGATTCTGGAATAAAAGATCGATCCAAAAAATCGTGACATTAAAAATCGCGATACTTAGGTGAATCGATTTTTTCCCCCACCCCTACTGTATGTATGTATGAGTGCACAGGCAGTGGCATAGTTCACACACAGTATGAATGTCACCTGATAGGAGTCGAACATCCCGGTAGAGCTGGCATTAGAGTAGTCTGTGGCGTGGACCAGTCCTGAAACAGATGAGACGGAAATCACCAATGGATGGATCACCAATCCCCTTTCCTGTGAATCCCTTTGGATGAGTTCATGTCCATCTTCCCAACTCCCCCTCTCTCTTAGGAGTTATTTGAGAAACATTTGAGGAATTTCAGCCAATCAGTGACGCAATGGGATTTGAAACACAAAGAACAGTCTGTGTGGGACTGAAATTCCTGCTAGGCTTTGCGAGAAACACAATGCAAAGTACAAATTAGATGTTATGTTATGTTTAATACCCATGCTGTACGTTTTCAAAGGAATCTCATATCATGAAAGGAGACGCCATTCAAATAAGATGAACATTAGCACAAGATCTTCCCCACTGTCTCACCACTGTGTGACAGATGCCAGGATGTCAGAGGGCACTCTGTCTCATGCCTTCTGGTTCTGCCCTTCACTGACGGGATTCTGGGCCAAAATATTTGACTGGGTACTCGAAGCCCTACAAAATAACCCTTCAGCCGGAGGCAGAACTCGCCATCTTCGGCTGTTCGGAGACTTATCTGGACTGTGCAACAGTCTTTGACACTGGGGACAACTGTTGCCAGAAAACTTATTCTAAAGGAATGGAAGTCCCCCTCTTCACCTTCTTTTTAACTGTGGCTGACAGACATGATCTCTGTTATAAGGATGGAGAGACTCAGATCACTGAGGACCAACTCACTTTCTAACAATCTGGGACCCGTTTCTGGCCTCCCTCGATGAGGTTAGGGGCGACGAGTAATTTGCCCACCTGGCTCCTCGCGGACCCCTTGCGTGGGACCCCATACACAACATTTCCTACAAGCACATAAGCACCCCAGGTGGTTGGTAGCACCGCATTGTAACACTGAGTGTTAATATTATGTGCATATTTTTCTTTATTTTCCCTCCTGTTTGTTTTGTTCGTGTACTCTTCTACATAAAATTGAGAATAAAATATAAAAAAAAAGATATATATATAAAATAAGATGAACATTAAAAATGCCACACCCACCTTTGGTGAGCTTGTACAGGAGCCACGTGTCTATTGTCCCGAAGCAGCAGTTGCCTTCGGCCACAGCTTGACTCAGCTGAAAGAGGAAAGAGACTTCAAAGTTTGAAAAGAGAAGTGGATGAACGAGATATGTCACTCACACCCAGAGCTGCTCACTTCTCAGCAAAAACATGCTGCACTTTTATAGAGAGCCAAAGTGAAACGTCACTTCCTGCTTCAGCACTGTAGCAGAGATTTTCTTCCGCCATTTATTTTCGCATATACATTTCGTAAAATGCTTTTACTTCGTCAAACCAAACAGTTCAGATATATTACTTAATATAGGTGGTAATAGCATGGTGAGACCACATAACATTTAACTCGGACCAAAACGTTAAAAAAACTATTTAAAGAAAATGTTTTTTCGGTATTGTTTTTTTAAGTTTTGGTCGGAGTGACATGTTCTATGGTCTCTCCCGATTCTAAATATAGCTGAACCGTTTGGTTTGACGAAGTAAAACGATTTTTATAAGCATTTTACGAAATGTCCATGGGAAAATAAATGGCGGATGAAAATCTCTGGTACAGTGCTGAAGCAGGAAGTAGGCGGTCACTTTGCCTCTCTATTCTAGATACATACGGCTGTTGAATTATGAATTGTGACACAAGTTGAGACAACGACTTTAGTACTCCTGCATCATTTATCTTCAGCTCTTTAAAAAGCAGGGGATTGGGGTGCGGTGGGGGAAGGTGTAATGGTCAGGATTTGTAAGATCCCAAAGAACACCAGAATAACTTTAATAACTTAATCAACTTTAATAATGAAGTTAATAATAACTTTTCTTTAGGAAGTCGCCTTGTCGGGTATTAAATTCCTGACACGGCCTAACTGTAACCGGGCAGCTCCACTCCTGAGCTCCTGCCCCCTCTTCTCAAAACAAAACATGAAAACCCTAATATGGTTTATCTGTATGAAATGCAATGTTCTTCAAATGAGAGGTCAGTCCAGTGTCGTTTCTCCAAAGTGAGGTTTATTCTCAAAAAGTAGCATGATACAGATGATAGATTCTGTGAGAGCAGAAGGATGCTCTCACAGAAGGCGACGCATGTGTGTAAAAGCCCCCAACAGTGTCTTAGTGAAGCCCTGTTTTATACACTCTTGGTCAGTCAAAACACATTTTCCTGGCAAGAATGTCACTTAGCTCATCGTGTCATCGTCACCTGGCTCTACTGCTTCAGGACAAAACCATTCAACAGAATATTGCTTAATGCTAATGCTAATTTTTGGCCTTCAGTGTTATTTCCCAATGTTATGGAACATCAATTTGATGTACTACCATATTTCCCCAAAAACATATTGACGACAAACTGTGGTTGAGCAACCTGGTTATACAACATCTCAACAGGCCTTATACAACATCTCATCATTGTTTTTCACAAACCGGAGGACCACCAAAACAGGGTGCAAACCAACTCTACACCCACAGCCTCAAAGACATTTATTCATTAATTTCCTCCCACAGAATCCCAAAAACCACTGTCTAAACCATTTAAACTGGTGTCTAACTCTGAACCATTTAAACCGCTGTCTAAGTCTGAGTCTGAACCCATTTAAAACTGCTGTTCAGACCAGCAAATAAGAAGAATACCTGTAACCTTATGATCAAAGGGTGGAATGGACTCCACACAGTCCAAGCAGGTCAGCGTGCATAACAGCTGCTCTAGGTTTAAGTTCACTCTGTTAACTGGGGTAAAAGTCAGCTTACACATACACTAGTAGTAGTAAACACCACACTACACAGACACACAACACGCACCTGTTTGCAGTGTGTAAGGGCCCAGGCCAGGCGGAACGTGACGTGTTGGGTCGAGAAGACTATGAGGCTGGCAGCCAGGAAACGGGTCTGCCTAGAGAAGAAGTGGACCATCGTCATCATCCCCTGGACCGCCTGATGTTACCATGGAAACAATGAAAGTCACACTGACTGAAGTGACAACACGTCCAGCATGGATCTTCAGCTTTTGCTCAGCGGATAACAATAGCGTGAACATCCTTGGGTGCTCGTCTGACATAGGGCCAAACACGCTACTGTTTGTTTTCTCTGAACCATTTATTATCCAGAGCAAGCTGGTACATGTGAGGGAGAGATGTGAGTCAGCCAGGCAGAGACTCACCTTCATGGTGCAGGATCTGTTCCAGGACCTCACCAAGTCCCCGGCCCTCAGGTCCTGCCAGCTGATGAAGTTATGGAAAGGCACCCCTGTGGTCCTGTCAGAGTGAGAGGATGAGGCCATTTACACCTGGCGTTAACATGCGTTTTCTGCCATCAGATTGCAATCAGATTGTGCTTGACCACATTAGCCTGATTCCATTTACACCTGGCGTTAACATGCATTTTTCCTTAGCCAGATAACATCGAGATAACTTATTAACACCCAAAATGGTTGTCCTCTCAATCCGCATACAGTTGCTGTATCCAAATTGAGAGGACACATTGCATTTACACTTGTGTTCAATGTGTACACAATGCGTCCCTGACCACCTCCAGAGGTGGTTTGGCCGATCAGATTGCAATCCTTCTTCAATGTCTCTTGGGGGCGTTTATTTACACCTGGCATGTCAAGTGGTCAAGCACAATCTGATGGCCGAATACACATGTTAACTCCAGGTGTAAATGGCATCGAAGAGGAAGGAAACAAATAGACAGAGATCAGACATAAAGATAGGGAGAGGCTAAAGAAGGTATGGACAGTAAATAGCGAGGTAGGTGTAAACAGGTGTTTTGTGGTTCAGTAGCATTGTTGTTCTTCAAAGTTGCCAACAAGTCTAACACGTAGTGTTTCCCCTCCCCCCTGTAAAACCAATGAGAAATGATTGGTCTACCTGTCCCATGTTGTGAAGGTGCCTCGCTGAGTGGAGATACCAAGGGCCTCTATCTGACGCATCTGCAATCCTGCGTCTGTGTCATGGGGACAGATGTGTAAGCAAGGACACACATGCGTTGATTAAGATGATTGTGTCGTGTATAAACAGTGATGATTAAGAGTGATGATTAAACAGAGTAAACAGAGACAGATTAAACAGAGTGATGATGAAGAGATGATTGTAATAATGTATAAACAGAGAGTGTAAGCAAGGACACACATGTGATGATTAAGAGATGATTGTGTCAGGTATAAACTAGTCTCGCTGGCCAGCCTCCTCTCCCTTCCGTCCGAGGAGTCTGGCGCCGCAGGTCTCCATAGTGGGATTGCGATGGGCGGCGCTCAGCGGCAGTGCCCTTGGAAAATAGTTTCCAACAATCCAATTTGCCGTTTTCCAGCGTGTAGCAACGAGCTAGCGTGTAGATTCCTGCCGTTAGCTTGCTAGCTAGTTAGCGTTGTTGTTTTCACTGAGGCGGCAGGGCACTATTTACAGCGACACACAGGGAGGAGGGAGCGGAAGCCGCTCTGATTGACGTGGTCGGAGCCAAATGACAGAGTTTGTAATAAGCCGGGAGCGGACATCCGGCTGTCACCGAAACAGTCGCTCGAATGGGAGAGCAGAGTAGAGCAGGGGAGGGTTTATCCCAGTTATGGAGACCTGCGGCGCCAGACTCCTCGGACGGAAGGGAGAGGAGGCTGGCCAGCGAGACTATGTATAAACAGAATGTGTAAGTAAAGGTCTGTAAACGGAGGTCTGTGGAGGGCATGACCACCAGGGCGTGCCTAAGAGGAGACTGCGAGCTGGCCCACAGATGCACCTCTTTCGGGAAGAACGTACTGTCTATTGTGGGCGGAAAAATATGGAACAGTCTCCTGGCCGCAGTGAGGGAATGTCCCACCTTCCCTACTTTTAAATTCAAAATCAAAGAATGGCTCAAATCAACACAACAGTGCACCCATAACTAATAGCCTTTTATCATTTTATTATCTTATCTGTTTGTGAGTATTGCTTTTGTTCCATGTATGTATTATTATTGTTATCCCTTGTGTATGTATTTTTATCCCTTTTTTATTTCCGTTCTCTGTATTTATCTTGTAGTTTTTACTAGTTGTTTATGTCCCGAGGACTGCGGGTGAAAATTAGCTCCGGCTAACCCCGGCACTTTTACTGTTGTCCCGTATGGATGATTCTGTACGTGTATAACTGTCTTTTAATGTGCATTGTCCTGTCCAAATAAACAATAAAGTAAGTAAGACACACATGTGATCATTAAGATGATTGTGTCATGTATAAACAGAGATGATTGACTCAAAATCAGTGTAAATAAGTTAAGTTATCCTTTATTTGTCCCCATGGGGAAATTCATCCTCTGCATTTGACCCATCCTCTACTAGGAACCTTCCTAGAACTAGGAGCAGTGGGCAGCCACAGTGCAGCGCCCGGGGATCAACTCCAGTTCTTTTGCCATTGCCTTGGTCAGGGGCACTGACAGGAGTTTTAACCCTAACATACATACGGAGAAAACCCGCATGAACACGGGGAGAACATGCAAACTAAATGAGGGTCTCCCTCAATGATTTTCTTGAGTATGAATAAAGGTTGAATGAAAGATGCACAAACAGTAGCTGGCCCTACTGTACCTTGCACAGCCCCCTTGACAACAGTGACGAAGCCTTTCCACAGCGCGTCTGGCTCCATCTCCACCAGGCCGGGCTCTGGATACAACAGCACAACCTGGCCAAGGCGTTAACATGCAACAAAATGTAATAGGAAAACTAGTATCAATATGGGGGAATTTGGCATGTATCTTCTGTGTGTGTAAGAAAGTATGCAAGTGGGTGTGGGGGGGAGACACCCACACCCACACCCACACCCACACAGAGAGAGAGAGAGTGCCTACCTTGGAGTAGCATGATCCTAGGACCTTGGCTTCCTTGTCATAGACGTGACATTTGATTGAAGTTGTCCCCACGTCCACAGCCAAAATGTAGCTTTCCTTTTTGAACCCGTTCCTCTGACTCCCCATTGTACATAAACTGATCGGTCCTCTCCTCCCGCCACTGTCAAGCCGTGCCCGCCTGCTCCATGGGTCAGTTATGACTGCTCTTGTTTACAGCTTGCATGCATGGTCAGACCCGATAACAACCAATCTGAACTCTTGAATTTTGTGGTGTGTTAACCCGTGGCCTTCGGACCTGACACTCTTCTTTGATATCCAGTTCCAGCACAACCTGTTTGAGTCAATACGTGGATGTAGGTCAGTCCTCAAGCGAGAAACGAAATCCACACACGAGCCCCACTGCCTTTCTCTTTCTCTTTCTCTTAACACTTGAGTCCTGAGTCTCAGCTATTGACCAACTAACATTAAAGAGTTAAGCTAGCTCTCACAAGAAACTATTTACGTGCTTTACTGCGCGGAAATACGTCTACACGCGTGCCAAATTCTGAACAGCAAATCATATTCCGTCCAGCCAGTATTGACCATCTATTTACCCTGACGCGTGTACCTGCTTCAGAAGATTTGCCGTGGAGTGGGAGGTCTGGGTTCCCTCGCGCGTCCAGGGTCCCACCCGCTGGTGCTTCTTTCTGGTTTGACTTCCTATGACCGTCTCGGCATCCGTGGTATTACTGCACTGCACATGCGCAATGCGTATAAAGCTATAGCTAGCCTGTCTGAGCACACACACGTGTTGTTCCTGTCCTGTCGCCTCAGTAGCGCTACCAGTGAATTTAGCTGTGGTGGTTGTGTTGTTGGAACACAAGATATGGCTAAACCAAACGTAAGCATTGCATTAACTAATATACCAGTCTTATTAGATGGTTGCCATGTAGTCTGTTTTAATCTAAACGTCATTGCTGCTTTTTTCCACGTTACTGCGTCGTTTTACTTGAAAACATTCGCAAAATAGTTCGCTAGCTATTTCGCTAGATCGCTAATTAATGCTGCAAAGAATCTCAACTTTTACAGTCCTCACCCACAGTCACTGTTCAGAAGTGGGTACATTTACATACTGTCAAGTTGAATGTGTGTGTGATTCTTCTAGGCTACAAGACGCAGAAAAAGTGCTGGCAAGATTGCTGCCAATGAGGTTGTTGTAGAAGACAAAGAGGATGACAGTGATGCTGGCAGTGGCAAGTCATATCCAACAGACAAATTGAGAATTAAGTACTATAAAAAATGACTGTTTGAAGGCTGAATGACACAATGTCTCTACATCTCATAATTAATTATTCTTCCAGGAGGGACAGAAGAGGGCGCTCCTCCCACGGAGAGTGCTGAGACAGCAGTCCAGGTGATGGAGGAGGCCAAGGAAGAGGCAACGGATGAACCAGGTACAACACATACAGTAAGATGCACATCATGGTTGGCTGTTGTCAGCTGTGCCAATAATGACGTTTCCCCCTTTAGCTCCTCAGATGGACACTTCTGCCCCTGCTGCTGAAGAAAAGGAAAGCACACTGACAGTATCTGTGACCTGGGAGACGGAAAAGAACGAGGGAGAAGAAGGTGATGGTTTCAAAGAGAAACCAATGGAAGAGATTAGATCATTGTCAAAGAGACGATGGATAGTGTTTAGGAAGATTACAAGAGTTGTAGGAGTCATATTCATATCGTGATAATGGCAATAGAGCTCGGGAGACCAGACCACGTGATTGTGCATTGCATTCTGGTATTGTTTTTGCCATATTGGTTGTGTAGTGGCAATCTAGCAACAAAAAATGCCACTTGAGGGAATTTGAAGACATTTCCAACTCATGGTGATGCAAAAAGGGAGGTCCGCCATGGAATATGCATTTGACGTTTTTATTATTGCAAATATTTAAAAATACACCTACAAAAGGCCGGGTGCACTGAGTAATGGTATAAAAAGGAGCTTGTAACATTTACATAGTAAACAAACAGAATATTGCATGACAAGACCTAAACCACAGCTGACCTCACATGGTTGAAAAACTTTGTGGCTTCCCAGTTGCTGATTCCCTCCTAGCCTAGGTAAACCCAGCCACCACGTGACCTGCTCTCTCAGTGACTGAGAACAGGTCTGAGAGCAGGTCACGTGGGGGATGGGTTTACCCAGGCTAATTCCCTCCTGCTGTGTACCTGTGACCCACCTATGTAGAGTACTGTGAGGGTGATTACCTAGGTGCCCATGCCCTCTAGTGTGCGGGTGAATCAACTACAGCAATGTTGACACTTGACACCAATATCCATACCACACACATGCACAACATGTAGCACACATCAAAATTGGCTATAACAGGTTGCAATGCCTCTTGTTTACAATAATGAGTGCGTTTACATGCACACTAAACAGTTTATCGATTTCTACAGTTACCTGATTATCAAGTGGGCATGTTGTAATAGGCATCGTTTACCGGATAAATGCCGTTATCGGTTTATGAGAAAACCGATAAACACACCTAGGTTTCTGCTGAATAATCAGGTTGATTCATTTCAGTCAATGTCCACTCACAGACTTTGAGCCGAGTCCCCGCTGCATGTAAATGCGCTAATCAGATTATTGCCAGTTACCTGATTATTCTGTTATCTGTTTATTGTGTGCATGTAAACGCACTCGCATAACTCATTCATAATATTGGCTACAAGAGGACGCTACCAGCTGGCACCTTGCCATGTGTTCAAGCTCCACCGCGACACCCATTATTGTTGCAGCCTTTCACACAACACGGCCGCCCCACCCGCCAATAAAAGGAAGCGAACGCAAAGAAAACACCAGCGCAGACGCTGTTCGACAGCAACCAGTATGGCGACAGTGGGTGGGTCTCCAGACACTTGATCTCACGTTTCCGAGGGCAATATTCAGACTTGTTGATGTGATGGCGTCACACCGTTATGCTGCGTAATAGTCTGACGTACGCACAGCAACAACATGCATGCGGCTCCACGGTGGTGGAGTTAATTCTAAAAAGGGGAGTGACTTCAGTAGTGTGGACTTGGTATGCTTAAAAAAAAGATGTACAACAAACCAGGGTAATATTTGAAGGCAATGGGCATAATTGAATATTTGAAGGAAAACTTACATTTATGCTGACATATAAAACTATAACATTTATTTTGTTGCAATTGTATGTTCTTGAAGTTTATAATACAATATTTTTCAGTATTTTATCGTTACCGCAGAAATACCCTGAAATATTGTGATATTATTTTAGGGCCATATATATTCCACCCCTAACAATGTCTCTACATCTCATAATGAATGATGCTTCCAGGAGGGACAGAGGAGGACGCTCCCACGGAGAGTGCTGAGACAGCAGTCCAGGAGATGGAGGAGGCCAAGGAAGAGGCAACAGATGAACCAGGTAGAGGGACAGAGGAGGACGCTCCCACGGAGAGTGCTGAGACAGCAGTCCAGGAGATGGAGGAGGCCAAGGAAGAGGCAACAGATGAACCAGGTAGAGGGACAGAGGAGGACGCTCCCACGGAGAGTGCTGAGACAGCAGTCCAGGAGATGGAGGAGGCCAAGGAAGAGGCAACAGATGAACCAGGTACTGCACATCATGATGCACGTCATGGTTGACTGTTGGCTGTTGTCAGCTCTGCCAGTAATGAAGTTTCCCCTTTAGCTCCTCCGATGGACACGTCTGCCCCTGCTGCTGAAGAAAAGGAAAGCACACCAAAGATGGACACGTCTGCCCCTGCTGCTGAAGAAAAGGAAAGCACACCAAAGATGGACATGTCTGCCCCTGCTGCTGAAGAAAAGGAAAGCACACCAACCGTATCTGTGACCTGGGAGGAGGAGAATAACGAGGGAGAAGAAGGTGATTGTTTCAAAGAGAAAACCAATGGAAGAGATTAGATGATTGTCAAAGACGAGGAGTAGCATTAAGGCAGTTTACAAGAATTGAAACTTGCTAGTCAGCAGCAGAACCACTTTGTCTGAAATAGATGTTGTAATTTGCTTGTTTTCTAACCATCTGTTGCAGTGAATGGGAAAAGGAAGACAGAGCTTGCTGAGTCCTCCCCATCAAAGAAAGCAAAGGCCGTCAATGATGGTATGAATTCAACATTAGATTGCCTGCTAAATTCGTCGCGCTAAAGAAGTACTTGACTTTCTTCTGAGCAGGAGCTTTCTACACAGACTCATCAGTGTCTTGTTTTGTTGCAGGTTTTTGTGTCTTTGTTGGAAATTTGAACAACTCAAAGACGTATGATGAAGTCAAGGATTCATTAGCAAGTTACTTCATGACACAAAGTCTCCTGGTTCAGGATATTAAGTTGGACCATTCCAGGTGAGTAATTACTCAAGTTTGACTTTCAGCTTTCTGTGTTGAAGGCAAACCTTTTAACATCCTCCACTGAGTTGGTGTATTATGTAATAATTAAAGAGAAACATCTTCTGTCTTTGTAAAATTTATATCTTTTTTAAAAAAAAGTATGAATTCTCGTTTCCCAGAAAATTTGCATATGTAGACGTGGCCTCAGAGATGGACTTCACTAAAGCTTTGGCGTTAAATGGAGAGATGATCCTTGAGAAACCAGTGAAGATTTACAAAGCAAAGGTCAAAGACGAGGACAAGGAGAAAGCTCCGCCCGAGGACAAAAAAGGTAAAAAAAGTGTGGCTCACCTGTTTTGTAACATCTCAACGTTTCTTCCTTGTCATTCAAGTTGCAGGTGTAACATTAGTCTTTATATATTAATGTGTGTTGAGACCAAAAGATATTCAGCATGGAAACTTATTGTGTGACAGCTAAAGACGCCAGGTGTTTGTTTGTGAAGAACATCCCCTACACCGCAACAAAGAAAGACATTCTGAAAGTCTTCAGCAAGGCCGTGGCTGTCAGGTTTCCTGGTGGAACTGAAGGCCCAAGCAAAGGGTGAGTTTTAAATCCTCTGAACACAGCTCACATCCTAACTACGGTAAGTATGTGCTGGTGTCAGAAGTGCAGCGTTGGGCAAGTTAACCAGGAAATGTAATTAGTTACTTATTACTTGTTTACTGTTACTTTCGCTACACCCCCGCCCCCCCCCCCCCCCAAAAAAAGAAGAAAGAAATTTGATGTACATCACGTTTAGCCAGCTCCTTTTAGAACTAAATCCACTTTATTGGAACAATATGAACCTTACAGCAACCAGCCAAACAGAATACTTTCTCTTTATTTGCCTACCCAGGACAACAAATAAATGGCGTTCTGGCAACGCAGTAGTCTCACATAGCCAGACCTATGTCCACACTTAGTTTTAGTGCTGTGCCAGCGCTGAAGAAAATAATGCAGTAACTTGAAGTTACTTGGATTAGTAACTGTAATATAATTACTGTTTTAGAAATTGTGAAATCCCTTACATTACTAGTTACTGGGAAAGTAATACAATTACAGTAATGTGTTACTTTACTGCTTAATAACACTGCAGATGTGCAATACAACCATTTAGTATCTTTAGTGATGTCCTGGTTGTCTATGTCAGAATATTAGAGATGCAGGAGATGGATTTCATGAAGGGCTGAGAAAATGCCATTTTTCAACAGCATGGCTTTTCTGGAGTTTAAGACTCAGGCCATTGCTGGACACGCCCTGAAGACGAGGCAGGGCATCAAGATCGAGGACCGGGTTCTGATTGTGGAGTGTGTAGCAGAGAAAAGTGTCTCTAAAGCCAGAAAGGCTCCAGGTAAATCTTTTGACTTTCACATCACAGCTCTATCAACACCTATAGTATAGGAGTAAAGTCATATACTACAGGTACATACAGGTTTAATGCTTGAAAAATATTAATTGAAATAAATGTATTTTTCTTCTGTTACAGCGGAGGCTCCTCCAAGTACCACCTTATTTGTGAACAATCTGTCTTTCGAAGTGAAAGAAAAAAACCTGAAGAAAGTCTTCCAGACAGCTGTTGGTATCAAAATACCTCAGAAACATGGCAGGTCAAGAGGGTGAGTAACTGTGTTGGTTTTGTGCACACAGGCCTACTTTTTCTTTTCTTTTTTTCAAGCGGTTCATAGAAAGTATCCTGATATTTCCTCAACAAATACTCATTGCATTTATTGTTTGCAGATTTGCATTCATCGAGTTTGCAAATGTGGACGAAGCCAAGAAAGCTTTGGAATCATCAGGAAACATTGAGATCGACAAAAGGCAGATCAGAGTACAATTCAGTGAACTGAGAGTGGATGCGCCGGTAGGAGGCAAGTACACGATTGTTCTTGGCCCTTGTACTCATGTAGTTGTTACTAATCATCTGGGGCCGGTTGCACCAAGTGGTCTTAACTATGCCTGGTCGTAACTCCTACGTCGGTCTTAGTTAAGACCAGTCGAGTGGATTTACGCCTGTTGCACCAATAGGGCTTACATCTGGTCTTAACTACGCTGGTCGTAGCAATGCGCGTCCATGTGAATTGCCAGGGAATGTGCCCCGATTGGCCCAAAAATGTGCCTCGCGCCGTCACCCACTACTGTATGTGCGTCACGACTACACCCTCCCTCCTCCTGTGGAAACTCCAGGGGGGAAATGGCGGCGATTAGTGCCAAGCAGTCTGAATGAAATTGAATGTAACGTTTCCAATTCTATGTATTACATTCTAAAAAACGACCCTCAACATTTGGGAAGGCTAAGCCACACAACTAGTTCATTATAATCTAACGTCATGCTTCGATGGCGACGTTACGACGATGAGGACGGTAAGGACTCAATTACAGCAGGTCTCCGCTGATAGACACGGAGATCTCTGTTACAGGCAGGCACCCTTACCCTTAGACCCTTACGCCTCCTCCTGACCAGGCGTAAGAGTTACGCCTGGGCGTAGTGAAAAGAAGGCTTAAGCCCTCTTGGTGCAACCGGCGTAGCTGTTAGGTCGTAAAGTTACGACCGGCGTAGCTTAAGACCAGTCGTAAGACCACTTGGTGCAACTGGCCCCAGATGAGCTGAACGACCTGAATTAATGAATGGCAAGAAAGCATGAGTCAAATCAAGGTGCCAGGAAAGGACACGAGTCTGGAGTGATGGAGGATGCCAACTGTTATAATACGAATTACTGTTCTAATACTAATTGGTGACTTGTTTGCTCTGTTGTAGTTGACTCAAAAACGCTGATTGTACTGGGCCTTAGTGAGAAGACGAGTCAGGAGACTCTGAAGAGTGCCTTTGAAGGGTCTGCAAGTGCCAGAATCTATGTAGATAATGGAGTTTCGAAGGGGTAGGTCCTTTTTTTTTAATTGTTCCTTTTTATGCCGGCGATAGCCAGGCCGGAGGCATTATGGATTCGGGTTGTCCGTCCGTCCGATGTTCATTAACGCGGTATCTGAGGAACGCCTTGACGGAATTTCATCAAATTTGCCTCAAACGTCGACTTGGACTATAGCAGTGATACTCAACTGGCGGCCCGCGGGCCACATGCGGCCCGCGGGCGCCCCCTGTGTGGCCCGCGATGGAATTGCAAAAAAAAACAGTGCACCTGAACACAACATGCAAGATACCCACTGAATAATAGAGCTGCCGAAAATAATCGATTCAGAGGTGCATCGCGATGCTTAATAGGACGATTCTGAATCGATTAACAAATATCAAAAATCGATTATTTAATTTTTTTTTTTTTTTTTTTTTATAATCAAATAAAATAGAATGTAAGTACATGCAGTTGTTTATTTTAATTATGGATCATAATACAATGCAATTCCAAATGCACTTTTATTTTAAAAGTAGCCACACAGTGAGAAAAAAGAAAGTGAGAAAAAATAAATCATGTATTGCGGAAAAAGTGTACTTAACTCATTGAGTGCCAGCCACTTTTGGAGAACGGACGCTCCCAGTGCCAGAGTTTCAGAGCGTTTTCAGTGATTTCTCGAGGCCCACAGAATATTGTGTGATATTACTATGTAAACACCGAACACGCACAAAGAACGATGAGACTCTCTTCTATCATCTGCAAAAAAAAGTTTATTGATCCCATTTTCCGTTCTTTACTTATGAGCCGGAGAAGATGGGCTGTTTTGAGCAAAAAGACCCTTTTCAAATTAGAAGCTGAGTTATTCCACCTTTTGTGAAATGCAGCATTTCAAGCACATTCACTGAGTCTGAAGATAATATTTTCTGATGTAGTGATGTGGTGTAGTTGTGTGGTGCCTGCGTGCCCCACCCCCCTCTCCCCCCCTCAGCTGCAAACTCCTCCCCACACTAAACACAGCCTAACACGCACCCAGTCTATTTTCGGAGCGCTCCGTTTTTTTTGCGCCGGCTCCCAGCGCAACAAGGAAATGCCAAACCGGACTGTAGGGAAAGGTTTGGCCCTTCGGCGTCGGGTGCTGCCTTTCAGGCGGCTAATCGTGTGAAGAAACTATGCAGACAGACAGACAGAGGCAGAGGGGCACAGTTGTGTGCGCGGATTGACTGATGTTCGCAGCCAACATCAGCTGCAAGTCAGAGCCATAGCTGCAGCATGAGCGGTTTCTCTTTGATCACGGGCGTTTTTCCTGCTGTTTTCGGACCTTCCTCTAATCTGGAGAGCACTGTCGCCACCTAATGGGTCGGTAAAATAGGTTACACACATTCAACATGCCCCAAAATTTTACAGGAGATATATTAGGCTTTGATCCACGTCCCACCGTCAAAAAACGCAATTGACGACAATCGTCGTCTTTGGCACTCTACGTTAGTATTCGAATTGACAACTGTCGTCATTGGCACTCAATGAGTTAACCTAAGTAACTATCCGGTGTGCACAACATTGTCAGACTAAACTCCGTCTGACACCTACAATCCACTACAGAAAAATTCAGATTCAGATTCATTTATTTAAAGAGTGGGACATTACACGTTAATGAACAGTACAGCCGTACAGTAAACATGTCAGGTTATAGCCCAAGGGCTAGTTTCCACCTGTAGTCCCATGGCAGGTTGATGTAATCATGAAGGAGAAAAAAGATTAATAGTACAAAAAAGATTAATAATACGGAAGATTAGTAAAACCAAAAATGATTAAAACACACACAATTAATAGAACCAAAAAATTAATAGTACAAAAGGTTAGTAAAACCTAAAATGAATAAAACACACAGAGCATGCAGCGAAACATGACAGATGTTAAGTGTGGTCACATTGTTGTTTTGATCTGAGCCATAATTTCAACTGGCCTTTGAAAGTGGCGAGACTAGGGCATTCTCTAATAGAGGGAGGTAGATTATTCCAGAGGGTGCTTCCCGTAAAGGATAAGGTCTTCTGGCTAAAAGAAGTTTTTCTAAAGGGGACCTCGCAGACCTTGTTCGTGATGGCCCGAGTGACACGGGTCGAGTTGGCGGTCGAACGATATTTGATGAAGTCAGCAAGAGGAGGCGGCGCCAGTCCATGTAGAACTTTGTATATTAGACAGGCAGAGGTGAAATTTCTAAAGTTCTCAAAACTTAGCATGTCATATTTACGTATGACATGACAGTGGTGATGAGAGAAGGGTTTTTTATCTAGTATTTTCAGGGCTTTTTTATAAAGTAATTCGGCTGGTTTGAGAGTAGTTACTCCTGTCAACGACCAGCTAGTTATACAATAATTCAGATGCGAAAGGATCATCGAGTGTAAAAATAAAAACGCAGCGTCTGTGGACAGACAGCTCCTTATTTGTCTGAAGTTATACAAGTGGAATTTAATTTTTTTGGAGATCATTTTAATGTGGTTGCTGAACGTTAGGTTGGAGTCCAACATCACGCCTAAGTATTTAAACTCGTTAACCACAGATAATTCCTCTGACCCCAGAGGTCAATCAAAAATGTATATTGATTGTTTATTAACTGGCCCCTGGCCTTCTATCATTTCACGAAAGTGGCCCCCGAGCAAAGCAAGTTGAGTATCCCTGGACTATAGGATGAACTGATTACCGGTAGATTTTGGTGATCAAAGGTCAAGGTCACTGTGACCTCTCGGACGCCATTTTCAAGCTCGTTAACGCGATATCTCAGGAATGCCTTGATGGAATTTCATCCAATTTGCCTCAAATGTCCACTTGGACTCAAGGATGAACTGATTAGATTTTGGTGGTCAAAGGTCAAAGTTCAAGGTCACTGTGACCGTACGAACCCCATTTCCAAGCTCTTCAACGTGATATCTCAGGAACGCCTTGATGGGATTTCTTCCAATTTGGCTCAAAGGTCGACTTGGACTCAAGGATGAACTAATTAGATTTTGGTGGTCAAAGTTCAAGGTTACTGTGACATTACGACTGCACGTTTAATGCTCGTTAACGTGATATCACAGGAACACCATGACGGAATTTCATCTAATTTGCCTAAAACGTCCATTTGGACTCAAGAATGAACTGATTATATTTTGGTGGTCAAAGGTCAAGGTCACTGTGACCTCACAAACGCCATTTTCAAGCTCTGTAACGCCATATCTCAGTAACACCTTGACGAAATTTCTTCACATTTGGCACGTCAAAGTCTGGACAGATATGCATGTTGACTGCTCACTTGTTGGCAGAGGCATATGTCCGCGGTGCAGTTGTTCTAGTTACTGTTGCAATGGATTACATTTTAGTCTGGTAATACAATCTACTCTACTACTTTTTCCTCAGGTTTGGTTTTGTGGACTTTGAGAGCGATGAAAGCTGCAAAGCTGCCAAGGACGCCATGGAAGACTGCGAGATCGATGGCTGCAGAGTGACTGTGACTTATGCCAAAGCCAGAGGGGAGGGAGGCCACTGCGGAGACTCAGCGGGAGCCTCCAGGGGACCGCCCAGACGTCGGGGGCGCGGAGGCAGAGGTGGAGGCTCCTGGCGTGGAAGAGGCAACAGAGGAGGTAATACTGAGCTTTACTAGCGTGTCGAAGACTAATTTGACTACTTCCTCAAATATATCCATGTTTGATACGGGGGGAAATTATTTGTGTTCCATTAAGCACTGGGAACTGGGAATTTCCCACCCAGTTCAGCAACGTCACCTGAACTTGGATTTCCTACTCCGAAACTCGGGGGAACCTCTCCAACCCCAACCTCAAAATCCAAGATGTCAGCTCCCGCATCAACAGTAGTGAAAGCTATAGTAATATAGCGTTTATTTGTGTCACTAGGCATCTCGCGCGCTCGATTCATAGGCTCGCCCTCGCCCGCCCTGCAGCTTGCTACATGTTGAACTACATGTAGTTAAGTATTTCCCAACACTGCACAAAATACCACGAAAATGCATTTCTATCAACTGGACTGGTATTGCTAACAATGGCTAGAGCTAACCCTGGCTGCTTTTCCGACTTTTACTGGAACTCTAGTGTGATGTCATTCAACTGGGCAATTCCTCGTTCCCAGTGCAAATGGGAGTGCTGTATCAGCTTTTAATTCGTACTTGCCTTGCAGTCTTGGGCTGTGGAAAAGTTGAGAGAGCTGATAACTTTAGATCAGGGGTCGGCAACCTTTTTGATATGAAGTGCCATTTTCAAATTTGCTTGTCAATCAGTGTGCCACACCAAATTGCTTGACTGCACATCAGAATTTAAATCTCCAACGGATCTCTAATGTTATTCCATCCAAAATCAGGACATTGGAATGAGACGAGAGCAATATGCCAATTGTGTTTGTATGCACGGTCTTTCTCTTGCGCTGCCATGGAAGGCAACCAATCAAAGGCAGAGAGTGAGCCACTACCGTAAATATCCTAAATAACAGGTTGCGCAACGGCAAATGGCTGTGAAATGGTAATTTTGCAGGGCACTTAAACAGTTCTACAGAAAAATGTCAATTGCACACTTATTGCTACTGTGTGCTGCTGTACCACTGGTTAACCTTTCGCGTGCCAGAGGTGGCACCCGTGCCATAGGTTGCTGACGCCTGCTTTAGATAGACCTTAGGGCAGGGATACTCAACTTGCTTTGCCCGGGGGCCACTTTCGTGAAATGATAGGAGGCCAGGGGCCAGTTAATAAACAAACAATATACATTTTTCTGTAGCGGATTGTAGGTTTTTGGGGTGTCAGCCGGAGTTTAGTCTGACAATGTTATGCATAGTTAGTTAGGTTAAGTTAGTTAGGTTAAGTACATACATAAGTGCCTGGGTAGCGAGCAGACGGCAGTATTTGACAATTTAGCAGCTAAATCATAGATTATTGAAAGATATTCCATATTCCAGACTGAAATGCTATAACAGAAGTGGAGTATTGGCCAGAATGACATGAACATTTGGACACTTATTCAGCGGCTATCTTGCATGTTGTGTTCAGGTGCACTGTTTTTTTTTTTTTTTTTTTTTTTTTTGGTGCAATTCCATCGCGGGCCACACAGGGGGAGCCCGCGGGCCGCAAGTTGATTATCACTGCCTTAGGGACTGGTTTTTACTTATTACTCTTCTCCCTTTCAGGAAGAGGACCTGGACCCGACAAAACGTCCCAGGATGGTGCAAAAGGAGAGGGAAATGATGCAATTGGTCTTGAATGAGTTGCAGTTTTTGTAGCGGTACCAAAGCCTGTGAATGGCTCCTCAGCCTCTTTGAGTTCATTAGATTGTACAGTGTTTGAAATGTACAGTGCTTGTCTGTTTGCTTTTGTTTGTGGGGAAAAGGTGTACACCTATTGTTAGGAGCCTACTACTAGAGGAAATTACCTATGGCATGCACAGATTGTACATGAGAGATCTAATTTTAGCTGCCATATTACTTTTGTATTTTTTTATGGATTTTCAATAATTATTGAAAAGAGCCCTCATTTGTTTTCATTATACAGTATTGTCAGGTGAAACGTTGAATATGATTCAATAAGACTAATGTTCCAATGTGAAGAACTGACAAATAAAAAATTTATTTTAAAATTTGTAATTTTATTATTTATTATATTCTATAACAAGGTTATTCCCAGTACTTCACTGCAGCCAGTCACACAGACACAGATGGCATTTCTAATTGGCCATTGAACTGGAGTAATGGCGAAACAAAACACATTTTTAGAGAAGGGTCCAGCTCCGGCCGGAGCCAGTACAGAGCACGCCCCCTAGTAGGCCTACAGAGCATGCCCAACATAGGCAAGAAATGGAGAATTAAAATAATAAACCTAACAGTTTCAATTGAAATGTGACCATTGTAACGTTAATTGTTTTTAAACAATCGTAACATTTAAGGAGATCACTGTTTTAAAAGTGAATCTGAAATCTCTGTCATGGCTTCTCTGTGGTGGCAGTATCCTTCTCCCTGTTTCCCCCAGTGTTTCCTTCACATTTATTCTGTCAGGATTACATTTTCTGCCTGTATGCCATTGGCAAAAACACAAGCAGTGTATACAAATAGGCTGTCAAGGAACTACTGGTGGCACTTTACATTACAGCTTAGTAACAACACCTGTAGTGCTATTTATCCATCTAGATCGCTTTGTGAGAATATGTAAAACATGCCACATTTTATTTATTTATTATGTAACATTTTCTTGTTTGGGAAGGAGCGCTTTGGACTACTGTTTGTTTGAGGTGCTCTTTAGATGGAGGGATTCGCCTATGGGCGTGCTCTGTACTTAGGGGGCATGCTCTGTACTTGGGGGGGCGTGCTCTGTACTGGCCCCGGCTGGAGCTGGATAATTTTGCATTTTTAAACCTGCCAGAAGGGTAAAAGTTTCCGGGTTGAAAAGCAGAGGACTCTGCTCTGCTCTGCTCTGCTGCAGCAAGGTTTCCAGTCCCTGCTCATCTACTTTTACTGCTCAGATTAGATTAGACTCCTGGCCAATTGACAGACCCCCCCCCCCCCCTCCCCAATAAAGTGTCCTCTAATGACCTCACATCCTGTTTTCCACACTTCCTTCTCATGGTGGTGAATGGAGCAGTTTGGGACGGTCTGGTCTACAGGAGCGCAGCGTGGATTTTGCTCCGCGACGCACACAGTCAATATTGTATACGCGCGTTTTCCAGTGACATGTGAGGTCTGTTTGTCTGCTGTGGGACCAGACCAGGCTGCCGGGGAAAGCCTTTCAGCAACTGTTTACACATCTAATTATGCATCGGGTTACTTGTTGGTAGAACGGGGCATTGGTAAGTTGACTATTTCATTTGTAATATGCACGTTACATTTATTTATAATTATTTACACAGTAATTTGACATTTCTGCATGTGCGACGGGCAGGTAAAGGCGCCGGTAAAGGCGCCGCTTCACAATTCAACAGCACTGACATAATTTGTGGCGTTTTTCGTGTTTGATTACTGGGGAAACTGGATGTAGCCGAATTACAATGGCCAGCATTATTAAAGTGTCTCAAAGAATCTAACGGTTTCTCACATTTCGCCCACACAGCGTGTTGGTGGTACTGGAGCAATGCTGCTATACTAGCCTAATATATGTCTTGAAATACCAATATAACTGTATCCAGATATCTACCAAACTGTCACATTACCATTATTTCTGGTCACGGATGTTATTAAACTGTATTACCGGTATATAGTCTCTAGAGAAGACTGTAGTTTCAGCGACTACACCCAGACAATTTGAAATGTATTGAGCATTGCTTTAGGCAAGCATGTTTGGGCCAAAGGTTCCCATGCGTTGTAATAAAGTAATATCTAACTATGTCACGTTTAGAGTGACATTAATTGCAATCTATTACACAACTTGATGGCCATACGTTCTGTTAGTACACACATATAACATGACTCCTGCAAACATGCTGCTGGGTAACAGGGATGACAGGTTAGGTAGTTAGTATGTCAAGCCTTAGTATGTTGGTGAGGCTTTTTGTTTTGGCTGGCAAAGATGATGAGACAGATTGGTGTGTGTGCTTGCAACACATTTACAAATACCAAACCAAAGTGCACGGGTAGAAAGTAGGAACTACTTTACACGGCTCAAGGCTTATTTTTACATATTTGTTTGTAGAAGTGAGAGCAGTGAATGAGATCTGTCATTTACAGAGAAACAGTCTCTCTGGGTTTAACTTCCCCATAATTGGTACTAGCTTTGTTGATATGATGGAAAATAAACTATCATTCAAACATTTGCTGATTATAAGCCATCAATTTTTTTGCAGCAATCATGAGGAATCTATAGGAATCAGCTTTTGTGGGGACAATTTTGGAACATGCACCAAACTAGTCCAGACTAGTTCTCTAACTCTGCTTGAGTTAAATCCACCTGAATTAACAGCAACACAGTAATCAAGTGTTAGAAGAACAGTATTTTATAACATTTCACTCTCCTCTGCTGAAGTGACTGGAGAAATGTGGGTCAACTAGCCAAGAATGATCAGGTGTTGTTGACTTGAGGTGTCATGAAGGTCCCCGGTTTCTCAT
Organism: Poromitra crassiceps; assembly: GCF_964638095.1. Classification (NCBI taxonomy): domain Eukaryota; kingdom Metazoa; phylum Chordata; class Actinopteri; order Beryciformes; family Melamphaidae; genus Poromitra; species Poromitra crassiceps. The sequence continues at coordinate 14,498,502 of NC_139639.1, forward strand.
GCAATGCAGCATTGGCATTAGAAGTCCCTCCAGTGAGGGAATCCCACCTAAGTGAGAGAGAGAAGTAAAGGCATCACTGATTGCCTTTCTTATTTGGACTTATTGCTCTAGATGCCCCACTTCTTTGGTATTATTGACTGAATTCAAAGTTGCAACATCTTTATTGACCATCTTTATTGGCTGGAGACTTCCTTGTGTGATAAGGAAACTTCAGCAAATAAAACACGCTGGAAATCTGGTGAATCAAGTGTTTTTTTCTCTTCCTCTATGTAGGCACTGCACTTTTGACAGGATGAAGACGAGAGAGGTGAAGATCATCAACCAGGGCCTGGAGGATGAGATGGTAAATCTCATTTCAGTTCTACTACTTATCTATCTTGCATTGACTTCTCCCACAGGGCTTTATTTTTATTTTTATAGGTGAGTATATATTATCAGTGTCCTTTGCATCTTCTTAAAACTTAAAATGGAAATTGGTGAGTGGGGGGGGGGGGGGGGGGGGGTGTTTGCAAAAAATGGAGTGTTTGCAGTGTTGGAGAGTAGACTTACTAGTTTAGCTACATTTTGCAGTAGCTTGCTGTTAGTTCAACTACATGATTCATATTTGCATTTTCTTCTTCATCCGGTCTCCATTTCTCCAAACTGGGACCGCGGTTGGGTCCAGGTTGAAGGGTCCAGATGAAAAATACAGAAATTCTTCTTTAAACTACTGAAACTACAAACAATTTGGGGCCATACAAGGAAAGGATTTTTTTTAAAACATTACTGTAAATTGAACCCCCTTTGACCAGCCCCGCCCCGCTTTTTCCTTCATCCTCCTGACCGCTGTGAACTAAGGCATGCCCAGGCAAAGCCTCCACCACCTTTGTGTAGTGTGCATGTGCAAAAGGGTGGGCGTTGCTCAGTGCTCTCACACATCATCATGGATGAATCTCAGCCTGAGGAACAGTCATCATGGCCATACTACATACTAGCTCCACCGACAAAACCTACGCGTTTACTTGCGAGCTGATGCAAGCCGAGAGTAAATATACTCTACTGCAAAGACCATGGCACATTATGGCGTGTAGTTTGAACTACTTCTAGTTTGAACTACAGCAAAATCTGTATACTGTAGTTCAATTACTTCTAGGGGTGTCACGATACCCTCAGTTCACGATACGATACACGATATTGGGTTCACGATAACGATACGATACATTTATTAATTTTTTACAAAACTTGAATAATGAAAATATATGACTGGAAAAATAGTCTTATTTGAAAAAAAAAAAGGAAAACAAATGCTGTTGTTGGAAATTGTTATAATAACTAGAAAACAACATGGAAGATGAGGCTTATCTTGCAATATAATGTGTCACACTGTCACAAACTAAACGTTTGTTGCATGGTAGGCCTAAAAGAAAAATAAACTATACAATCTATAGGCTATCTTAAATAACTTATGCAGGCAACGAGCTGTGTATTGTGTAGGCTAGTACTATCTTCATATTTAATTGTCATCCTCTTAACTCATTGAGTGCCAATGACGACTATAGTCGTCAATTCAAATAGTAACGTAGAGTGCCAATGACGACTAAAGTCGTCAATTGCGTTTTTTGACGGTGGGACGTGGATCAAAGCCTGATACATCTCCTGTAAAAATATGGGAGCTATTGAAGGTGTATAACCTATTTTACGGACCCATTAGGTGGCGACAGTGCTCTCCAGATTAGAGAAAGTTGAGGAAAAACAGCAGAAAAAGCTGTGATGAAAGAGAAACCGATGCATGAGCCAGAGCGGCACAGATTGCTCTGGCTGGAGCTAACGTTAGCTGCGAACAGCAGCCAATCCGCTCCCACAACTGAGCCCCTCTGTCTCTGCTGCATAGTTTCTCCACACGATTAGCCGCCAGAAAAGAAAACCAAAGCCAAACCATTCTCATGAGAATGGTTTGGCTTTTCGGTGTCGCGCTGGGAGCCGGCGCACAAGGCGGAGCGCTCCGAAAATAGACTCTGGGTGCAGGCACTTTGAAACGCGCAGCAGAAAGCCTAGAATCGGACGCAGCTTCATCCCAGCTCACAACCGAAACCCCAGAAACGCAGACGAACTCAGCGAGCCCGATCCAGACTCCCCCGATGAGCAGCCGCCATCCGAACGTGGATCCGCAGGCAGCAGAGCCTGCCATAGCAGGCAGCAGAGACTCGCCTGACACACGCAGCAGAGCGAGCAGAGCCACCAGAGACACTCCCACGGAGGAGGAGTTTGGAGTTGAGGGGGGTGGGGGTGCTGTTTATTGAAGGAAATTACTGTTCAGATGTTTCAGGTCAGAAAATATTAGCTTCAGAGTCAGTGATTTGCTTGAAATGCTTCATTTCACAAAAGGCTCATTATCTCAGCTTCTAGATGGAAACGTCTGTTTTTGGTGAAATCAACCTATCTTCTCCGGCTGATAACTAAAGAACGGAAAATGATATCAATAAACATTTTTTTGCTGATGATAGAAGAGAGTCTCATCGTTATTTGGGCATGTTCGGTGTTTACATAGTAATATCACACAATATTCTGTGGGCCTCGAGAAATCACTGAAAACGCTCTGAAACTCTGGCACTGGGAGCATCCGTTTTCCAAAAGTGGCTGGCACTCAATGAGTTAAGAGGATGATTCCTCTTCAATGAATTCTCTGACTGCAATGTATGTTGAGCGTTGCGCAGCGTTAATTGACGATTGAAATGTATCAAGTTAACGTTACTCGTACAATTAGACATGGTAATCGTAACGTACAATTAGAAATTGTTTCGGGAGTACAGAGCTGCATCGCCTAATGACAGATAGCCTATTATGCGCACATTAGACGCATTCAGAGCTAGATTAATTTGTAGGCTATAGTATTAAGGTAAAGTCCCAACGATTGTCACACACCTGAGTGCGAAATTTGTTCTCCGCACTTGACCCATCCCCTGGGGGAGCGGTGAGCAGCAGCAGTGCCACGCTCGGGAATCATTTGGTGATCTAACCCCCCAATTCCAACCCTTTGATGCTGAGTGCCAAGCAGGGAGGCAATGGCTACAATGCTGTCATCCACTGAAACACGCGGTCCGCATGGGGATAACTGCATGGGGAAACGTGAATAAGTGTTGCGCAAACTTCGCCAGCAATGCATTAGTCTATAAATAGCGCATTTAATCTTGTCGGTTATTTAATGAGCGTCGGTTTAGTCCCCATTTCAAGCAAAGCAATGAAAAAGATATAGAGAGAATACAGATCAGTGCCGGCTCATCAGTGCAGCATGTTCAGAGGTTCTTTTTCTCGGGATATAGTTTTTCATCTCCACGATATCGTCACGTTTTGATATCGCGAAATTTCGTGGGACTTTGATATCGCGAAATTTCGTGGGACGAAATATCGTAACATCCCTAATTACTTCCAATGTGAAGTAATCGGTAGCTTGCCAAAGCTATGCTTTCAAAGTAGCTTCCCCAACACTGTGTTTATGTGTGTTTTACAATTGATTCTCAGTAGGTCAGCTGGATACCAGAGTAATAAGTAAGTTTTGATCTGTACTGTTATCAGTTACTGCAGGCGGAACTTATTAATTTGAATATTATACTGCCTCCATATGTACTGCTAAACAAATTCAAGCATAGTTTCAACATAAAGTGAAACAGTTTCCATAGCATCTTCACCCGATCTAAAATCTTTATTTTGTGATGATCCATCATCCTTTATTGGAGCTGGAGGCTTTCCTTCTTGAAGAAAGGTCTATTATCTCTACACACAGGATGCATCAAGACAGCATCCAAAGCCTGGAGCTGTTTTATTGCACCCTTGATTTTCATATACTCGGGATCTCGCGCTCGATTCCTAGGCTCGCCCGCTATGCGGCCTCGCCCGGCCTCACCCGTCCTGCAGCTCGCTGAGCTGCCCCTGCAGCTCACCAAGCCTTGCCGGCAACTCGGCTGCTGTGTGGCCATTGAGACCAGCATCACTGATGATGTCATCAGTGGGATTTATGACATCACTGATGATGTCATCCGTGGGATTTATGACATCACTGATGATGTCACAGTGGGATTTATGACATCGCTGATGCTGTCACAGTGGGATTCATGACATCACTGGGATTTATGACATCACTGAGTATGTCACAGTGGGATTTATGACATCACGGATGTTGTCACAGTGGGATTCATGACATCACTGGGATTTATGACATCACTGAGGATGTCACAGTGGGATTTATGACATCACTGATGCTGTCACAGTGGGATTCATGACATCACTGGGATTTATGACATCACTGAGGATGTCACAGTGGGATTTATGACATCACAGTGGGAGAGAGAAACAAACAGAGCCCCAGCTCCCATTTATATACTGATGATGATGATGATGATGATGATGATTGCTATATTGCCAGGTGTTCCGGCACCAAAACAAACCACACCACACTCTGTCTGTGCTGTGTCCTGCAGGAGGTGTGGGGTTATCGACCCTGTGTGTGGAAGATGATCTTGGTGGGCGTAGGTGCGTTTTGCTCCGGCGGGCTGCTGCTGCTGCTGCTCTACTGGCTGCCTGAGTGGGCTGTCAAGGGCACCTGCACACACACCTCGCTCAGAGACGCGCACACACTGCTGCTCAGGTCCACGGTAAGTCAAAGTCACTGGCTCTGACTGGAACAAACCTCCCTCATGTTTCTCCTTTAATACAATAGCGGTCAGCAAATAAGCTAGCTTTCAAACTGTTCTCTAGCAACACAATTCCATGAAAACAGTCTATATTTTGTTTTGGTATTGTTATGTTATTTTGTTGCTTTCATTTTATTTATTTATTTATTTATTTATTTATTTATTTATTTATTTATTTATTTATTTATTTATTTATTTATTTATTTATTTATGTTTTATTTTGCATTTATTTAATTATTTTGCCCTTGGAGACTGGACCAACTCATAAATGAACTTTGAACTTATCATTTCTATACAGAAGTTTAAGGGCCAGTTCAGGTATTTTGAAGCAAACTGTGCAGCTGTGCACAAACAGATCATCGTGCCACTTGTTGTTCTTTGGCACATTACAACACAAATGACAAGTTCAGTTACAGCCTAAGAACAATGTAATCTCACTAGTTGTTTTATTGTTATGGCAGGATGAGTTCAAGCAGTGGTTTCGGGCCAAGGTGCACGTGATGCTGGCTCCGGCGAAGAGGCCCTTTGATAGTTTGGATCTGCGAACCGCAGCTCAGCTGCCGAACGGAGACGGGGAACACGCCCGTGCTGCCTCACAGGAGGAGCATCACGGGGTGTTTGCTGATATCCAGCCTGTTCAGGTACCTCAGGAAAAGTGTCTTTTCTTTCCCATCATTTGCTGCCCATCAGCTGAATCTAAATGTTCTATGGTAAATGACTGATCTGTTGAAGTAGTTAATACTAGGGAAGGTTTTAGATGCATGCATTTTCATTTAGGTAGGTTGGTTAATAGTGGAGCAGGGATTTGAAAAGAAAATGTGAGTCTGTGTCTAAGCTGTTATTCACTAAACACTCCCCCTTCTCTCTCTCTCTCTCTCTCTCTCTCTCTCTCTCTCTCTCTCTCTCTCTCTCTCTCTCTCTCTCTCTCTCTCTATCTTTATCTCTCTCTCCCTCTTTTAGATCCACTACTTCACCCACCACAGCACTAAATACTACTGGAACGATGTGATACACAACTTTGAACTGTTTAAGTAAGAGCCCCACTGAAACAATCAGTCATCAGAAATCATTGCTGTTGTTTTGAATGTTTTTTTGTTGACTGTTTCGTTGTTGTTTGTGATTTTCTATCACTGTGATGAGAATGCGTATTAGTCCTACAGTACTCAGAAAAGCGCTATATAAGTCCTATCTATTATTATTATTATGTGTCTGCAATATGAGCGTGTGTTGCTTCTCTAGAGGCTTAGAGGATGTAAAGGTGAGCTGTGCTGGTGTCCACTCTGACCACGGCTGTGGACTCAGCAAACTGCTGCAGGACTACAGGTATGCACACGCCAGCTTTTCCCCCACATTTTGATGATAGAGACACTGCATCAAATAGGCCACGCCCACATCACGGGGAAAATCACTCCGTTCACTCCCATTCACCAGCGTCATTTTCCTTGAATTAAACATAGCTAAAAGCTGTTGTGTGGTGGGCTGCGCAGACAACAAATGTAAAAAATTAAATTTTTTTTGTACTCCCGAGCAAAACAAGGAAGCCATTGAGCATTCGCGAGAAAAAAATGTGGATTTAGCTGTCAAGGAAGTAAGTTGGATGTTCATCTTCCATATATATGATCTTTGTGTGCAACTATGAGACATAGGAGAACGCCAGCGCGTCTGATGCCATCTGTCTGATGTTACACCAGCGTTATTTTCATTAATTTAAACATGCCTAAAAGCTCATGTCATAGTATTTCACTTCAGGCCACTGTGTGGGATCGTTTATCCAGCGTTGTTTGGGCAATGAAAAGGGACACTGCTCCAGGCCAACTGAGTTCATTTTCTCGATGTACCTTTCCCTCTCCATTGGAGGAAGTGTACTGAAATAATCTTTTGACATCATCTAAAAAGAAAACTGTCCAAATCCCTGTAAAACCCCGCAAAACTATTTCTATCTGATGAGCATTCCTCCGTTCGCCCCGGTTAGCCGTGGTTTGTTTTGCTAGCTGCAGTCGTCAGGCAGTGCTTCCTTGTATTTTCCCCCGTCTTGGGCGTGGCTTCTGAATGATGACGCGTTTTGCAGTGTCTCTATTGCATTCCCTCGTTGACTTGCACATATACACACTCATGCACAGGGCGTCTCAAAACTATATTGGGTTACATGTGTTTCTCAACATGTAGAACTCTTTGGCTTATGAAACGACGAAGCTTATGAAGCGACGATAGGCTTAGCTTTATGTGATACATCCATCCACCATAAATGATCAACTTATCGATTGCTCCAACTTGTTTTTCAACAGGAGGTTGTTTTTTGAGGAGAATGAGATCGCCGTGAGAGTGCCTTCTTTATTCATACTCCTTATAAAAGAGGTGAGTTTAGATTTCTGAATCCTTTTAGAAGTATACATGACACTGCATGTCAATGACTGGGTGAGGAAAGTAATGTCGGTGAACTTAGAGGCGACAAGACCCATTGGCCGGCCAAAGAGGACCTGGCAGATGACCGCGTTGGCTGACATGAGAGCGCTCAGCATCGACCAAGAGATGGCCATGGACCGTCCCCGGTGGAGGAAAGCTATAGCGAGGATTCAGTCCAACCCAGCCGAGCCTGGAAAGAGGACTCTAAACAGATGATGATGATGATGGTGATGATTAGCAGTATAAATTGACAGCAAATCCTGACCAATAAGATTACAATCATCAACCCCCCCCCCCTCTCTCTCTCTCTCTCTCCCATCAGGTTTTGAATCCTTTCTACATCTTCCAGCTCTTCAGTGTTATTCTGTGGACTGTTGAGAATTACTACTACTATGCTACAGCCATAGTTTTCATGTCCGTCATATCAATAGCCACCTCACTGTATACCATTAAGAAGGTGAGTCACATCTGATCCCAGACAATTCCAAAACGGAACTAAACTATAATTTAAACTCATTGTGTAGATATGTCGCGCAACGTTTTGACCTGATTCAGCACCAGTCAGGCCATCTTATAATTTAGCAGCTTTTTGTGTGTATCTTTTCTGCCAGGAAAATTTGTACAGGCCATCTAGCCTTTAGGTGTGTCCAGTTGTGTGTGCGTTTCCATAAATATCTTTTCATTATTTGATCCATTATCTCTCTCATTCCAGCAATATGTGATGCTGCATGACATGGTGGCAACCCACAGTGTAGTCCGCGTTTCAGTGTGCAGAGGAAATAAAGGTGCGTTTTTACTTCCTGGTCTTTATGGTAGCCTGCGAATCATCATTCATGGAAGAGGCATGTGATTTATATTGTCCCGCTCTTGCTGTTGTTGTAGTAGTATATTAAGTACTTTAAAAGCTAAATAAGAACATGTGACTGTTAATCCATCAGTATTCCCCCATCTTTTCCTCAATATACAGCAAGACATGACTCAACGACTTACGATAAAAGTAGCTACGTTGTATCCGATTATTGACCGCTGATAACATCCTCATGATGGCCTGCATTGCAGTGCATCTGATATCATTTTCAGTGTCCTATGTCTTCATCTGTCTCTCAATCACAGAGGTTGCACAAGCCATGTCAACAGAGCTCGTCCCCGGTGATGTAATCATCATTCCAGCCAACGGAACCATCATGCCCTGCGACGCTGCTCTCATCCAGGGAACCTGCATAGTAAACGAGAGCATGTTGACAGGTACTGTGTCTCCACTCCGCCTCCTTATAGCTCCGCCTCCTATGCCAAAAAGTGGTAGAATTGACTGCTATTCTGTCAAGAACTGTGCTGCTGAGTTTTATACATTTGCCTTTTTTTACAGTCTACTAAAAATATTACTGGAATTAGAATTAGCAACTAACTACTGGTGGCCTAAAGGTTAGAGAAGCGAGCTTGTGACTGGAAGGTCGTCGGTTCAATCCCCGGGATCGGCAGGATAAATCTGGGTGGGGGAAAGTGAAAAGGCAGCGCTTGCCCCTCCCTCATTACCCCCACTGAGGTGCCCTTGAGCAAGGCCCTTAACCCCAACCGCTCCAGTGGAGCTGATCAGTGGCCAGCAGATGAGACTGTGGTTGTACTGGTCAGCTTCCAGGTATATCTGTCAAGTTTTACATTCTTGGTAATTTTCATGATATTTTAAGCCCTAAATACTGTATGAATTCAGACTCCTTTCTGGGAACTGCCATCTTTATATATAAAGATTTAGTATGTGGGCGATGTTTGTTTGTTTCAAGTTCTGTGTCCGGCCACAGGTATGTTGTTTACGGGCTGAAACTTTCAGGGGGTGTAAAGGGCACCAGTGCGGGTGACCTGACAGAGCCAGATTTTTTAATTAGGCTAATTAGCTAATGATGTGATGTCATCGGTGATGATGTCAAAAGTGATGTCATAAGGGCGCACGCACACACACACACACACAGAGATGATGTCATCAGTGATATCATAATTGGGCACACACACACACACACAAGGAGGCATTGTGACATCACTGATGATAACATTTAGTGAGCCACACTATAGGTCAGGTGGGGCCACGCAGCAGCCGAGCTATGGGCGAGGCCGTCCAGCGGCCTAGTTCTTTAAATTGCCTTTATTTACATATGCACACAACACTCCCTAGCTACTGATAGATATTTGGTGACTATTTGAGACCCAGTCTTACAATATTTGTTGTGCGATCATGCTCAGGAGAGAGTGTGCCTGTTACCAAGACCAGTCTGCCCAGCTCAGGCGAGGAGGGGGGCAGGAGCTACAGCACAGACGAGCACAAGAGATACACCCTGTTCTGTGGGACCCACGTCATCCAAACCCGCTTCTACACCGGGGAGCTGGTCAAGGCTGTGGTGGTCAGGACAGGTGAGACAAGAGTCAAAATGATGGATTTCTCCACCTACTGTACTGGTCTTCTGATGGCTGGAACAGAAGGTTTAAATCTCCAAACGCAGACGTCATCATTAATGACCCCTTCCCTCAGGCTTCAATACGGAGAAGGGGCAGCTGGTGCGCTCCATCCTCTACCCCAAACCCACCGACTTCAAGTTGTACCGTGACGCCTACCTCTTCCTCCTGTGCCTGGTGGGCGTGGCAGCGATCGGCTTCATCTACACCATTGTCCTCAGTATCATGTACAAGGTATCACTGCTCCTATAGAGTGGATATAACCATGGATTATGGGAACTTAAAGGAGATGGGGTCGGATTTCTCAGAGAGCTTAGTCTACTTCAGCCTACAGAAAACCTATAACGCTGATCTCCTACTTTCTGTCACATGTCAGTTGTTGACAGTTCCTCCTCTTCGCCTTCCAGGTTCCAGCTAAGACCATCATCATTGAGTCTCTGGACATCATCACCATCACCGTCCCCCCGGCCTTACCGGCAGCCATGACGGCTGGTATTGTCTATGCCCAGCGGCGTCTGAAGCGCGTCGGCATCTTCTGCATCAGCCCCCAGAGGATCAACATGTGCGGTCAGCTCAACCTGGTCTGCTTTGACAAGGTAGTTCAACCCCATGGCTGCTCTCTTTTGATTTGAAGTGATTTTCTTTCTTCTTTTTAAGAATTCGGGAAATGCACAGATCATGAAAGGAGAATGTTGAAGCATCGGAGTTGGTAGCTTAGTCACCGCTATTACTGTGTCTGGTTTCCCCCCACAGACTGGCACTCTCACAGAGGATGGCTTGGACCTGTGGGGCGTTCGGAGAGTTGAAGATGGCAGGTAGGACAATGCTTTGTGATTGAGAGGAGTTGGACCTTTTATGACAAATCTTTCAAGGTTTTTTTGCAGTTTTATTTTTTGTGTGCTTTTTTTTGCTTTACTATGGTTTTAGAGCAATTGCTCCTTGCATGCCGTGTCAGATCCTCCCTCTCCATTCCAGCTTTTCTCCCCCAGAGGCTGAGGCAGCTAAAGACAGTCTGGTTAACACTGCGTTTGTCGCCTGCATGGCCACCTGCCACTCCCTGACCAAGATAGAGGGCGAGCTCTCCGGAGACCCTCTGGACCTCAAGATGTTCAACGCCACAGGCTGGGTAAGCAACAGTTTAGTAGCCTTAGCACCCAGCATGCTTGCTTGCATTCCTCCTTTGCCAGCCTGGATACATGAATTATCCTCTGCCAAACTTGCTGACATGACTGAAACGGTCACACTCTGGTACCATGGATACACTTCACTGGCTCTCCAAAGCTGTCAGTTAATGCCTGCACTATTTAACAGGGAGCAGGGAGGTAGAAGAGTCTAAGCAACAGACTCATTTTCTGTTACACCATACCTAGCAAATATACCAAGTATATATGGTTGACACGATCAAATATTTACAGTTACTGTATATAAACATATTTATATCATATGTACTGCTGTCATGTTTGTGTAGATCCTAGAGGAGCCCACAGAGGAAGAGACTGCCCTCCACAATCCCATCATGCCCACAGTGGTGCGACCACCAAAACAGGTCCAACCTGAGGCCAACCAGAACACCACACTAACCCAGACCATGGTACAGTGGCTTGCTATAACTCTCCAAGTCAATACTGTGTGATCAACACATTTCTTAATGCCTATATGACTACATTATTCTTAGAAGCTATACTTTAGATAGGTGCCTGCCTCCTAAAAAGCTTTGTAATTAAAATATTCAAACTTTTCCCAGGAGCTGTCTGAGCTGCCAGTGAGTAGTCTTTTTAAACAAAACTTTTGCTTTTCACGAGGAGCTCATAATTCCTAAATTCAAACCTGCTGTATGCCTCATGTGACTCTATGTCCTCAGCCTCATGAGATCGGCATCGTGCGTCAGTTCCCCTTCTCCTCAGACCTGCAGAGGATGAGTGTGGTGGTCAGGAGGTTAGGGGAGAAACACATGGACGCCTACCTCAAGGGGGCGCCAGAGGTCGTGGCCAGACTCTGCAAAGAGGACACAGGTCTGGCATTTTCATAAATACTGTGAAGCTTTGGATGGATATTTCCTCTATGAATTACACCAAATTAAAAAGATTAAATTAAGCAAGACAATGACTATTTGCATTCATTCTGAACAACAGCTGTGTTTTGGCACAGCGTCTCCATTGCCTGCATAAAGAATACATAGAGAGATTAGATCACTAACTTACAGTTGACATTGCTCTTTTCTGTCTGTGTCTGACTCTCTCCAGTCCCAGATAGTTTCACTGAGACTCTGGAAGTGTACACCAGGCAGGGCTTTAGGGTTATTGCTCTGGCACACCGACAGCTAGAGTCCAAACTCTCCTGGCACAAAGTCCAGAGCCTCAGCAGGTACGCCGCCCACCACAGATAGCATAGCACCGCACACAGACGTTTTGATGATAAAATAAACAGCTATTACCTCTGTACCTTGGGTCTATTTTGTTGTTTGGTCGTGTATTTGTCTTAGTCCCACAGATAACCGGCCAAGTGTAGACAAGAGATACTTAAGATACTTCCAGCAGCTACAATGGAGTTTTATAACAATATTTTTCAGCTGTTAAAACTCACCGTTTTGTTCAACAACCATACAGGGATAAGTCCATGGTAGAAGAGGCACCCACTGACAGTTAGCCTCAGTAGACCAGAATGAAATGCAGCCACAACATGATACATATATATTTATATTCTCTCTTCCTCCCAGGGATCTGATCGAGACCAACCTGGAGTTCCTCGGCCTGATCATCATGCAGAACAAACTGAAAGAGGAAACTGCTGGCGTTTTACATGATTTACGACAAGCTAACATCCGCACTTTGATGGTTACAGGTAACACTAGTAACTGTTTCCACTTCTTTCATGCGTTTTCAATATGCTACATTGTCACTGTTGTGGATTGATACAAATGTGTATCCAGTATAGTAGAGACAGTAAACCCTCCTTTCTCATGTGTTAGGTGACAACATGTTGACGGCTATATCAGTGGCTAGAGACTGTGGCATGATCCGCTCACATGAGAGGGTCATTATAGCAGATGCCTCGCCTCCAAAAGACTTCCAGCCCGCCAGCATCACATGGCATTATACTGAAAACCATGTCGAGAACACCAGCAAGGACAATCAGGTAATCAGCCTATCACGTGGCACTATACTGAAAACCATGTCCACAACACCACATGGACAATCAGGTAATCAGCCTATCACGTGGCACTATACTGAAAACCATGTTCACAACACCAGCAAGGACAATCAAGTAATCAGCCTATCACGTGGCATTATACTGAAAACCATGTCCACAACACCAGCAAGGACAATGAGAAGAAGAAGAAGAAGAAGAACTGGACGGACAAACCCGTCGGTGCACGTGGCACCCACCGGTGCACGGTGGCGCAGTGGTAGGGCTGTCGCATCACAGCTAGAAGGTCCTGGGTTCGATTCGCGCCTGGGACGCTGAGGATGTGTCCCCCCCATGTCTTCAGTGCCCATGCCCAGGTGGGCTATCTCATCAAAAGGGCCTTTCTGTGTGGAGTTTGCATGTTCTCCCCATGCTGCCCTGGGGTGGGCAACTTGAGAGCGGTGTGTGTGTGTGACATCACATCACTCATGACATCAGTGATGACATCCTCACTCAGTGATGTCACTCGAGCAATTGTCAGTGATGACCTGGCCACTGCGTGATGTATGTGTCACTGATGATGTCATGATGTGGCAGGTCATATTTATTCTACATTCACACTTGAGCAATTTTTTTGTCACCAGTGATGTCACTCGAGCAATTGTGATGTCATCGTTGATGATGTTATCAGTGATGTCATTGGTGTGACATCACACGTGACGTGCATAAATCACGGATGAAGTCGCAATGACAATGTCTAGTGAATGCTGTGAACCATTGAACTGATGATGTCACTTAATATGCATATGACTCCATTGTAAGGTGGCGCTCCTCTTGAGGCGAGAGGAGGGCATCTGTATGGGCTAGGATAGAGAATCCATAGACATTGTGACATCATCAGTGATGTCATAAATCACTGATGATATCAGACATTGTGACATCATCAGTGATGTCATTATCACTGATGATGTCAGACATTGTGACATCATCAGTGATGTCATAAATCCTTCCCTGCTGAGCTTATTGGACGACTCTTGCTCAAAGCCCAGCCATTAAAGCCTCTGCGGCAACATTGACCACTGTGTCCGAATGTCAGACCCTGCTGACGTGTAGGAAGTGGCTGTCAAATACTGTTGTGAATGGGGAAGCGGAAGGTGCCAAATCTCTACAGAGCACCCTTTCCCCTGTACACAATCAAGGTGGACGCTAAAACAGGGTTGGTGATCACCGCAGGTGGAGGAGGGGCTTCCAAAACAGGCATAAAGAATGCAGTGCACTTCCTGCGTTTACAGTTGGTTGGAGAGCACCAGTACAGCGCCACCCTGCTGCATTCTCATGACACTGACCTGCGCCCCACGATGAACCTAGCCATAGGTGACGGTGTCATTGCTGCAGGGCAGGATGGCACCTGCTGCCTGATGCGCTTCACCCAGAGCCAGCAAATAGATGGGTGCAAAGCTCAGATCTCTGTGGACGGCCTGGGTGAAGTGCAATCAGACCTCAACCCCCAGGACCCGCTCCAGAAGGTCATTAGGTTCAGCGCCGACTTCAGCCTCCTCCTGACAGGAGGCACGGACGGGCACATCCGAGTTTGGGAGTACCCGTCCCTGGTGAAGAAGTTTGACTTCAAAGCGCATGAAAGGGAGGTTGAAGACTTGGATATGAGTCCAGGGAACAAGCACCTTGTGACCGTCGGCCGGGACTTTGTCTGCAGCGTATGGAGCGGCAACCAGCTGGCTACATGTATGAGTCTTAACTGGCGTGACACCATGCCTCAGATTGCTGACAAGGCGTACCGCTATATAGCTTGCAGGTTTGGAAAGGTAGAAGACCAAAAAGACGCCCTGAGGCTTTACACTGTCCAGATCCCCCATAAACGAGAGCGAAAAGCACCCCCTTGCTACCTCACCAAGTGGGACGGCAAGAGCTTCCTTCCTCTGCTCACGGCTTCTTGTGGCAATGAGGTCATCTCCAATCTGGCTCTCAGCGACTCTGGAACGTTTCTCGGCCTCGGAACTGTGACCGGATCTGTAGCCATCTACAAGGCTTTCTCACTACAGAAGCTGTACTACATGCAGGAGTCCCATGGCATCGTCGTGACAGATCTCGCCTTCCTGCCCGAAACGATGAAAGGCAAAAGCATCAAAGGGAACAACGAAGCGGTCATGTTAAGCGTAGGCCTGGACAACTTGTGTCAGGTACACGCCTTGCGCAAGCGAAGATTCTTTCCTGTCTGGCTGGTGCTGTTCTCCTGCTGCCTCGTGGTGGTGGGAGTCATCGTCCTGCACTTCTTCCCAGGCTTCATCTAAAACATGGGAAGGTTTTACAGCGGCGAGAGACAGAGACTCTGGACAGATCTTGTAACCAGTGGTTCTCAAAGTGGGGTCCGGGAACCCCCAGGGGTTCCGGGGGTTCCCAGCAAAAAGGGGGTTGCCCCAAAAAGGGGGATATTATCAGATGGGTGACCCAGCTGGGTCATTATCAAATAGGGGGTCCATTGTACTGGACCATAATGCCCCAGCCGACCCTGTGAAGCATCTCCACCATTGACTCTAAATTGCTTTTATGCCGCCCTAATGTTGCCTCTGACTCAGGACTGTTCCTCTAAGTCTAAACCCACAGGAAACACACCGTGAAAGACTGAGATTTTATTGGCTTTGATCTCTATCAATCATCACTGTGTATCTTAATGGAAAATATATGAGTGTAAAAAAAAATATATATAATGTGTCTGATTTTTGTTTGTGGACACAGACACTTGATCAGCTATTCTCTCTGGGGGGGATATAACTTTGATCTGGTGCTCACCATTTTTTGCACTAGTGGGCAACAAAGACCATACAGCTTTCTAGTGCTCTGCTGGCATTGCCTGTGAAGATAAAATATTCTACTCACTTTAGTGTGTGTATGTCACAAAATCTATTGGTCTTGGCACATTCTATTTTTGCATACAAAAAATAGAGCTACACATTGGAAGAAAAAAATGTAAGCGTTATGAACAAATATTCTAATGTCCAAACTTCTGTGGTGTTTTATAGCAGTTGGCATCCTTTATGTTGCATTACCACCGCCTTCTGGATTTATCCATCCACTGTTTCCCTACATTCTCGAATGTCCAAACTATGCAGTACGTACAGCCCTACTGATCTCACTGATGACATCACAATAGACATTGTGACATCAGTGATGTCATAAATCAATGATGATGCCCTACTCATAGACATTGTGACATCATCAGTGGTCATAGCCCAGCCAATAAACCCTGAACCTATTGCCACAGGTTCAGGGTTTATTAGCTATGTCATATAGAGCATTGACGAACCCCAAGCCACTGAGTCCATATAGACTCCATGTCTTGTTTTTTTAGCTAACCCTCAGAGGCTTTAAGGGCACAATCACACCTACAGTTTTATTTTTGTCCGAAGCAGTTTACGTTCACACTGATCAGGGCTTGTAAAGAAAAGTACCCTAAGGGAGCGGTTCCTTGAACCTTTTCCAACTCAGAAAATCTCACTTGAAAATCTCAAAAGATTTCGTGGCCCACCTCCGACCCCATAAAAACTAATATTATATACACACACACTACACACACACGCTAAGCTAAGCTATTATTCCAGAACTCCGGTAGGCCTACGTGTATCCATACCCATTTATGAATAACCCAAATACTGTATGAACCAGTCAATTAGAGCATGGAAAGGTGTATACAAAGAGTAAAAGGGAAACTCGCTTTTGTCGGTTCAAAGTCTGCATGACTTCTGACCAAGGTTGCTGCTTGTCGTTGCTCCCATAGAGCGCAGTGCTAACGTTTTCTGTTGTGATAATAACAACTGATCCATCCTTTCTCCCTCGTGCCTCCACTCTCCTGCAGGCGGTGGAGATGGAGCTGGGGGAGGTGGGGTATGATCAGCAGGACCAGAGCTACCACTTTGCCCTGAGTGGGAAGGCCTTCGCTGTCGTCACTGAGCACTTCCCCCAGCTGCTCCTAAAGGTGAGAGGTTATCCTCAGACATGCAAACATCTGGGGTTTTTGTTTCTTTTTATGGAGGTCAAGTGTGTGTATGCGTGCGCGCGTGTGTGTTCATGCCAATTGGGAAAAATTCACAAGGAGTGGATGACATCACAATGGAGTGGATGATGTCACACTGACTGACATCGCATATCTGGTCACAGCTATTGCGAATTCACGCTTGTTTAATGCTACCCTTGAAATATATTTTTTTATATTTTTTGTATAATTTGCCTCTGTATTGGGAAATGAGTGCGTACAAAGATATAGTAGATAAAAAAATTCACTCATAACTTTTTGTATAGTTTTACGCTATATTTGCAATAATAATGTATGTTTGTCACAAAATCACAGCACACCTGAACTTGCCAGGCACACCATTTGGGAACCACTGCAATATAGTCTGCTGCTCAAGGCTTTCATACACAGATAGACCTTTGTGGATTTCCCACCTATCATCAGTAGCTTACATTGTTACAATTATGGTGGTAAGTTTACTTGATAGAAACCATTTGGGCTGTAAAACAACTTAAACAACATTTAGTATGATATACATTCAGATTAGTATTTACTCATGGTTTATTTTCTTGAAAAACTGTGTCCGATACAAATTACTTTAATGACTTGATATTATGGGTAAGGTAGGTAAAGTCTATTTTACATATTAGCAGGTTGAGTTTAGGTAGGTTTCTCCTGACTTCATGACGGCCAGATGTTGTGAATGTGATCGTGTCTCTCCACATGGGGGCGCTGCAGCTCGTGCTGAGAGCCACTGTGTTTGCCCGCATGGCTCCAGACCAGAAGACTCAGCTGGTGGAGGTCCTGCAGAGTGTTGAGTGAGTCTCATTTATTTTATTGCTTCAGTATAAATCTGTTTATGCGCACCAGTTCATGTCCATGCTCTTGACATTATATAATATATATATAGCAGCACAATCTGTGACCAGTTTCCACATGTTTTCTTTTTACTTTTCAGCTACACTGTTGGGATGTGTGGGGATGGTGCTAATGACTGTGGAGTAAGTATGAATTCGCTTTTTTGCTGCGGCCAGCAAGGCCAACAGCTCTATAAGTCACTCTGTTAGCTGCAGCCAGCAAGGCCAACAGCTCTATAAGTCACTCTGTTAGCTGCAGCCAGCAAGGCCAACAGCTCTATAAGTCACTCTGTTAGCTGCAGCCAGCAAGGCCAACAGCTCTATGAGTCACTCTGTTGGTTGGTTGGTCGGTCGGTTGGTCGGTCGGTCCACAAAAAGTTCACCACACTTTGTGCCCTCTAAAGTGTGTTTGTGCCAATTGTTTAATATGCACGTACAGCACAATTCATTTCATCAATACATTTCTTGCAACACATTTCTTGCAATATTTTGTTAGTAATGTTCTCTCTCTCTCTCTCTCTCTCTCTCTCTCGGGTGCAGTTCTTATTATCCAACACAGCAGACTTTTTCAGACTTAGTCTTCTAAACAGGTCAACTTTCATATAAATGATACTCACTAGTGTTAGTCAAACAGTTCCTGATTGTAGCAATGCAAGTTTGTACTTGAGGCCAAATAGACAACCTTCCCCCCCCCCCAACACACACACACACACACACACACACACACACACACACACACACACACTTTTGTAATCTAATTTACAGGGCAATATCTGATTGTATCCCAGAATTCAGCTGTAACACTTAAGACTACTTGTGTACTTCTTAATGCAATTCAGTTTTGTCATTGCAATGGGTGTCTGGGTATCTAGAGTGATACTGTTACAGCACAGAGATGTACAGTAATGAGGTTGTTTCTCTCTCTCAGGCTCTAAAGCGAGCTCACAGTGGGATCTCTCTGTCTGAGCTGGAGGCCTCTGTCGCCTCGCCCTTCACCTCCACAACCCCAAACATCTCCTGCGTCCCCAACCTCATCAGGTGTGTCAGTGCAGCACAATACATCATAACAGCCGGAGAGTCTCACGAGAATCATGGCATTTCTGGAATATGGTGCTAATTTTGAGAAGTGTATTCATGTCAGGGAATTTGGTAAATTCTCTGGGGAAGTGAGGGAATATATTGTAAAATGGGTCACTTTACAGGATGTATTTTACAGCTTGTTTCACACATTCATTGCATTAAATTATGTATCATTAAATTAAATTTAGGTTCTCAGTTGTTTTTATACATGATTACTTCTACCCAGCAAGCCCAGCTATAGTGGTAAATCAGTTACCCCTTACAAAGTTTGTTGAGCTGCAAAAATAAAGGAATAACATTTTTAGGTTATGGAAAATCGTGGAAAAAGTCGTGGGAGTTTTACATCAAGGTTATAGTGGGAGCCGTGGAGTTATAGCAGCAGCAGATGTTTTCCTAGAAAGCTTTGTGCAGTCTGGTTGTTTCTGACTTCCTAGTCTGAATAACAACTGTTGGTCCGCAGGGAGGGTCGAGCTGCTCTCATCACTTCCTTCTGCGTGTTCAAGTTCATGGCTCTCTACAGCATCATCCAGTACCTCAGCGTCACCCTGCTCTACTCTGTAAGTGCACCGGCCTTTCTCCTGCTTAGACCTCTCCCCCTGTTAGCTTCCACTTTTTCTTTAGCATGGGACAAGGGAAAATGTCTGGTTTCATATTGTACTATTTGAGTAACTGTGAATAAGTTAGCTGGATTGCGGAAATGTGGGAAAACCCTGGAAAAACAGTGGGGGTTGTCCGTACACAGGCTCTGAAACCAAGCGAGTAAAGCTGGAAACATGCTACAACGTCAGCCGCGTTGCTATGGGCACCTAGACCCAGAGCAATTTAGAGAGAGAGTGGCGTCAGCGGAGGACCAAAATGCATGACTCATTAGCCAATGAACAGCCAGGAAGGGGCCTCGCGCTACTTTTGAATGCTAAAATAAAGCTGATAATGTACAATTTGATTAAAAAAAAAAAACTTTCAAAGTACCGGTACAACACAAACTGTCCATTTTGCTGCAACTCGACAGTGCTGCTTAATCCAGGACCTTACTTCCTGGAACTCTTGAGAGTAAAAAACTGGTCCATTGGCGACTCTTCTATATACACGGCTCTGCCTAGACCTACAGTATATACTCAGAACGTCAGCTTGACCAGTCGGTCGCAGGAGAGTCCAAAATAAGTAAATTGTGTGATTTCACTAGGATTTCAATGACTAGAAGTTAGCCCAACGAGAGAATGTAGTGCATATACTTGGTCACAGCTTTCACTCTCTCCTGTTATCTGCCCATCTACATTATATAAATATATTATACTTGCGCTTTTGACGTCAGCTGCGTCGAGTCACATTTTCGGGCAGCTGCATGCCAGCTGCATGCCAGCTGCGCCAGCAGGCTCGCCAGCCGCGGCGTAGCCCTCGGCGCACACAGTACGGCTAGGGCTTTGACGCTGTGGCAGCTTAACTGCTGCCGCAAGCTCCACCACATGCCACATGTCTCCGCAGTGTGGCACACAAGTGGCACTGAAGGCTATCCCTGTGAAATTAATCAATTTAATGCAATTCAAAATACTTTATTAGTCCCTCGAGGGGCAATTTGAGGATCGAAGTCTTTTGTGCGGTTGGGCTCAAGTAGGCATAAAGTCACTCTCACATTATCACAAAAGGAAGACGTTGAAAGATGCAGACACGACAGAAAATGAGATAAAACAACAGCCTGTTTGCTCCTGCATGCCAGATGCCACTTGTCCTGACACGACCTGTGTATCTATAGATTTAGAGAGGGATGCTTTGACATGTGTATCTATAGATGCTTTGGGGTTCCATCCTCTGCCACTGTATGAATTTTAATTCAATGTGGATTCATCTTAATCTCTGTTGCTGCCGTAGATCCTCAGCAACTTGGGAGATTTCCAGTTCCTCTTCATCGACATCGCCATCATTCTCATCATCGCATTTACAAGTGAGTAGCATGGAGACCTTGACCGAAGAATGGCTTTAACTGATGTTTGAGTTCAGCATTTCTTTCAACTTTCGGATGGACCTCCTATACCTAAAGTGTAATTCAGTGTTATAACAGATTTGTGACACTATATATAATAACACGTATGCAAAGCCTTTGATGGACTGTTTGTTTGTGTCTGTAGTGAGTCTGAACCCGGCGTGGAAGCAGCTGGTGTGGCGCCGGCCCCCGTCCAGTCTGATCTCCGGCCCGCTGCTCTTCTCGGTTCTGACCCAGATCCTCACCTGCTTGGTCTTCCAGGTCCTGACGTTCCTCTTAGTGAAACGGCAGAGCTGGTATGAGACGTGGACGCCTCTCTCAGAGTGAGTAGATGTGTCACTACTGACCGGCAACGTTTTGACACATTCGAATGCCTTGGTTACATTCTTTGTAGCGACAAAAACAAAAGGAATACAAAGAGAAAAAAGATCCATTGTATAAGCGAATGAGCACGTTTTAAATGAAAACTCAAAATGTGTTTTTAATGAAGGCGTCACACATTACCTTCTTACCGGAAAATAGCAAAATTCTATACACACAATTTAAATGGGTGACATATTTTTATGAAAAATGTAGCAATAATTATTTTTGCCAGTCAAATGTATTCTTGGCAGGTAATTATCACCCCAAGGCATTCTTTCAGACACTGATCTTACCAGTCAATACTGCAGACTTTTCAGCTGCACTGAGAAACAATAACTTTACCTGACACTGCCAGATGGTTTGTTACACAAAACCTTACAGTATGGGAGCACGTCTTTGGAAAGTGCTCCGAAAAGGGCAGGCGCTTTCAAAAATATCTGGGAGGTGATTGGATGAACCATCTGTCTATCACCGTCTATCACAGGGCTCGCTTCTTGTTGTCGTCACACCTAAGTCCCGCCCGTAGCTGCATCTGGATGCTGATTGGTCCGGCCGACTGCTTGGACGGAGTTAAACCAATTAGCTTGGAGCGCGACGAGATGGAGTTCTCACACAATCGTGATCTCGCGAATCCAGCTGCCTCCAAAGGCTAGAGAAACGAGGGAGAGATGAACGATAGTTACAATTGAAGTGTTGTTTTTGTACAGCTAGCTTCAAGTGATTTAGATTCTTTCTACTTTTCTATTGCTGTTGGTGAGTCGTGCTTTATGAAAGGAAAACTTTTCAAAGATTGCAGTAAGTCTCTCTCCACTCATCCCTCTCCTCTCGTCTCTCCGGCAGCGCCTGCAACGTCTCCAGTCTGTCCCATAGCCTCAACGTGACGACGTCCCCCCAGGACCACAAAAACATCAAGAACTATGAGAACACCAGCCTCTTCTACGTCTCCTCCTTTCAGTACCTGGCTGTGGCCATCATCTTCTCCAAGGGGAAGCCCTTCAGACAGCCCAGCTACAAGAACTGTAAGTCTCACTTTGGCTGTCCAAACACAAGCTGCATGCTTGTCTGAGTTATGTGTGTGGAGAGAGACTAGAGCCAGCAAAGACCCTGTTTTAATGTTAGGTATTTGAAAGCATAGAACTGATCAGTCTTAAAATATATATATATATATACTGTATATATATACATGTATATGCTGAAAAAACGAATTCAAATGTTTTATTTGTAAGACACAAATTAAAAATGGAATGCAGTGGCTTGAAATTGAATGTGGTTATTATTGAATTGTTGAATTGAAACCTTTATCTATAATTTCAAATTTGGTTTTCCAAATTCATTTTCCTGAGGCACACATCCACGTCACTCACTAGGGACTTTAAATTCCCTGAGCGACGACTGGAAGGGCTTTTCACCTCCTCCAAATTCATTGTTTTAATTCCAGCGGTTCAAATTGAGCATGGTGGTCACATTCACATTCACTGGCACTAAACTCTTTCTGTAGATGCGTTACGATGTGCTTGGCATTTGAAAGATTGACTACATTATAACCAAATTCCACTCAATTTCTTCTTTCCTTCTTTTATTTCACCAGGGCCGTTCATGCTGGCCTGCATCAGCCTGTATGCCTTCCTCCTCCTCATCCTGCTGTATCCTGTCCCGGCCATTGACCGCTTCCTGGAGGTAAAGCCACCCTGACTTGTTTCCTTGCAGAGCGGATGATACTGTTGCACAGGCAGGGCGTCCGGGTAGTGTGGCGGTAGATTGCCTGCCTACCGACATGAGGGTCGCAGGTTCGAGCCCCCGTGTTACCTCCGGTTTGGTCGGACGTCCATACAGGCACAATTGGCCGTGTCTGCAGGTGGGAAGCCGGATTAAGGGTACGTGTCCTGGTCGCTGCACTAGTGCCTCCTCTGGTCGGTCGGGGCGCCTGTTCGGGGGGGGGAAGGGCGCTGCGGGGAATCGCATGATCCTCCCACGCGCTACGTCTTGCCGGTAAAACTCCTCGCTGTCAGGTGAAAAGAAGCGGCTGGTGACTGCACGTGTATCGGAAGAAGCATGTGCTAGTCTCTACAACTCTCCCCAGATCGGCAGAGGGGGTGGAGCAACGACCGGGGCACCCTAACAGAGAATTGGCCAAGTACAATTGGGGGGAAAACTGAGGAAAACCCAGAAAATCTTGGTTAAAAAAAGATATTGTTGTTGCACACGTTACTTAGATATAAAAAAAGATGCTGTGAGTGTAGATGTTTGGGTGGATCTATCAGAAAGTCATTGCATGATGTGATGGTAGCCATGTGTGTGTTCAATCCTCATCTCGCTGCTCTACCTCCCCTCAGATTGTGTGTGTTCCCCATGACTGGCGCATTACACTGCTCATCATTGTCATAGTGAATGCGGCTGTGTCTGTCATGCTGGAGGTACGCTTGCGGCACATCACAGTCACACTATACAAGTTCTCTCTGACTACTCAGTCCTTTCACACAATGGAACCCAAACTGTGTCATTTGCATTTAACTTGATTCTTCCAACCGAATCAGTACACAGTGGCAAATCACCGCCTTAATGAATCAAAACAATGAATCACTGTTCAAACATCCATGTTATTGCCGCCGGTGTTGTTTTTGTTTTCCGGTGTCTGTGGCTTTATAACCCAATCCTCATCCTCCCCGTTATTTATGATCCGCTGCCATCTTGTTTCTCGATTTCCCACCGAAATCTGCCGTAGACGTTGGTCCTTGACGTCATCTTGTGGAGACTAGTGTTCAGAGACAATCAGGGGGTAAATCAGACCACGGCGTCCCCCTCTGCCGACGCACCTCAGGTTGGAAAGCCTTTCACTATAGTCTGTTTTTGTTTTCATCTGTTGCCACTTTTTCTAAATTCATGTAGGGCTGGGCAATATATCGATATGAGACTAGATATCGTCTTAGATTTTGGATATTGTAATATCGTGATATGGCGATAAGTGTTCTCTTTTCCTGGTTTTAAAGGCTGGATTTCAGTAAAGTGATATAATCTTCTGAATTTACCAGACTGTTCTAGCGGTTCTATTATTTGCCTTTACCCACTTAGTCATTATGTCCACATTATTACTCAGAAATGTTGTCAAGTACAGTCTGGTTTTATTAAAAGTGCTTGCAACATGTGGCTTTGACTTACACTTACAACTGAACACTTAGCCCACTTCATAGAAAATACAGATATATATATTGTGTATCGCCATTCAGCCTAAAAATACCAAGATATGATTCCCCCCCCCCCTCCTCTAAATCGCCCAGCCCTAGATTGATGGATATTTTCTTCTCTAATCTCATTCCACAAATAATGCAGAATAGCTTTTCTACTTCTCTTGCTTCCTTGCTGGATATTTTTCTCTGATGATTTGTTTCATGTCATGTCTGTAAATAATGTTTTGGTTTTATTATTTCTCATATTTCTCCATTGTCTGTCAGTAATATTGAATGTTAAAAAACCAGGGAACCTCAAATGTCATCTATAAGTAACAAAATGTCCAAAAACATATTCACCAGACTTTCATTCTACTACATTTCATTGGATTATCTGGGTTGAAAATCCATTCTAGCAATTCTGGGTAATCTATGATGAGCATGGATCCCAACTGATCAATCCATCAGCAATCTCGCCAGGAATTTGATTGCAAGATCACTTTTTTAATGAACAGATCCTCACAGATATTGCAAATTGCTTGCAATTAACGAGTCACTATACTGTACCTTTACCATACAACTTGTCTCATTCTTGAAAAAATAATCATCATGATTTAAAAAAGAAATCTATTTTCAACGACCACATCATCATTGTCCCTTTTCTCAGAAAAGAAAATTCTGCAAAGTGGCTTGCAATAAAAAAAATAAAAGTTTTCGGTCACAGTTATTACAGAAAGACTTGAATTCCCGAAGAAACGGATTCATTTTTAGAATGCTGGCTCACTCGACTAACGTTACTCTCTGTAATATTTATACCGCATGTGTTCCCAGATGGCCAATGACTGTTGGGGCCCAGCCTTCCTGTCCTGGCTGTTCTGTCGAAAAAATAAGGTCCCAAGGGGGCGCTACAGGCACCTGGCCCTGGAGCTGCAGGAGGACCCCGCCTGGCCCCCCAAACCCTCCACTGTCACCTACGCCAGCACGCCTCCGTCCCACCTCCCTGGCCCCATGTGACACCTGTCCAAACGAGGCCATTCTAGGACTTCACAGAACCACTAAACCCCGCACAGTGTTTTTTAACCCAACACCCTTGAATTAGCTCGAGCCGAACCCGGAGACTCAACTAAGCAAATGACTGTTTTAGGATCTAGGTGCCAGATGCCAGGAGGACCTTCACCCAGCCAGGACCACATGCGAGAGTTGATCGACATTGGGAACCTTTCATCATATATCACTGTACTCAGTTGTTCATGCATTTTATGAACAGTTGGGCTTGATTCACCTGCTCCAAAAGGACAAACACCCAGCACTTGGATCCTAATGGTTTTGTCACAACACTACTGAGAGACTGGATGTCTTGTAACAACACTGGCCTCTGCCGTCAGTTGTATTCAAGAAACTGCAGCTACTCCTTACTTTCAAGTACGTCACTGTCGTAGATTCAGTCTTTTCACTCTTGGACCATTCAACATGTACAGTATACGAAGCGCTTACAGTTTTTGCTATCTGAGCCGATGTTAGAGTACATTATCACATTATCATGCCTGATATTATCAGACCTGGAACTACTTGAGGTGAAATTTATTTTCACCGTCAACCTCAAAAGTGAAACACACATCCCATCCGAGATCAGATAGATCAAAGGGCTCCACGTGTTTTGTTTTGATGTATGCAGAATGTATCTGGCTGTTTGGCCCAGGGTTTGAAAGCCATTTAAGGACAATTACAAGCCTAACAGTTCTGGATGACTCAACTTACTGGTGCGTGAGAAGACAGTCTTCACTAACCGTTGCTGCTGCTAAAAATAATGTTGTTGCAAATGTTGTTGCCTTTTTTAACATGACTGGCGCTAGTGTGTTCTTAAGATGGGAAAACATTCCTTTTTGTTGCGTATTTCTTTCTTAGAATTTGCGTAGCTTTCTGATTGAACTTCTTCCTGTGGAAGAGAAAAGCACACATTTCTGTGATCCTTTTGTCATTTCAACACCAGTGCCTGTGTGTGTGTGTGTGTGTGTGTGTGTGTGTGTGTGTGTGTGTGTGTGTGTGTGTGTGTGTGTGTATGTGTGAGAGAGAGAGAGAGAGCCTGTGCAAGTGTGTGTGAGAGAGAGAGAGAGAGTAGATGAACAAGAGACAATAGTAAAGTATTTCACTCTCCCTTTGTGAAAAAAAAGAAAAAATCTAAACTTGATTGATGCATAATGGAAAGTTTGTTGTCTTTTTCTCAAAATATGAATTTCTCTTTGAAGGAAACGTTTGCATTGATTGCTAAACTAAACGACTCCATTTAACACAATTAAGCTATACTGCACATTACCTATAATGCTTTAAATCAACATATACCAGCTTCCATCTGCCTTTTATAACAGTTGATTTGAACTTACGATTTTTATATCCAGTTTTTCCATAACTTTGTTTACAGTTGTTTGTATTTACATGTTGTTTTCTGTCCAGCCTTACACAATGAAATCAGCATGAACATTTGTAACAAAGTTGCCAAAACGCATCAATTCTCTCAGCAGGAAGTTGAATTCCCCTGTACCAGTACAAACCACAAACATCATCTTGAAGGGAATGTGTTTTTGGAAATTGTTACACAGTCTTATCTTCCTTACTTTGTACGATCGTGCTACAATCAAAAATGCCAGTTTGGGTAAAAATGTCAACAAATATCCCATGTGTTTGCTCTGTAGAACTCCCATGACATTTCCCAATAAATCTGTATATTAAAGCCACTCTTGCGTGCTTCGTGGGGGGCTGACCTTGGTCACACTTTTTCAGCCTAGACTTACTGATCAATTATGGGCCTTCCCAGCCTCCTCGCTGCCTGGCATATGGGCGCTTAAAGGCGCGAGAGTGGAGGAGAAAGAGGGGTATCATTTCATGTGGAGATCAGGGCCTATAGGCAGTGAATGGGTGGATTTAGGGGGCGCAGTGAATAAGGGAAGGGGGTCCTCGGCTGTACCCGAAGAAAGGAATCTCCACACAGATCAGGGAAGAGTCCGTTTGGGAATATTCATGATGAGGATGAGGAGGCGTCATGAATGCATGTGTGTCTTCCACTTGTCATCTTTTGGGTAAACAGCGTTGTGGACAGAGCCGCGATGTGTCGCTTTTCGATTCCGTGTTTGCGATGTGGTTTCGGGGATAGTGTTGCCTCTCCACAAAGCAATATGGGTTTTGTGTACTCTGCTGTATTCCTTTTGTATCGGTCGAGCAACAGATGGAGACTGGTGGAAAAGACATAAAGAACCCAAAACACACAGCTTTTCTTTCTCACAGCTAGCTACTCGGCGAGAAAGACTTTCTCAAGCTTGCGCTCAGACTTGTGCTATTTCACACATTTTGGACGCCATCTCCTTTCTCTTTAAACCCATACGTTTTTTTTTTTGTCCACGTCTTGTACTTTCAAGATTTGTGCCTATACACACATTCTTTGTTTACTACTTACAACGGCTCCCACAAAGCCTTCAGACTGCGCTCAGACCGCCTAGTCAGTAGGATAATTCGGAGGATTGGGGAGTTTTGCGGTTGTGACACACGCAGCCAGAGATGTTCTTTTCAAGATTTTGTCTCCATCTCAACATCTCTGAGACCGGGACACATAGACAGACTGTGAGCGCTGCTCATCAAAACACACACACACACACACACACACACACACACACACTACGTAACTTATTCTTCACAAAGTTTGCGAGCAGAAGTCCGTCTGTCCACTGTTGGACATCACCTTGATTAATAGTCTGGACACAAGGCCAACCTGATGCTCACTTACGGTTGGCCTCATTTTGCAGATGACACAAAGGCGGCCATGTCTGGTAAAAGGCCTGCTGAGGTCTGTGACCCAGCAGACGGTCACAAAGCCTTCCTCCTCCCTCCTGTCCCCTTAGCATGGGCTCCTTCCTTGGGCCTTTATGGCGTCCCCTGTCCCCTTCCTTTATCAGTCCCCTGCAGCTCTGAATGGGCTCTGTGGTTGGTCAATAAATTCAGTGATTCAGGGGGTGGACAGTTGCAGCCGTGTTAGCGTTTGTTCACAGGCTTGTCGGAGGGCCGGGCCCCGCCCCGCGGCCCTTTGTCTTGCCTGGTCCCTCGACAGGTTAGAAGTCAATGGAGGGCCTTGTGCGGAGGTGGCAGGGGCCGGGACGGAGCCGCCTCTCACATGGCGCTCACATAGGGGGAGGCCCCCGGCTCATATCACTGCGACACTTGTTAGTGTGGGGCCACACAGCGCTGTCGGCTCGCCTCCCTCGCTCTCCCCGAGGGCCCCCCCGCCCGCCGCCATGCTCAGCACTTTAAACCAACTAATGGTTCTGGCTGCGCGGTTGCACCGGGGGGGTAAGATGATCTGCACTTAGAGGCCCTGGAGTGACCACACTGAAAAGGGGTTTGCCAGTGTGTCTTACTTATCTCACTTTACACATCGGACTCACAATCAAAATGAGGTCAGGTGTTCATTTGGCCCCGGCGTTTACACTGCACACTGCAGCGATGCGACGTCCCAATCTCTCAATCTAGCGGTAAGAATAGCGGGTGATGTACTTTTGTGTTGCGCTGCGAGGAAGGTGCCGACACTGGCTGGCAGAGGTAGCCGGCTTCTCAGGCTCGGCTCGGGGCGGCAAAGCATGGGAACAGGGAGAAAAGGAGAGAGAGAGAGAGAGAGAGAGAGAGAGAGAGAGAGAGAGAGAGAGAGAGAGAGAGAGAGAGACATAGATATAGCATCAGACACAAACAGAGGAGGGCTTTATGAGACAGAATGCAGCGGGGACAGAAAAAGACGCACAGAGACTGAAGGGGGACTTAGAAGCATGACTGAGGCCTAACTGTCATGAGAAGATGAGAGTTGCCATGGCCACCCAGGAGCCACCCAGCAAGCATGTGAGTGGGCTCCGCTCGGGGGCCAGGGGCCCGGGCCTAGGCTGCTGGATCACATGCACTAACCAGGGATTATGTGCATAAGTGATGAGCCCTAAGCCGGGCAGGTGAAGAAGGGACAAGGAGCACGCCATCCCTCAGGACAGCTCCTCGAAAAGGAGCGGGGAGACTTTTTCCCCAAGTGAGGCTGATCTCTCCCATGTGAAGGGGACTCAGCCAGAGGTCCTCGAGTGCCTGAAAGGCCATCCCCCCAGGCTGCTTTCACGGCCTAAGTGGCCAAAACGCTGGTCTTGTGAGACATCTTGAGTGGCAAGAATGGGCCATCTTCACATTCATAAATCCCAACGCAAACACACTCACGGATATGGACTTGGATAAGCAGCGCATGCTAGGGCATCAGCAGGGCTTTTGTTGACGGGAGGCTTTTTTGGCTTGATGTTGATATAGCCCAGTGTTTCTCAACTGGTGGGTCGGGACCCAGAAGTGGGTCGTGGGGGCCGTTTTTGAGTGTGTCGCAGGATGTGTGCATGAGAAGGGGGGAAAATATTCTACTCATTGAGGATGCTGTCGTCCCCGGCCAACATTACTGTCTTTCAGAGGCTGTAGTCGGCTCATTTTTAAAGCCAGAGTGAAGATACTAGTACCCTATGAAACTTGAAGACCTAACTAGGGATGCACGATATATCGGCAATCATATCGGTATCGGGCCGATGTTAGTCATTTTTGAACATATCGGCATCGGTCCGATGTTGCATTGTTAATATCGGTTATCGGTATTGGCCAAAATGTTCACATTGAGAGGAAACAATGCGGTAAATCTATGATTTATGGGCTTTTACAAATGTTTTGTAAATAAATAAATGCATTACTTTTTCAAATTCACAGTGTTTACACGTGTTTTTCAGCATGTACAACATTTGATTATCATAGAAATGTGTTTTTATACAGATCATATCGGCATCTGTAAATATCGGTTATCGGCCGTAACAGCAATGTCAATATCGGTTATCGGTATCGGCCAAAGTTTTCATATCGGTGCATCCCTAGACCTAACCTAAGGCATCCATTGGTACCCACATGCCATGCTAGCTTGTTGTGAGGGCGGCTAAATGATGCTACAAAGTTAGGCTAAATTCTGAATATTGGGTCGCGTCAAGAAGAATGTGGGTTGTGAGGCGAGATCACTGATATAGCCTCTATGGTAAAAGAAGAACCGACAACAGATCAATCCTATCCATGATGTGAGCATTGTAACCCAGAGTCACATTCTGTGTTTGTGTACAAACTTGGTCAATAAAGCGAAATTCTGATGATAAAGAAAAATATCTAATCTCAGGACGGTTAAACATATCTGGACAGTGGCATCCAGGAAGCCCAACTTAACCAGCCAAAATCAACAGGTTCAGAGGTTGTTTTTCAGTTGTGAGTCAATAATATCCATGGCCTTACAGGAATGTGTTTGAACCTTGATGGCACAAAGAAATCACGTTCCGCGTGGTCCACAAGAGAGAAAACACACAGTTAACCAACCTCCCCCGGCACCTTTTCAACACCATAGTATCCCCGAACATATTAACATGTAAATACACTTAGATACTTTGACAATGCGCTGAGATGCATATAATCTACATGCTAACTAGTCCTTTAAAGAGCTTCCACTGCTGAATGTGGTTTAGAAACACTTTCATGTCTGGCTTTTAAAAATTAAATGTGAGGCCTCTCTTAGAACCTCCAAAAGCGTTTTTCAATTTGATGAGGGATAAGGCCGATGCCTGGATCCCCTTTCAAAGGGGAGACCCAGAGTTCAATAAGACTTCAGTCTCATTGCGTTGGCCTCCACGCTGAAGGTCTAAACGCTGGCTTTTGGAGACAGGGCCCACGTTAGGTGACAGATGGCAGCTTGTTATGTTCCGTGGTGGAATGGAGGAATACCAGTTGCTATGGTCCCTCTTCCCGCCTGCAGCTTCACGTGCCATAGCTGAGCATCCCGTCCACTGCCTTGGAAGAAGCTGACTTGAAACTGCTCAGGTTGTTGTTGACAAACAGGAACCCAGATGAGTCTGTTAATCTCCAATCTCTTTATGCGTTCTGTATCTGCGTATAAACAGAGCTGAATAAACTCGAGAAACTAAACCTCCTCTTATCTCACGCAGGGTTTAATCTAATGCCCCCTCGCCTTTTTACATCTCTGCCTCCAGTAAATTCAACCATATTTTTGATTCAGTGGGTCGTCATGACGACCAGTTATTTCCCATCCTTGAGCCGCCCTCCCCTCTGCTCCATTGATACCACTGCCTCCCCCACCCCTTGCTTTTTTTTGTCCAAATAAAACAAAGCGCGGAGTGAATGCGCTCTGAGGTAGGTAAATGTATTCAGTGACATCAGCCAGGACGATTCTATTCTGGCGGATTCCTGTACCACTTGTTTCCAGCCTTGTCTGGGGGCCGGACCCTCTGTCGGGCCCATTGTCCCACGTGTATTCCACACAGGCCCGCAATTAAAGGAGGCCTTGTCTCTGGCTCCTGGAGCAGAAACTGCTGTTGGGGAGGGGGACAAAAGGCGGCCCGGGGCCCGGGGCCTGGAGTTGCTATGGGAGGACCCCCCCCTTCTCTCTCGGGGGGGATTCAAAGGGAGAGGGAGGTGCGGAGAGAGCGAGCGAGCGGAGCGCTGGGCGAGATGTTGGGAGTGATCCGCTCCGTCTGTGCCCTCCCCTCCTGGCTTGAGATGTTTTCACACCGGCAGTTGAAAGGGAACTTTCCCCACTATGTGATGATGATGATGATGAGGAGGATGATGGTCATTTTGCTGCCCGCTCGCTTTGACACGGTGGCAGGCTGGGCAGAGGGTCAGCGCTGCCGGACCAGGTGAAGATGGAGAGAAGTGTGGTCGCTGCTGACACGTGGGCCATAGACCCTTTTCACAGCAGCCATGATTATGATGTGTCATAGCAGGGTAGACATACACAGGCGTACTAATAACATGAAAGGGCCACTTTGCCTCATTTCAGCCATCTTTGTATCATTGCCAAACCGGTAGAATATATGCAAACGAACAATGATGAACTTCCCTCCATCTTGCCTGGACCAAGAGCTCCTCGTTCATTCACAGAACTTCCTGGTCCAACTCATCATGTCATAATAATGTTATTTGTTATCACTATTACTATCACTATCAATATCACTATCATTATTGCTATCTCTACCTTCATTCACAGTACTGCACCAAATGACATCATTATGACGTCATTTTGTGCAGGAAGTACTGTGAATGAACAGGGAGATCTCGGTCCAGGAAAGATCAACATTTGCATACTACTGATTTTAATAATGATACAAATGATACAGATGTTTGTAATGATGTTCCATTTAGGTGTCCCAGTAAGAGGGCTCTGGTATTGTGCATGCTGGCTCAATGGAATGGCATGGTGGAATTGAACCATATTAGTTACAGCTGCGTTTACCCTGCCACGACGCGTGGAAATGGCTGCTGTGAAAATGGTCCATCCCATGTAAAAACAACCTGCTGCTGCTCCCACTGGGCAGAGCTTTATCTGGGCTTCACAGAGCCATTAATTAGCTAATTCGTCAGTGTTGCCTTCCCTAATAAGTCACATGTCTCTCCTCAAAGGGGAATTCCAGTGCTGAGGAGAGCAATATATTTTAGCCAGCGTATCCCCTCGGGTAAAGGCCCTTCTACTCCGCAACAATTTATAAGCCTTGCTGTCCCCGGCCCGGCCCTCTGTTGGTGGTTATCAGACACATGTTAGCCCCTGATAGCTCTCTCGAACCCTTCCTCTGCGCTGTCTCTCGTCCCCGGGTTCCCACACTGATACAGATCAGGATTGTGCTATAAAGCACAGGTCTACATCACCATCCACAATGCAGGGCTGTTTGTGCCAGAGCAGCAGGCTTATTGAGAGCAGAACAGATAGGACAAGTTATTGTTGCCTGTCTCCTCCTCTCCAGTATCCTCGCATCTAAAGGAGCATCTGGTTAAAACATCCCGCGAGATGAACTCACCATTTTATGCGATTCCTAAAGGACAGAGGGAATACCACTTATGTGAATTAAGTGGCTTTCGGTTCAGAAATGCATGCCCCTACAAAAAAAATTATAATAGTGAAAATATACCCAACATGAACGCTTACATGCTGTAATATTAAGATATTTCTGGTAGGCCATACGTGGCGATACGACAGCGTTACTTGTATGAGTCTTCTTCTTTGGAAGATATTTCCCTCCGCCTTATCCTCCGAAAAAATCTTGACTTGGGGAAATGTGTGAGGCTATTTTCTGTCTTGTACGTCTACCCTCCAAACCTCGATCATGACAAGTGCAGCGCTATCTTGACTCCTTTTTCTCACTGAGGACAACACCTCGCTATAACAGTCATCGTCGCAACACAGCCAACATCCCAACCAATGCTGTTGGCATGCGATGGCATGCGATGTGATGATATGGTACAGAAGAGCTACTTTTCAGACTTCACAAGTGAAAAGAAAATATATCTAACATAGGTTTTTCCCTTATTTTCATTATAGTGGTATTATAATTGATCAATCCCATTTTGGCAGACTTGATTTTATTTGGTTTAAATCGGTTGGATATTTTCTCGGTTGCCCGGTCAGCCAAGCCAGTTGTGCTTGACGTCCTCTCGCTCAAACAACAAGAGGAAGCCGTGGACGCTAACAGACACTGACCTGGCTTTTGGGGTCATTTCACTTCTGAGGATTTAGAAGCTTTAGAGGAGACGTCTGAAGTCTATCAAGGAGGATAGAGCCATGTGATGATAAACCTGGACCAGATGGAAGGAGAGAGAGAGATGTCAGTCAGTAAACATGTCAGAGGAAACAGCTACTCATCTGGCCTGATACTGCAACTTTGATGGTTGATCACGTCACACTGTCTAATTTGTAATAAATCACACATGGAGATACATAGGGCTGGGCAATATATCGATATTATATCGATATCGTGATATGAGACTAAATATTGTCTTTGATTTTGGATATGGTAATATCGTGATATGGTATGTGTTGTCTTTTCCTGGTTTTAAAGGCTGCATGACAGAAAAGTGGTGTAGTTTTCAGAATTTACCAGACTGTTCTAGCTTTTTATTTACCGGTACCCACTGAGTCATTATATCCACATTACTAAATGCT
Source organism: Poromitra crassiceps (assembly GCF_964638095.1). Lineage (NCBI taxonomy): Eukaryota > Metazoa > Chordata > Actinopteri > Beryciformes > Melamphaidae > Poromitra > Poromitra crassiceps. The sequence continues at coordinate 14,532,642 of NC_139639.1, forward strand.
TATTTAGCAAAAATCTCATTGTGTAAATATTTAGTGAAAGCACCAATAGTCATCCCTATTGTCGCAATATCGATATTGAGGTATTTGTGATATTTGATTTTGTCCATATCGCCCAGCCCTACATACAACTGAACCTTTACAGTAGCCCACTTCGTAGAAAATACAGAGATATATACCGTGTATCACGATTCAGCCTAGAAATACCAAGATACGATTTTGGTCTATATCGCCCAGCGCGAGAGATACATAGTTCAGATATTTTGTGAGAAAGCTGATGAAAAGGTTTTACTGTATACGTTTGGTCCTGTAACCAAACACTGACGCATTTCACATTTTGATCTGTGTCTCTGCTATCTCTGACACATCGCCTCCCCTTGGATTTTTTTTCTCTCTTCGTATTTTGGGTGCGTGTTGTTGATGATGAAAAAAAATCAGTTGGCACGTAACGACCACAGAACAGCTTCCCCAAATACACCTACATTTCACAACCGGCACAAAAAGGGGCGGAGCTGTGAAGAAAGTAGAAAGCACAACTGGGTAGGACGAGGAGAATCTACATGAAAAGGACTAATCCCACTGCCGTTACTGCCTAGTCCCTTCTATTCATTTATTTATTGATTATTATTTATTCTTGTTTTTTCCACACATTGACACTATGACAATAAGACAGTAGCCTACAATACATCCTTATACAGACACAAAAAGTATTTGCAAAATCTTGTAGCGTACTCTTTTTAATGTCTGCACAGGTTTTTATACACAGCTCCTTTAACCTCGGGAACAACGCCCATGGTTTATGAGATTTCTTTGTTATATTTCCTTACCCTAATGCTGCCAAAATGGTTTGTGATCTGATCACATGGTCTCACACAAATCTAGCTGCCTTGCAAGGTTAATATTTCCATCATACTCAACACTGTCTTATGTTGTTCTATTCACCTAGAGCTGCAACCTGCATCAATGCACATTGTGCCACAATATCTTTTATAATGTAGGCTACTTATGATAGAGGCTACAGTACAAATGAGCACAATTAATCTCAAGTCTGCTTTTGCAATGCCTGACACATCCTTAAAGGTGATAGAAGTGTAAAGAGAGAAAGAAAGAAAGAAAGAAAGAAAGAAAGAAAGAAAGAAAGAAAGAAAGAAAGAAAGAAAGAAAGAAAGAAAGAAAGAAAGATGAAATAGTTGTGAGAAAACTGATGATGAAACACAACTTTGTCATTTACTTGCATAAACAGGATATCCACATACTGAACACAGGATCTGTAGATTTCTATTTATAAGTGTGTCTCATAATCCCATGTGGCCTGAAAATGAGTTATCCACCATTTAAAGAAATAAGTTATTCTTATTAATAGATTGTTAGTATATATATATATATATATATATATATATATATATATATATATATATATATATATATATATATATATATATATATATATATTTAATGCTTCTTTAATAAATGCTGGGTAAATGTAGTCCTTAATTGGTTGACAGAAGGCTTTTATACTCCCTATTTTACCAACACTGAATGATGAACTGCAGTAATGATTTTTCCTAAATTGTATTCACAGTATAGCATTATGGAAATTAGCTCTTCAAATATTAATTGACAAAAACCCTTTTATTGACCCATCATCCTTTAAGTGGGTTTACAGTCTTCTGCTCTGATTGTTTCCTACCTGATAAGCAGACAGAGAGTTAATGGGTGAGAGAGGAGAGCTGAGTGTGTGTCAGTGTCAGGCTGAGAGCCAGGGCTTTCCTCCTGACTGCAGCAGACACCAGGCCTGGAGTGTGTCAGGCAGGGGGTCAGGTCTGCTCCGCAACCTTAAGTACTCACTGACCCCCAAAATAACCTACACACACGCTGCATCCAGGGCACTCACTGGCCCCCAAAACAACCTCATACACACATGCTGCATCCAGCACACTCACTGGCCCCCAAAACAACCTCATACACACACGCTGCATCCAGGACACTCACTCACCCCCAAAACAACCTCATACACACAAGCTGCATCCAGGACACTCACTGACCCCCAAAACAACCTCATACACACACGCTGCAGCCAGGACACTCACTGACCCCCAAAACAACCTCATACACACAAGCTGCATCCAGGACACTCACTGACCCCCAAAACAACCTCATACACACACGCTGCATCCAGGACACTCACTCACCCCCAAAACAACCTCATACACACACGCTGCATCCAGGACACTCACTGACCCCCAAAACAACCTCATACACACAAGCTGCATCCAGGACACTCACTGACCCCCAAAACAACCTCATACACACACGCTGCATCCAGGACACTCACTGACCCCCAAAACAACCTCATACACACACGCTGCATCCAGCACACTCACTGACCCCCAAAACAACCTCATACACACACGCTGCATCCAGCACACTCACTGACCCCCAAAACAACCTCATACACACACGCTGCATCCAGCACACTCACTGACCCCCAAAACAACCTCATACACACACGCTGCATCCAGCACACTCACTGACCCCCTAAACAACCTCACACACACGCTGCATCCAGGACACTCACTGACCCCCTAAACAACCTCATACACACACGCTGCATCCAGGACACTCACTGACCCCCTAAACAACCTCACACACACGCTGCATCCAGCACACTCACTGACCCCCAAAACAACCTCATACACACACGCTGCAGCCAGGACACTCACTGACCCCTAAAAACAACCTCATACACACACGCTGCAGCCAGCACACTCACTGAGTGACCACTAAAAACAACCTCATACACACATGCTGCATCCACACACGCTGCATCCAGGACACTCACTGACCCCCAAAACAACCTCTCACACACATGCTGCATCCGGGACACTCACTGACCCCCAAAACAACCTCTTTCTCTCTCCCTCTCTCTCTCACACACACACACACACACACACACACACACACACACACACACACACACACACACACACACACACACACACACACACACACACACACACACACACACACACACACACACACACACTGCATCCAGGACAGTATGTGTAGAGTGCTCTCACTCTGCCGACTGTTTCCAAGTAGCCTATAATGTCACATAAAGTGCAGTAGACCAGTCTGCCATCAATATATGGAATAAAAATATGATATGGCCTTCAGTTGGAGATACAAATGTAAAAAAAAAATGAAAAATGTCAGTGTTGAATTAACTCTGACAGTGTAAAAATCAACTATGCCAGTGAAATCCACACCCATCAGAGTTCATTTAACTCTTCTTAGAACCATTTCAACACTACAGTATCGAATCAATAGGCTACTTTAAAATAAAGCTTACGTGTTTGCTGTGTAGCCTACAAATTACCTACACACAAACTGAAATAGTAGCCTAATGAGAACATGCAAAACTGAAATTAATATTTTTGTATTACTGTAATACTATAGTGAGAGGTTTTTGTCCCTGTCAAGAGCAATAAAACATCTTATGTAATTCTCTGCATGATCCCAAATCACAATTCACCTGCAATTAATTTGTGAATGCAATTGTCTCAAAAAATTCAGTGAGATGAAACTTATTAGTTATGTATGAAAATATGTTTTGTTGCAGCTCTGGTTGATTATACGCAATGCCAATGCGTAATGCATGCGTATTACGCGCGTATTACGCATGCATTACGCATTAAAATGTCTTTAGCATGCTGCATGCGTAATCAAATGATCCCCGCACCTAGGCCTAGATGCAACACATTGCAGCAACAGGTTCTCTCGTTTTATAGATGAACTACCTCAGGCCAAACTGCAGGCGAGGCCACGAGCGGAGTGAGGAGAACCAAAACCAAACGCTCACTTCTGCAGCCAGTTTTTCATTCTATTTGAACCGCCGAGTGATTTATCTTCTGAAAAATAGACTGGTTTCTTCCCGCATCAGTCAGCAGCATGGTCAGCAGCGCATCTCTTCCTGACATGTAGCCAATGGGAGGGCCTCCTCGCACGAGCCTACCGCGTCCCCGGCATCATGTCCCGCGCGCCCATTGGATGGGAATGGAACCGAGAGAACGTGCGCACGAGCCGCTCGCGTGCAGGCACCGGCTCTATAAATAAGAGCCGAGGCGCAAAGTACCGGGAGTGAATGTGATATCGCCTCGGTGTTAGGACAGACAGAGGCTGATTCACTTCGGACATCTGTAAACTCCTCCTTTGGTTTCGAAGGAGGACGCGGGACACGCTGCCTGCCTCTGGACACGTTCTTTTCTTTTTTCTTTCTCTTTGAAAGCACTTCTCTGAGTCGGGGCTGTTTCCTCTGAACCTGAAGATGCCAGCCGGGACTTTGGAGAGGACATCCCCGTCCTCCGTGGCTGCCACTCCGGCAAGTGGCAACACAACACCGGAGAAACCGAGGACTCCGTCTGATAGAAAGGTATTCGATGCTTCATATTCGTTTAACCTGCCGACTATTAGCCTACTGAAATGTGAACGCTGTTGTACTCAAGATAGATTATTTTTTCCCCTCTTTAAGTCCTCCAAACCAATCATGGAAAAGAGGAGACGCGCGCGCATCAATGAGAGCCTCGGCCAGCTGAAGACTCTCATCTTGGACGCACTGAAGAAAGACGTAAGGAGACGCACGTCACGCACACGTTTAGCTAATAGCGTTTCTGCCTCCAAATCATTGAGCTTTTAATCCTGGCTACAGTAGTTAGAGTCAGTCAGTGGTTGTTTAGGAAATAAAACGGCATTTGAGTGTGTTCGAAACTACAACAGATGTCTCCCTCCTCGTGCATTCAGAGCTCCAGACACTCCAAGCTGGAGAAGGCAGACATCCTGGAGATGACCGTGAAGCACCTCAGGAACCTGCAGCGCCTGCAGATGACTGGTACGATGCTGATCTGATTCTGAGCAGTCATTCTCAGATCCAACCTGCTCCCACAGACTCCAATATTGCCTACAGATCTGTAGCCTATTCCTGCAATATATATTTAGATTAATCAATTATACGGTATTTAGAAAAAATATTATTTATTTGACAGACCTCACTAGTAAACTTGTAGTGATCCAAAAGTCCACAAGTTCCGGCTTCACTTCAAATATATTTTGTTATATTATATAAATATAAAAAAATCTCGTCGCCTTTATTGTGCATGTGGTTTGTTCATCTATGTATTTATGCATCTATTTTCCTCTGACAGCTGCTGTGAACGTGGACCCGTCCATCATGGGTAAATACAGAGCCGGGTTCAGCGAGTGTGTTGGAGAGGTCACCCGCTTCCTGTCCACCTGTGAAGGGGTGAACACGGAGGTGCGGACGCGTCTCCTCAGCCACCTGGCTGCCTGTGTGACCCAGATCAACGCTGTCAACTTCTTCGCTCCTCCTCCTCACCTGGGACAGACCATCACGGGCGCCATCTCCCCACAGATGCACGGGGGAGCGCCTTGCAAAAGTGTCTCAGCGATGAGCGTCCCCCCGGAAGCGGTGAAGCTGTACGGCGGGTTCCAGGTTGTGCCGGCCCCAGACGGACAGTTCGCATTCCTCATCCCCAGCGGGGCCCTCGCACCCCTGGGTGCACAAAACAGCCATCACATGTCACCGGTGGCACCTCCGCCAGTCACCTCGGACTTTGTGTGGAGACCATGGTAGGGTCCCCTCCGTCGGATTTTGGGGGGGGGGGGAAGGACAATAACACAATGAGACATATTTTTGTATATTTTGTAAATGTTTTTCAGATCATACTTGAGAGTGATGTTTACACACATTTGCTTTTTTGTTGTTGTTTTGTTATATGGATATCAGGAGATCTGGTAGGCTATTCCTGGCCTCCTTGTTTACTGTGTTGTTCTCTGTTCTTATGGCACATTTCCGTTTGCCTCACGAGGTTAACAAACTCCTTGAAAAGCTCTTTGGTGTCTTCTTTTTGAGATTAATAAAATGTTTATGAGTTGTTTGATACTAAATTGGCCCCAAATGCAACTTTGTCATTTCTCTAACCGCCAAAAGTTTTTTAGTTTCTATGCTGGATCGTGTTGATCTGGAGGCAGGGGAACCGGCTGTACTCCCTTTTAAAAATGCAATCAACGGCTCTGGGTCTGACACTTTGTCATCTCTCACTTGTCTACAACCTTCTGAATTAACCGTAACATTTCCTGTATACCAGCCATTTACTGTACGTCTTCCTCCTGTGTGCCTCATCCACACCTGATCCCTTTCACCGTTCTTATCAAGTGTCAATTAACAGTTAATTAACAGTAACAGGGAAACCCGTTTTCCGGCTGGGAAATAATACCTCTCGAATGAGGTAAGGAACCCGAGAGGTCGTCTGCGACTGTTGATCCCTGAAGGCGTGCAGCCAGCGCAGGGAGGAGGGCGGGGCAGGGTCTCTGCCACACGCGCAGGTCTGCCTGCTTTCCTGTCACATGGGAAAGTGTGCTGATATATAAGATGGGGCATGTGTGTGTGTGAACCTGACAGGATGTAGACTAGAGTTAATGTAACACTGCGATGGTCTGCTTTTCTCTGGGGTTAGGTGCAGTTTGAAGAAACATGCAGCTAATATGTGGGGGCGCTCTTCTCAACATTTTATCTAATCTGTTCCTAGAAGAAGAAGTTCCTTTTCTAGGGTTAAGTGACTAATTTACATTTGGGATGATCCGACCCTTTGACTAAGCAAGACCAAGCAGACTGCAAATCTAATTTAAAGGGATTTGCATCCTCTTTTCTTAATTTCCAAACAGGAAGTGTGTGTGTGTGTGTGTTTGCGCTTGGGATCCCACAGGCTTTAGCAGCAGTGGCAGCCTGGTCGTGCAGTGGCAGTGTTGTCCATTTAGCGGACAGTTAAAGAGTCCACTGTCCCAGCGTGTGTCCAGAACATGGTGCTCACACAGCAGGGCACAAGGGGAGCGGGACCAGAGGTCACAGGTGCCCCTCATTCAAGACGCGCAGGACAAACGCAGCCTCAGCAGCATGTTGCCCTAAATCTGGCAACCCGTCAACAGACCTGGCAGCCCATCACCGGAGAGGCAGGGCCTCCTTTTGACAGCTTCAAACACTGGCGCCTCAAGAGGCAAACAAAATCACACCATCCATGTCCAATCCACTTGGTTGTTCCTGATTTCATATTCATAGAATCTTGGGATTAGATTGGCACAGGAATAGTAGTAACTACGTTAAGTATAGTCCTTGACCTGAGTAATAAGAGTACATTTTGTCAAGAGAATATATTATATCGTACATTTATCAACCTATCAAGGAACACGTATTTCAGAAATATATATATAGGCTACATAATACAGCATATTTTAAATTCAACCAAAACAATGTGAAATGTGAACAAATCATCTTTCATACATCTCTGTCATGCCAATAGTTATGAAAACTCTCCTTGTGAAAATGATACACTCAATTAAGTTTACATCTCTGTTTTGGCTCAACAGAGGGAATACTGGCAGCAAGGAGGACTAAAAGACAAAAATAGAGCCTCCCCTATCAGGGCCAGGCTTTGAGAAGGGCCTCTGAAAGACAAAAACAAAGGCTGGCCCCTCAGCGGCTCAAAGGCTCCTCTCTTTGTGACCCTCTCCATCTTCATAAAGGCCCTTCCCCTTGTTTATCCAGGAAGAGCTTTAATGGTCGGGAGGGGGGGGGGGGGGGGGGGGGGAGGACCACGCTGTCACTTTCACCACGCTGAAGAAGGCTTATTGTGGAGTGCCTCCAAAGGTCCCACAGTCTAAAGGCTTTTGGAGAACTCTTCAGGCCAGGCCATGGCCTTCAGATAAGAGGAGCTGTGAAGTGCTGAGCAGGTCGCTCCTATCCATCCAGCTATATAGGCTTCTCTATGGGGATGACGCACAATGGGGGAATTTGGAGTGGTTTTGGATGGAGCGACTCCAAACAAGACGAGGGCTTTTCTTGAGGAAATACGTGCTGTTTACTAGTGTCGGTCGCCTCCCTCACGCTTTTGTCCCGATTGTTTCTCATCCCTTCCGCCTGCGCCCTTCTCTTCTGCGCCTGGCATTTCATTCCTCCCCCATCAAAACCCCCCAGTTTGATGCAGTATCTCCCCCTACGTTGTAAAGGGCAGAATGGCAAACATGAAGCTGGGTGAGGCGTGCCCCCTCACTGTGCTCCATCATGATGTATGCTCTCTCCTCACAAAGACAAGTGACACCACTGACAGGATCCCTGCTATGGGGACCGTCTCCTATCTGACACACACCGGAAACCTCCACCGCCGCCGCCTCTGGAGCGCATGGGCGCGGTATTGTTCTTAGGGTTGTTATGGTTTTTATGACGGTGGGGTCGAACGAGTCCGCGATGGTTCACATCAAGGCTAATGAATAGATTATGCACTCGATATCAATGGTGAATGGACAATGCTCTTAACTGTCGCTCTCCTTCAATTCACTCCGTTTTGATTTAGCTGGTTGTTGTTGCGCGCTCTAGTGTAGTTTCCAGGGTGAATTTAGTATCAGCATGACAAGATAACATTGGAAGTGTTGGATTTATTGCCGGGGGCCCCCCACACAGTGTGATGATGGTACGACCCTTAAAAAACCAAATAACTCTGGCGGTGCTACATCACAAGTCATCGCAACTTCAAAGGGGGTGCTCGTGCAATTGTTGGCCATATGCCCACGAGCGCTTATGAGGACCATAAAGATACACTTTCACTGCAGGTGTCCCTTCAAAGTGAGGCATCCCATAATATGTGGATGCTCCAGTTACAGCCGTGGGTTTTTGGGTCTGGCCAGGCGAGCATGACTGAAGAACCATGTGTGAGGCATCATCATCAGAGTCAGCAAGTGAGCACGCCTGACAGAGTTCAGAGGGATTAGACTAGAGGGAGGTGAACTTGTGAGAGAGCAGGTTTTTTTTTGTGGCTGGTAGAGGATGCTCCGTCAGTTTCGAAGTTTACCTTTAACTTTAGAATTTAGGCTTGTCAAGTTTTTTTCCTCAATATTTAATTTTCCCATCTCTCTTAGAACAATACATGAAAAAAAAAAAAAACGGCTCAGACACAGGAAAAGAAAGGGAAAAAAACATACATATAGACGGTTTTCACCAGAGCGCAACCCCACAGCACTTCCTTTTTCTCAGCATTCGGCAAACTGCAGAAATATTCACTCGACATCGTTACTTTTGTTTTCGCCGCTCAGCTGTATAGACGGTTTTCACGGAATGGTCAGTCCTGCACTTGAATGTTTTTTTTTCTTTTATGTCCATAGCAAACACTGCAACAGGAAGTGAGCGGGGGTTCAATTTAGAATGTTTTTGTTGTCAAGTTAAAACCGTCTATATTATCGACATTTAATATTACAACGTGGTGCTACCAGCCGCATAAGGTGCTTATGTGCTTGTAAGAGATGTTGTGCATGGGATCCAACGCAAGGGGTCCATGATAAATCAGCCGGGCGAGTCACCCGTCGCCCCTATAACCTCGTCAAGGTAGAACAGAAACGGGCCCCAGATAGTTAAAAAAATCTTTTAAGTGAGTTGGTCCTCAGGAACCTGAGTCGCTCCATCCGTATAACAGAGATCATGTCTGTCAACCACAACTGAAAAGAAGGTGAAGAGGGGGACTTCCATTCCTTCAGAATAAGTTTTTTTAGCGACAGTTGTCCCCTGTGTCAGAGACTGTTGAGGCTTGACAAGTTTTTAACTGGATGTCATTGTATACAGAAAATAATTATAATATATAATAAATAAATAGTGTCATGGGTTTAGTTTGCTCTTTATTCTGGAATATTTTCTAAGGCATACTGTTGTAGAATGGAATTTGTCCCGCCGCCACCTGTTACACACTAGCTCCCAATCCCCCTCCCTAATGTGTATCTGCTTTATGGCTATTGATTATGAAATAAGGCCCTTACATTTTCTCCATCACATACAATAACTGTATGTTATGGGTAACACTTTACGGGTACATTAAGTAACAGTTAACAAACCCTTAATTAACTCTAAGCCTAATCAATTAAGTGTAAACTTGCTCTAACCTTAACCTACAGTGACTTCATGCCTCAACCAACATTAATAAACGATTACTAGAATGATTAGTTAACTGTTAATTAGCATGAACTAACCCTTAATTAATGTACCCTTATTCTAAAGTGTTACCATGCTTTAACCATACAGTAGTAGACCATATAAAAAACTGCTTTAACACAGTGATTCTCAACCTTTTTCATATCAAGGAGGAACCTATTATAATTTGGTCCACATCAGAGCCACCAACCCCCATTTGATGAGGATGTTTTAATTGTTAGATATGATTTTGTCCATGCTTTAATTGTGTTAACTTAAATGAAGTAATGGTGAAATTTAACGATTCATTTGCTGGGGACCCCCTGGACCTCCCTCGAGGACCCCTGGTGGTGCTCAGACCCCACATTGAGAAGCACTGCTTTACCGAACCATAAACTGTGATGCACTCAATCATCAATGCAGGACTCCTTCCATTGTGAAACAAGGGCCTCTCCAGACACTGGTTGTGCTGCGGCTGCCATGGATGTTGGAGTGTGGGAGGTTATAGTCTATTCTTTTTTGCATTATTTTGGAACAACCATGAGCTAAATTTCGCAGCAACTCCTCACTGGAGGGACTTGTAATATACAATGAAGCACTGCCTGCGTGCATAATAAGACCTCTCCATCTGGGGGTGCTGGAAACAAAACAAGGGTGGCTGTATGAGAGTGGGGGTCCCCAGGGCCATAGATGCTGATTCATGCTCAATAATTGTAATTTGATGATAAGGAGCTTATAGCTCCTTGTTATCCTCCAATAGGGAAGACAAGACAAAAGGGCATACCAGTATGCTAAAAGATTACCATTCTAGTGACGTCGCTCCATCCACTTAACACCCGCATCAGGTCAACTGTTGTTAATTTGGTCAGCAACACCAATTTAGCCTCCACCCGGGGGTCTGAGTGCATCCAGGGATAAATATTGACCCTTGTTTGTCAGCATGGCTGGAGTTTTGTCGGGAGTTCAAAATGGCCTATGTGTGCTGCTGTTGAGACACAGGTCATTGTATCATGGAGGAGGTGCGGCACCCTCTCATTCGCTGAGAGGGACCTAATAGACACCTAATAGAAAATCGATGTTGGTTAGTATCTCACGACTGACTGAACTCATTTAAGGGTAGCTGAAAGGAAAAACAATGAACACATAGCCTATAGTAGAGATCTAAATATATTTGGGTTCTACATTCGAGAGACTGAGGCACAAACCCCTGCTTTATAAAGGATAAGTTCACCCAAAAATGTAAATTCAGTCGTCATTATTATTTTTTGTCCACAACAGAGTCCTGGAGTTTCACAGCAAAACATTGTTGCAACATCCTCGGAAAACAATTGAAGTGAATGGTGACCAACTTTCAAATGTAAAAGAAAACAACAACAGGTGAAGAAAAAATTTGACTTGAAAATACATAATTTATCTGTTTCGCCCGGGCGCTTCACTGCAGCTGCCCACCGCTCCTGGCCAGCCCACAGGGGTGGACTGGGATTATAATTCAGGCCAGGCATTAGATACCATATATATTTTTTTTTTTGCAGGCCAGGCCAGGCCACCGGGCATTTGCCCGACGTGCCCGATTATGCAGTCCGCGCCTGCCAGCCCACGGAGGACGAGCCAGGATGGGAAAAATGCGGAGGAGAAAAAGACAGGATTGTCCGTCCTGTAGCCTACCTTTTTAGCTGAAATCCTCACTGTAGCTTGGAGCTCAACGTGGCTACAGTGAAGATTTCAGCTAAAACAGGGTGTAAATGACATCTCTTCAAGTCAACTTGGCATCTCAGGGCTTCTGGAGACTTGGATTATGCCAGATGAGCAGTATGGAGCCCTTTTTTCTTCTTTTTTTATAAGTTTGAAAGTTGGTCACCAATTGGAGAATGCTGCAACTCTGTTTCACTGGAAAAAACACAAATGTTTTATGGACTAAAAAACTTCACCCATCCAGCTTCCATCGACATGGGGGTGAATGTCTGAATTCTCTTTTTTTTGGTGAATTTATCCTTTAATCCAGTGTGACATTATGAATGATACAGTTCATGATAACAGGCATGTATCACAGCTATAAGATAAATTCACATTTTCAGACCAAAAGAATAGTTCCCAGTACTCCTATAGCCCGGGGCAGTGAGTCTCAGATGACCCCTGGCCTTTGTCCCTCGGACCCTGCCCTGCCCTCACAACCTCCCTCCTCGCTGCCTGTCCTAAACTCTGTGGGAAACCCCCCAGTGCTTTGTGTTGTTTGGACATTGTGTGTCTCCCCAGTCAGATAATGTCTCCTCCCCTCCGTCGCTTCCCTGGCCCATCTGAAGACGGGCTGTGTGGAGCGTGGTGTCCCACGCTATAACTGCACACTAAGTGGGACAGAAAGATGGGGTCTGGCCAGGGGGTTAAGAGGCTGCTTTTCATCCCGCCTCACGGGACAGCGCTCGCACCCCGCTGCTGTAAATTTGCCAGACCACAATAGTGATTGACAGTGATGGATATTGACAGGCGATCTGGTGCTGAGGATAACTCTATTTATCCTGAGGGAGAAAAACTATAGAGGGAGAGAGAGAGAGAGAGAGAGAGAGAGAGAGAGAGAGCTGTCCACTACACACCATTTAGGATCTGATCCATATTAGGCCTATATTTAATTTCCAAGGTAGATAGGTGGATAAATAATAAGTTCTATTGAAATCAGAAAGTGCTCATTTTAAGAAAATTAAGACAGAAGTCACACTTGGGATGTACCCATGTAGCCTACATTCACTTTTTTTTTAACCTCTTTTATATTTAGATGTATTCAAAATTGCTATAAACAATTACATCCATTATGCAAAATATGTCATTATACATAGACTATTGATTCTAGCTAAATAATTTGGTACAAGTTATATTTCCCCTGCAATACAAAAAAATACTTCACAGTATACTTACTAGATACCAGTAATCAGTACCGGGCTGGCCTACAAAAATGATTATGGACTAGGATCATTTTTTCACACATGCACCAAAATCTGGAACGAGATCCCATATCACATTAGAGAAATAACCTCCATCTCACATTTCAAACAGGCATATGAACAACATCTGATGATGCAAGAATACACCTGCAACCACTGACTTAACTCACGTATACCATTGTACTCTGGCTTCACCGAATGCGTGTGTTGCTGTCTGTATGATTGTTAGTTGATTTTGTTGAGCTGTCCATAGATGCTGTCTGTGATTGGCTGTTTTATTATGTAGTGAAACTGAGTTTGTCTGTGTATTGTTTTATGTGCTGCCGAACAGGAACCTGCTGAAAACCAGTTTTAACTGAGCCAGGCCAGTTTTGACACCTGTAATGTCACTTTTAATCTTTTCCCGTATAAATAAATGAAAAGATGAAAAGATAAAGATGAATCATAGTAATATGAAATCACCATGTTACAGAAATGTGCAACCTCATATACTTTTCTAAATTAATCCATGAGTATTTTTGCTTGGGGCATGGTTTATTTTGATGGTGGGATGTCCCAGTAGTTGCTTTAGCAGCTCTAAATTATTTATGGCTTGTTCAGTTTGAGCGTCGATGTCCCCCGAATAAATATATGCATTTAACAACTTCCATAGGCCTATGTTAATGTGCTCATTAGCTAACAACTCTGTGCCATCGCAGTATTTCCCCACTTCACATGTTCTGTTTACCCCTTAGTTTTGGTCAAGTGAGGATTACCTCCACTTAAGGCCATCCCTCCAAACTTTGGAAGTAAGACAGCCTCTACTTTTTGTCATGTGAATTGTGATGTCATTCAACCCACACCGAGCACCCAATCGACCCGCTGGCCTTTGACCCTTATAAACTATAGGGTTAGGGTGCTGTATTCAAGGTGTTGCCATCTGTGTGCCTCGCTCTGTCGGGTTCCTCCCTCCTCCCTGCTCCACTCTCTCTCTCTCTCACTCTTTATCATCCTTCTCAGCATTCAGGAGCAGTGGGGTGTTAAGAAAGACTCTCGCTGGATGACTTGTTTGTCTCGATCAACTTTAAAAAAAAAACCTGGATGAAAGAGTGGAAGGGCCCTTTAGTACGCTCCTGGCTGTGAGCGAACTGCGTGTTTGAATTGAGAATTTGATTTGAGCTTCAAATGTCATGCATTTGATATGTTTTCCTCCTGTGTTGTATACGCTTGAAAACTGAACTGATCAATTGAACAAAAAAAAAACAGCTGTTAAGAAGACATAAACTATTCAGAAGCATTATTTAGCCGTGTCCTGAGAATACGTCCTGATATTCTCAGCATCCTATAGGGAACAAAACAAATTTCTCCTCGTATCAAGAAGCGTTTAGCATATTAAGAGTATATTAAGAGGCATTGCTGGTGTATTTGCATACAGAAGTGAGCAGAGTCATCTAGTGGAGAAATTAAACACACAACAGTCAAAACATATTAGCAGATGATTAACAATTTGCATTCAGGACGAACGATTGGGCTGAACTTTGAGCCTTACAAGACAAAGGTTCATCCACCCCTCTTATCTTTCAGTGATGTTCAGTAGCTACTGGTTATCAGCTGTTGAGTTGGTTTGTTTGCATTATTGACTGAGACTACTAACAGTCAGAACATAGGAACCAAATTTAGTATGATTAAAGACCAAATCCAACAAAGTGGAAGTGCGAGATATTCGCAAACAAAGCAAAGTTTCATAAATTGGGAAATTTGCATAGAAATAACAGGGGAGAAATCTACAGAGTGGGACTCGTCTCTGTCCCATTGCTACATTGTAAATGTTCTGCCCAGTCCTTCTTCACAGTATGCTCATATATACTGCCATCCTCATCCTGGAACTGCAGCTTCACTGTCAGAGGAGAACATCTATTCATTTTGCACTTGATGATCATGGTATTATTGATCGTTTCTGTCGTACAACTGTTGAGATCTGGAGTCGCGTCATCAGATAAATGACACACCAGCTGGTCCTTGTCAACGGAGGCTATTGGCCGCCTTCTTAAAAACCCCGGGCCGTTGCAGAACACCTTGTCCAGCTCCTCTATGTCCGCATTGTTATTCATCACCCAGTCATGTAGGTACCACATTTGGCAGTCACATTTCCAGGGGTTTCCGTGCAGCCTCACTACGTGCTGAAAGACGAAGGGGTCAAAGAAGCCAGATGGGAGAGTCTGCAGCTGGTTGTCAGACAGGTAGAGCTGCTCAAGTAAGCGCTGGTTCTCAAACAGCAAGGCGTCCACCTCGCTTAGGTTGTTCCTGTGGAGGTGGACCACCTTGACAGTGACGAGGTCTCCAAAGATCTTGTCCGGCAACGAGGTGAGCTGGTTGTCGGAGAGGTCCAGACTCTCCAGAGCGCTGAGGTTCTTGAAAATGTCCACAGGAAGCTCGGAGAGCCGGTTAGAGGACAATGAGAGGTGGGTGAGAGACGACAGGCCACAGAGAGAGGACAGCGCTGTTAGCTGGTTGCCTTTCAAGACCAGCTCCTTCAAACCTGAGGGAACAAGTCCAAACACCTCATTGCTGAAGCTTGACAGCAAGTTCCCACGGAGGTTCAGCACCTCCAGCTCGGTCAGCGTAGAGAAGATGCCACGAGGGAGCTCGGAGATCTTGTTCCCCTCCAAGTTAAGCTCTTTCAACTGAGAAACATTGTGAAAAGTGTCAGGAGAAAGACTGCTGATGAGGTTGTAGTCCAATTTCAGGCTCTCCAGCTTAGCCAAGCCTGAGAAAGTCTCCCTTTCCACTTCTGTAAGCATATTCTGGGACAAATCCAGGACACGAAGACTGTGGAGGTTCAGGAAGAGAAGAGTGGGCAGATGTGACATGATGTTGTCCCTCATCTCCAGAGTCTCCAGCTCTTTCAGGGAGTCAAACGTGCCTGGAATCACAGTCTTCAAGCTGTTGAAGTTGAGGAACAGCTTAACGAGGTTGCCCTGGTTTGAAAAGGTCCCCAGAAACAGCTCATACAGCATGGGGTTGGCGCTGATCTCCAGCTCCTGCAGCTCAGTGAGGTTCTCAAAAGCCTGAGCGTGAATATCTCGCAGCACGTTGTTGAAGAAGACGAGCTTGGTGAGCTGGGGACTCTCCCGCAAGGTGTTGGCGAACAGGTAGGTCAGGGACGTGGTCATGACGATGATGCTCTTGACCTCCTTGGAGATGTTCAGGGGTAAAGACCCCATTCGTTCATGAGCGCACAGCATTTGGGCTGGAGTGAAGCACTGGCACGTGTACGGGCAAGGAGTCTGTGAGACTGTTTCTCCATTGTAACAGAGGAGCAGCACCAGGCCCAGTGTGACACCTGCTGCCTTGTCCATTCTTCACTGTGACAAAATGAAACAAGCTCACGTGAATGAACAGGAAAACCGAAATATCGTTTTGACATACGAGAGAACAGTCACACTGTACATTCACGATTGTTTTGCAATCATTCATTCATAATTTACAGGATAGTTAATGAATAACATTCATTAAAACTGACAATTGTTTATTTCCGTGTAAATAAAATAAACAAAGCTCAACATACCTCTGTGCCGCAGGGATCCTGCCGCACTGAAACAAGTTCCCTTGTGGATTTGAGAGCACGTTGACACAAAGTGCAAATGACAACACGTCTGAATTGAGTAAGACAAAACCTTTGGTCACTGGCCAGGTCCGGCCTAGCTCACAACAAACAAGATTCCCCCCAAAATTAGCTGACTTGCATGCTGCTTCAGGAAGCAGCCTGCAAGCAATAAGAAGCATTTAGTTATTAGTTATTAGTTAGTTTAGCTTTTATAAGATCCATGATATAGAAGAAAGCTGAGTTAGAGGAAGTTGAAATATTCTTCATGAACTCTGACTGACTACACTACCTAAGCGTTCTATTTACACTTTAGCATTTTTCCCTGTCAGTACTGCTACTTTTGAACATTTCTAAAAAGAGTCTGGGTTTCATACATATAACCACACACAGAACTAGATCTTCCAGATTTCCAGTCATCTCTGTGTGCCTCCACTAGATGTCGCTCTGCTCCCCCTCACCTCTGACTGAAGTGCCGGGATTCCAGGATCCTCCTTTCCTCCAGGTAATTCCCTGAAGATGCACAGCTAGACAAAACTCTGTAGAAGCAACAGTTCCTCCACCCAGAGCCCTCGGGAACTACATCCAGGATTATTTTTTTGTAATTTGTCAAACTATCCGCTTGACTAAAAGGATTTTTACTCTTTTTCACTCTTTACTTCTTCAAATCTTTACTTTGTGGGCTGGTGAACCATGGCCAACGGAGGGATTCAGCTTCTTGGCTTTGTGCTGGCCTTCCTAGGTTTCATTGGCTTGATAGCATCCACTGTCATGCCAGAATGGAAAGCTTCATCCTACGCAGGAGACAACATCATAACAGCTCAGGCCATGTATGAAGGCCTATGGAAGAGCTGTGTATCACAGAGCACAGGGCAGGTTCAGTGTAAAGTATACGATTCACTCCTCCAGCTACCAGGTAATTTTCTACTCTCACTTGATGCTTTTCACGACAGTTTGTATGAGTTAAAATCATTTTAGAATTGCCACCAACTGATTATATTGTGTCTTCTCAGAGGGAGAAAACTGAACCTCCAACTTATTCGGTCTATAAACAATGTCTTATTCTAAATGTATGGGGTCAGGGAGCAGAATGGCTGACTGGCCCATGCCTGAAGGATCCCTGATAAAGTACTAGAATCCTTCCATTACAACTGGGGTGAATATAAATGTATGAAATATAATACTGACATTTTTAAGGATCCTTGCACTAAATTATAGGCTATATATTATGTTGTAAAACAGGAATGAATGTGTATCCAATGTGCTGGAGTTCTTAAATTATGCAAAACTTTTGAGAGGTTTAAGAATGTGTCCCCTTCCCTGCCTGCAGGACGACCACACATGTAGAGACATGTCAGTCAAATACCAGTGACATCAAGAAAAGAGAAAATGCCTGAAGTCCATTCAAAAATAATAGAAGTTAGAATCACGCTCACACTGTGCATGGTTGTGTCTTATGTCAGATGTATACATTCCTCTGGCTAAGTGGAAATCTAATATTAATGCAAACTTCACCAGATAAAGGTATCTTTGAATGAACGTCTCCTGTAAATTCCTGCTGAATATGACTCATCATGGCATCTGTATGCACCAGTTCTGTGAATGTTGCACACAAGAAGAAGAGCAATGAGACTGAAACAGACTTGCACCTATTGTCATTAAGCTCTGATATTCCTTTTCCTCAATCTTTTATTGTGCCACTATCGGACCATGTGCAATGCAATTGACCTTATATGCAATCCAGTGATCCTGCTTTACCATCTGCACATCATGGTGGCCACGATGGAAATATCTGAAAGTATCTGAATTTAGAAGGAGACGATGAAGATGATGAAGAGCAGGCAGTCCACTTGCAGTTTATATTTATTTAAATAGTTGGAAATCAGAGATGATGATGTTTGCTCTGGGTGGATTTAACAACAAAACTATCTCTTGGCATAAGCCAGTTTTTAAAAGTCCTCCTCTGGGCCTTGTGCAATGAAACATAATCAAATCAAATCGCCCGTGTGTCCAGGGATGGTGCAGGGCGGCAGAGGCCTGATGGTGGCCTCCATCCTGCTGGGTGGCATCTCCATCCTGGTGGCGGTGGTGGGCATGAGGTGCACCACCTGTCTGGCAGGCGACATCGAGCAGAAGGACAAAGTGGCGCTCGCCGGAGGGGTCCTGTTCATCATCTCCGGTCAGGGTTCACTCAACTTCAGTCCAGCAACACAGACACAAACACATCTTAAGCATGTATTATTATTATTATTATTATTATTTGCCTTGTATGAACAATTTGATCAATACCATAATATCAATGCACCACTTTATGCATGTGGTTTCCCAGGTCTGTGTGCTCTGGTTGGGACGTCCTGGTACGGCAACAGGATAGCACAGGACTTCTACAACCCCTTCACTCCCACTAACTCCAGGTGAGGTCACCCGCCCTCTCTCTCTGCTCTTTAAGCCTGTAACTACATGCACTCATCAGCAGGTATCAGTAAGGCAAGGCAAGGCAAGTTTATTTGTATAGCACATTTATACATAGAGGCAATTCAAAGTGCTTTACATGAAATAGATTTAAAAAAAATACGTCAAATAAATAAAAGAAAAGAATATACAGCAATAAGAGATTACAAAGAGAAAACGATTAGGTTTGTGTAAAAGAACAAAGAAAAAGCATTACTGAACATTAAAAGAATCAAAACTAGTACAAATGAAAAAGAAAATAGAGATATTTTACCCTCCTTTAGACGAAACACAATTGTGGCCAAGAATAGTTCTGTTACTTCTTGGTATTTCCAGTCACACTTTTGTGTAGTTGTGTGTGATGACGACGCAGGAAACTGAGCTACTATCGTGCTGTTGTTCTGTCCGTCCAAGTTAGCACATATTTGCGTATGCATTATTTTCAAGTAGCCGACACTTTTCCATCTTTTTGTAATTCACTTCAATCCAAAATCTTTAATTATTGTAAGTTGTTGCTGAGATTGAGCTTTGAATGCAATGTGATCAGTTTGCCTTTTGAGACTGGAGGACAGACTTGTAAGAATGAGAAGTATCCGTCTGTGAGCAGAATTTTGTCCGGGCCACAGCTATGCCGCTCTACGTGCGATCGGGCTGACGTGTAAAGAGCACCCCTGCGGGTGACCTGACGGAGCCAGATTTTTTTATTTGGTAATTGCCCTAATTACCTAATGATGTGATGTCACTCGAGCAATGATGTCATCAGTGGTGTCATCATTCATTGATGATGTCATTAGTGATTTCATCCTTCCTGGCTGAGCAGACTGGGTGGGTCTAATCGTGCATTCCTTTATAACTGGGGACTGGTAATCTTACGACTTCAAAGGTCATGAGCTGGGCGGGGACGTCATCAGAGCTGGTATGTCCCATTCCAAACTCGTAGGAGTCTCAGCAGCCCCAACATCAAAAATCCAAGATGGCTGCGCCGCGCAACAACAGTAGTAGTATAATCGTAGTAATGTTGTTTAGCACTTCTGTTTTGTTTGTGTCTCAATAAATCAGCTGTACACACAGCACTGCCTAACATCTATCTGTGTGGACATGAGGCTGCAGTGTTTGTATGCGCAAATTGCCGCGAAATGCCATGTTGTCAATTTTATCGCTAACAATGGCTAGCCTGGCTAGCGACTGGATCTGACCAATGAACAGTGAACTTCCCAGCTCAAGTTTTCTGCAAATGGAACGCTAACAAAACGGATGTGATGTCATTTAGCCTCCACATCCCAGTTATTTTGCGATAAAGGAACGCACCATAACTCCCGGGGGCTGGGGGATTGGGGGGTCCAACTCCCATGGGTCCACTAGTATACTTGTAAATGCACAAAAACCCTGTTTGTTTACTAATCCCAGAACCATAAAGTCCGGTGTTATGTGTGTACTTACAGGTATGAGTTTGGAAAGGCCCTGTTTGTGGGATGGGGAGCAGCCTGCCTCACCATTATCGGGGGAGCATTCCTCTGCTGCAACTGCTCCGGCAAAGGGTCAGAGAAAGCTCCACGCTACCCACCGTCCCACTCTACAAGCCAGTCAGGCAAGGACTATGTGTAGGCCTGAGGACCTCCAGCTCCATCCAGCTCCATCCCACCTCTGCCTGTGGGATAGTGCTGTCTTTACAAGGGCCATACTTGGGCATTGTGTTTCATATGACTGAGATTTGTGTTTTGCAGCATGTACAGTATATGTACAGGGGTTGTATTTAATACATTTGTATTTTGTTGGGAAATACACTCCCTTCTTTGGTAATCAATGCATTGCACAGAGACATGATGCTGTCCAGATGGTAGGGACTGTCTTGAGAAAATGTACTAGCTAGGGTGTTCCATTAATATTTCATGTAATCATTCAGCCACTGCTCAAATGTTGCCTGCTACGTACTGTACCTGTGTGGTCTAAAGGTTATTTCCAGGTACATTTCTATGTCAAACCTTGCAGTTTTTCATCAATTTAATGTAAATTAAAAAAAATGTCTGTCCAGGACATGCTCAGGACATTTAGGAGACATTTTACTGCATGATCATTGGATAGCAGCTTAAAAAAGGTTTAAACCTGTGAATCTGCTACAGTTATGATACCATTTCCTTTTTGTTACTGTGCTCTGTTTGAAGTGTTGCCACCATTGTTTCATCTCACCATGTTTAAATAATGTTCATTATGTTCATGTGATGTATTGTGACACAGGGTTTGGAGTTGACTCTGTTAGATTAGTGAAATAGTGTAGAAGCAGCTTAGGCTGTACTGTAGGTGTGGAGCCCGATCTTAAATCAGGATTCAGAGGGTCAGATAAGGATAAAGGACATTGAAGGTGGAGTTACACATATTATCTGCTGATAAAGAAAAGTGGTAAAATAAAGGTTTTCTCTACATAAGAAACTGTATGATGTCTCAGTACAGATTGTATGAGATTGGCAGCACAGACTGACATCCGTGCTGCCATGATCTGTACTCTGTTAACAAACGGCTTACTGGGAGCAACTTTATAATGTGACCCTATGGAGCCAGCCTTGAGTGTCTCACTCTAGCCGGCCGTGCTGTTTACACAATTAATTTCATTTTAAAAACTGTGACAGTTCACACATATTATACATCAGACGCTTGAGCTACGTCTGCTCTCACTCTTCCTAACTAATTGAGAGCAAGTCTCTAGTAAAAATGCGGGAGGAGAAAATGTGTAGCCAGAGGGCAGGAAAAACTGATCTAAAGAGAGACGAGAGTTTGGGGAGTGGCACGGACCAGATAGGCATACCTCAGACCACCATTCCTGTCCCAGCACGCCTGCCTACAACAGGCAGGAGTAGAGGGAGTGAAGCCATCAGTCTCAGCCAAAACCAGCGCCTACTGTACCTCCCAACATCCCAAAGAACTGCTTTGTTCACTATAATACAGTCTATGTTCACTACACAATAGGGAGTTCTGTGATCAGAATGCTGTGTAAAATACAAAAAGACACATCAATAACTAAATGAAAGATTGCTCCAGTGATTCCAGAACTGTGTCCTTTGCTGTTCAGTCTCCAGCCTGAACAGCATAGATGTTTTGCATCTACTGTATTGTAGTGAGAAGTAAACAGTCATAAATATTATTATTATTATTATTAAGTAAACAGTTGTTTCCATGTGCCAGTTCAATGCCTAACTGTGCAGGATCCTGTAGCAGAGATGAGAGAGTGCCACCCTGTGGTGAACGTTGAGTCTGCTGCTCAAAAAGGGCTCTGAAAAATATCAGATACCATTTTAGTGCTAGTATAATACTGCTAGGATATATACTAGTAGTATATATCCTAGATGACTTACAATAATTAAAAATCCCTTTGATAAACCCTAAAAGATAATTCCATGAGATGAGATGTAATTTGATACACAGTAAAATCATGTGGAAAAATATGTAGCCTATTACTCCTTTCATACCACATGGTGGAGTCAGAGCAGCAGTGTCCACTTTTGGAAAATGTGTGTTAAAAAAAAAGTATCCACCCCTTTTTTGGCATTTTTGTGGCAGTAAAATATTTCAAAATGCATTGATAATTTTCTTTCTTAAATCTACAAAGCATTCAAGTATTACATTTCCATTTTATTATCTGATGCTCACATCCAGACTGACCTTCAATTAGTGTAACAGTATGAATTCCAACATTACAAGCAACCAATAGTAAGGAGTAGAGGGCAACAGCTGTAACAAAATGTGCTTGTGTTATTCTTATGTAAGATGAGATAAGATGGAACTTTAATTACCTTTGTGGAAACAATGGGCTGTTGCAACAGAAAATAATAAGATACAGCAAAGAAAATGGAATAATAATTGAGCAAATTGTTACAATTCATAACCTACAGTTTCAGCATATTGTATAAAATAGCAGCAGTAATAGAAATAGTAGTTACTGAGATCAAAACAAAATATTTGCAGTATGAAAGAAATATGTGCAGTAGCCTATGAGAAACTATATCTAAAAATTGTTAATATGTGATCGAGTAAAAATTGTGATTGAGTAAAAATTTGTTAAAAAGACGTAGATAAGTAAGTTAGAGAAGTGCATATAATGAATCAAGATGAATCACGACCAATGAATCATCAAGATCCACCTATAAATAAAAGTACAGAGAGTGCCCTTTGCATGGAGTTCACATTCTTCATTGACTTCTACAGTAGAATTAGAGAAGCGAAAGTGCAGTGAGAGTGCAGGCTGTGTGATGTCATAGGGGGGATGATCGAGTGCAGGCTGTGTGATGTCATAGGGGGATGATCGTTTTCTTCACTTAAGGAACTGGACTCATATGACATGGAAGTGACACATGTACTGTATTTCATACTGCTGAAACAGTGATTCCACATACCAAAAATACCATCAAGATGTATGACCGGACCTTATGTAAGATCTACAAAAAAAAGGGAGTAAAATTAAGACAATTTAGAAAAGAGAATCAATTTAAAATGTCCAACTCCAACCTAAAGGTTAAATGCTAAATTAAATAGCCTAACATACTGAACCTTTTGTTAGTGAGGACATAAGTTGAACAGTTTAACAAACTATTTGTATTCTGGTTTTGATTTTTTTTAATACCATTTACTTCTGGAATTTCTCTTACATGTTGACAGAGTAAAATATTTGGCATAGATTTCAGTCCAAAATCAATAATAAATGTATTTTGAAAAGGTTTTGTAGCAGAAAATGCATAAAAACCTGAGGGAAGTGTTAAATGTACGGCCACTAGAGGACAACAGACATCAAGGTTTGTCTTGGATCACACTCTCCTGCACCACATCTCCAGACCTCCACACATAACTCCTCAACTGTGACTGCAGGATTTTGACAAGAACACCAGTAAGATATAATGGAACATCTGCCTGTGAATTGTAATATTTAAAACTTTTTCATTAATTGGATAAATTGTAATACCAGTACATAAATATTACTGTTACTGCTTCTCCACCCAAATCCCTCAACCCACCCTGATCCTCTTCCTCTATCCCTTCAATATAATAATATCCTCTAACATTGAAGTGTAACATAATTTCTTTTAGCTCATATTTCTCATAGTATGTCTTTTCTTCCCACTTCTCCTTTACATTGTCATTATAGGATTATTATACATTTTTACATCTATTGTGTCACCCAGTATTACAGTTTTGACCTTTGCTGCTGATCTTTCCTAGATCATCAGCAGAAACTCGTGATAAGAAGTGGTTTCTTGAAATGTTGATGATCTAGGAAATTATCTCATTGGAAACGCACTTATGGCAAGTCACTCTGGATGAGAGCATCACAGCATCTAAAATATAAATACAACGTACATGTCATAATGACTCCGGGGGGAATAGACTAATGAGCTCAATTGAATTAAAATCCACCAACAAATAGTAAACAGCTGTGACCTGCAGCAGCAGCACGTATTCTACAACAATCCATTTGATCTTTGGCCTTTTCAACAAATATGGAAGGCTGTAAGGGCCGTCTCAGTCGATAAGGACTATCATCTGTGCAAAGTGTCAAAATCTCCCCACTCATAAGTCATTATGTGAACCGTTACTGTATGCAGCACACGCCTGATTGGTGCTTTAAGATTATCTTCAGCACCACACCTCAATAAACACAACCTCTTTTCGTATTGTCGTTTGCATTCCACTGCACAATGCATAAAACGTATGAGATATGTGCCAATAAAACCCACTTTTCCAATGCTTTAACAGTATGACGTTTTTTATGATCTTTATTTAAAGGCCAGACAGGCGCAGGCATTTAGACTGATGAAATACATCGACAGAGCAGCACTTAACCCAAGGGCTTCCCCCCACTTTGGGCCAAGTATTGGATCTGGAGCGGATCCAGACTCTAACTGATATAATCAGTACAGTGCAGCTGCCTGTGCAGAGGGGGCGGTGTCAACCCCAGCACTATATTGATGTCAAAATAATCTCCAATCTCCAGTATTGTATGCTGCCCCCTGCATTATACAGTCCTGCACTGAAACAATGAGGTGAAGCACTTCTGTATAATTTGTTGTCTGACGTCTGGTATCTATTGATTGGCATCAGTTTGTTTAATGTGATTTGCATTAGCGGGTTTGAAGAGAATGAATCCTGCTGACTCAGCTCACCCAGTTAGTTTAAGTACTTGCTTTAATCCAGCTGCATTTTCATAATCGTTTTCCATCGTTATTTTATCTCCAGGTCTGAATTGATTTCTGTATAGCTGACTGATATGGATCATGCATTGCTTTGTCTGTCATGTATATCACTGTAAGTAATCCTGTAGAACGGTGATCCTCAAACCTTTTTCATATCAAGGAGCCCTCATTTAGTCCATATTGGAACCACAGACCCCAATTTGGACAGTCCACCATTGAGATTTTCTCTCTCTGACCCACAAATCTGAGAATATTTGTTTTGTTAGATTATGATTTTTGTCCAGATTTCCATGATTATCTGTATGGTAGGTAGAGAGATAACAGTGAAAACTATGATCAAAACAGTCATTCTTCTTCATTGTCTAACTGTGTCAACTTCTTGTAAATGAAGTTGAACAATTACGGTAATTCATCGATTGTTGAGAACCACTGCTCTAGGTTAGAAGACGGTTATGCAGCTACTTTATGAGGTACCAAATTATACAATGTAACTCTCATTTCTATACACTTTATAATGTGAGATTCATTTTTATAGACATGATCATTAGTAACATGGCAAATGTACCTTTAACTTGTCATGCACAGTCACTGTAGATTGACGGACTGAACAAAGATTTAGTTGGCTTTGATTGAACATGACCACAATCCAGCTCTCGCCCACTTTCAGAGGGCCTCGATGGGTGTAGGTCTCGCCCACTTTCAGAGGGCCTCGGTGGGGTGTCATATCATCTCGATGGGGTGTCATATCATTTGAATGTTGGCTCTTAATGTTCTAGATAATGATAGAGCAAAGACCTTGGCTCCCCTCTGAGCTGCCCTCCCACCTGTCCCTAAACACCGTCAGAGTGCCGGCCTGAGGCTCTCAGTCTGGGCAGCGGCTCCCAGATCAGATTAACTTGATCTGGTAATCCACTCTGGGCTCCAGGAGGTGACAGAAGGAATAACCCCCGTAGTTTTTAGAGGGCTGCGGTGCCACTCCGAGACACAAATTTGACTCCGCATTCGCTTGATCACACCCAACGACATTCACACCGTTTTCCTATCTGTGGCAACAGCTGAGGAACTCAAACGAGGAAGAAGTCAAATAATGGAACACGTGTAGGGTGGAACAAGTTCCCCCGGTGCTCACTTAAAGGAGACTAAAAAGGTGAGTGAGGCTGCGACCACGATGAGCTGAGGTCAAGCCAAGCCAACAAAGACGCGGAGAATCCCTGCTGAAGAACTGGTTAGCCAATTAGGGGGTGTGAACTTAGACCTTCAAACTTAACAGGTGAAGACAGACGGGACACTCTGTCTTCACCTGTCATCTTGGGACCCGGACCTGCCTCTCTGACCTATAAATAGGCCACACAAGGACTGCTCTTCCCTTTTCTCTGAGTCAGTCAGATGCACATCAGAGAGAGCGAGAGAGAGAGAGAGAGAGAGAGAGAGAGAGATGACTTCATGGAGAAAGGATATGTTGACTCAGAAGCAAGGACCAAATGATTCCTCGACTCGTGCTATGGCCCGTTTATATCTAGAAAGAAACTAGGAAGATAGCTACTATACGATAACTATAACAACATCTGAAACGATTAAAGCATTTTTCAACCAATCACATTGGAGGTCGAAGAAAGGAGGCGGCAGGACAATTCGGTACCTCACAGCAGTGATGCTTCGTTTACTGAGGAACTGATCACAGATATCATAGAGGCCATTTACACCTGGCGTTAACATGTGTTTTCTGTGATCAGATTGCAATCTGATTGCAATCTGATGGCAGAAAACGCATGTTAACGCCAGGTGTAAATGGCCTCATAGTAGTGTGTGAATGCTTGAACAACATAGCCTACCGGTATACTGTACTCATTACCTTACCTAACCCTAACCCTCTCATCAACAATGATTAAACCAGCAATCTTTCAGCAATTTTGGGGGACATTTGGACTTGCAGTTTTATCTTGATAAAGAAGAGCAGTCAGTATTTGGTGATAAACCTGCACATTAGAGTGGCCTTTTACTGTGACCAGCATCAGCATCTTTGGTATGCCACACCTGTCAGGTGGATGGATCATCTTGGCAAAGTGCTCACTAACACGGATTTGCCCAAAGTTGTGAACACAATTTGAAAGATACATAAGCCGATAAGCCTTTTGTGTGCATAGAAGAAGTCTTAGATCTTTCACTTCAACTCCCGAAAAGTGGGAGCAAAAAACAATCGTTTTTTTTTCAGTATAGGCTAGGGCTATTTGTAATCAATCAGTCTACACCTCAGGGGTCACACACTAGTGGATTGGGAAAAAAAAGGGACAGTCAATTGGATGAGGCTATAAATTATTGAGGAGGGATATTGTCTGCTTCACATGAGCTGTCTGTGGTAGCTTGTTGAGAGAAGAATGAGTGATGGACTTTCTGGTGAAACTGGATAAACAGTGTATCCATCCCCAGAACTCGTTAGGATTCAGTGCTACGAATGATTTTCCTTTGCATTTAACACCTTGATCAGATCAGCCCATCTTTCTCCTTGTTCAATTTGAAAAAGATGAGCACTTCACATGCATACATGCACACAAACAAAATGTGCACTAATGACATAATCAATTCCCAAAGTATCTTCACTGCACACCTTCAAGATCATTAGCAGTTATTCAGACTTCACTGGCCTCCTCCAACACCTGGATCACTTAGCGAGAGCACACTAGACGAGGGTCTCCATGGGAACGCCTTCAACACCTGGATGGCTTCTGTACGCGAGAGCACACTAGACGAGGGTCTCCATGGGAACGCGAGTCTGGCACTTTACCAGCTCCGTACCTGTCAGGAATGGATGCATTGTGGATGATGTCTCCATCTCTGCACCGCATGAAGTGCAGGGCTGACAAGGCAATGGACACATTTTTATAGAGTCAGTGTGCGGTAGAGTCAATCTCCATCAGCTGCACACAACTTTCTTCAGCCCAACTGCAACAAAACAAGGGCCATTGCAGTTGGCACCCCACAACAGCATCCAACACTTGGCCATTCTTTGCTTGCTATAGTTCAGGCTAAGGTCAGAGTAGGTTAGGATAGGGCAGGTTGGACAGACTGTGTTTTCTTGTTCTGGCTCTCCCTTCTTTTCTGGACTGCTGCTGCTGCTCAACACTCACGCATGGAGTCAGTCAGTCAGCCCCTGTGACATTTCTTAGGTGGCCCATTCCGGGTCCGGCAATCAATCAATCAATCAATCAATCAATCAATCAATCAATCAATAACAGAACAATTAAATTAGTAAATAAAACTGCAACAAAATTGCAGGTTTTACAGGCTGGAGGAACCACAATCCTATCAGCTACTGTATCAGCAGTGGACGACACTGACCAGGCCGTAATCTAATTCTTAATACAAGGCCATTATCAACGTAGTGTTTTGGCAACCTGATACAGGTATATCAGAATCAGAATCAGAATCAGAATCACTTTTATTGCCACAGTATGCAAGTTACATACGAGGAATCTGTCTTAGTGCCTGTATGCAGCGTAGCGGTCACATCAATGAGAGATAAGAAGTAGGAAGATAACTAAAGACAATCACAAAGTTGCAAGTGCAATCAAATCAAGTAAATATATACAGTATGTGTACATGAGTACATATTGGACTAACCCTTACCCCACAAACCTGCAGTCAGGTCCGCCCGAGCTCCACACACCATGTGCTTCATGTGGCTGCACCACCTGACCACCTGAGGGCACCGTAGACACTGAGCCACTCACTGACAACAAGGTAATACCATGGGCAATCATTAATTACTCATCCTGCTCCTATAATTGAAGAGTTGTCTGTTTGATTGCTCTAAAATAAACAGCCAGAGACAGGTCAGCGGGCAGTGGAGCAAGGGTCAACTGGAAAACACTGAGCGAGTGATGGATGGATGGATGGATCGATCTATCTATCTACAGTATCTATCTATCTCTATCTATCTGTTCTATTTACTTTTAATTGCCATTGTTGTTACTGTATTATCATTGTCACAAAATAGCATCACAGACACAGCTTTGCATACAAACGCAACTTATTTGATTAGCACCAGAATAAGGAGCATTACTTTCTGCCGTTTAAGACATCTGTGATCTCCAAATCTCACCACCTTTCATCCTCAAAGAGCCATGGAAATGTTTCCCCTTCAGTCTGAATCAAATACAGCAGCTCTCCACGTGGCAGACACATGCTTCTGATCATGAGACATGGAAAGGCAGAAATAATTGAAGTCCTCTGTTACAATGCACACTGACTTCACTGTTACAATGTTACAACAATGTTACAATGCACACTGACTTCACTGCAATGTTACAAATGCTACAAAGTTACAACAATGTTACAATGCACCCTGACTTCACTACTCTCATGGTTGCTCTTCACAGTTATCGATAAAAAGATAATTGGGGATATTTTTGGATTATCGCTGCTTGTTGTGCACTGTGATAAGAAAGTGTCATGAAAAAGCTTTTCTGGTTTTGCACCCGTGTTGTGAGCCCGTGTCTGCAAAGGGCTTCAGTCTTCAGGATGCACGAAGCTTTATGAAAGATCCAGAAGGACTGATACAAATGTTGGTGTTTGCAATTGGGAGTTTAGAAAATGCATTCAAGATCTGTTGTAGACAGAACAGTCCCATGTGTTTCAGACAGTCCTCCAGAACAGTCCCAGGTGTTTCAGACAGTCCTCCAGAACAGTCCCAGGTGTTTCAGACAGTCCTCCAGAACAGTCCCAGGTGTTTCAGACAGTCCTCCAGAACAGACCCAGGTGTTTCAGACAGTCCTCCAGAACAGTCCCATGTGTTTCAGACAGTCCTCCAGAACAGTCCCATGTGTTTCAGACAGTCCTCCAGAACAGTCCCATGTGTTTCAGACAGTCCTCCAGAACAGTCCCAGGTGTTTCAGACAGTCCTCCAGAACAGTCCCATGTGTTTCAGACAGTCCTCCAGAACAGTCCCATGTGTTTCAGACAGTCCTCCAGAAGAGTCCCAGATGTTTCAGACAGTCCTCCAGAACAGTCCCAGGTGTTTCAGACAGTCCTCCAGAACAGACCCAGGTGTTTCAGCGCAGTCATCTGAATTTCATGAATCCCTCTGGTCTTCTGCTGGACATGTGTGGCATCATGGCAAAGGATGGAAAGTAGTTCCGTGTTTTATGCTTAGATTTTACAGTTAAAATTGGATTCGCCTCTGTATAAAAAAAAATATCTATATATTATTTCCCCTTACGCACATTTACGGAACAACTGCAGAAACTAGTTATGTTATCAATATAGATTTGCATACAAAACATTTGATGTTTATAAAGAATTCAGCATTTTGAGTCAGCTGCCTCTTCCAGCACCTGAAAGCACCGTACATCTTCATCCAGATTCCAGATCTTATTCACTGATTTCAGTTCTGCTTTCAATCCAGTGCCACCAGATGATCAAGAAACACTGCACAGCTTCCTCACCAACAGACCACAAGCCGTCAGAGTGGGCACAGTAAGATCTTCCAGCATCATCACCAACACCAGAGCCCCTCAGGGCTGTGTGCCGAGCCACTTCCTGTATACACACTCTATACCAACGGCTGCACACGCCCCTCGCCCATACTTCAAATACTCTGATGACACAGCTATACTTGCACTCCTCAACTCAGTTACAGCCTACCAGCACTCCATATGGTGCACAGAGAACTATCTTCAGCTAAATGTTACCAAGACAAAAGAAATGGTCATCACAAACCTCAGTTCACACCATACATAACAGTCCATGCCCCACATCATGCATCAATAATGAAACGGTTGAACTGGTTAACTCCTTCAAATATGTCGGACTCACTCTGGACAATAAACCCAGTTTTTGATCAACACACCACTGACATCCACAGACGCGGCCAGCAAAGACTTTCTGCCATACGAAAACTAAGCGCACTTTCTGTCGTTCCTCACCTTCTGTGTACAACATGCATCTAGTCTACTGCCCACCCTGTTTCTTCACCATGCTGCTAACTGCCACAAACAGGAACAAACTCACCCACATCACCCACACAACACCTCAAAAACCATTGGTCTTCCCACCCAAAACCTCTCAGACCTCAACAACAGAGCCCTAAGACACAGAGCAATCACCATAGCACACCACGACCCTCAATCCACTCTTTTCACTCCTTCCATCAGGTAGCAGGTATACAGGTCCCTCTGACCTGGAAATGGGCACGTTTTAAAAAGAGCTTTGTCCCCTCTGCTATTGAGGGCACTGAACAAACTACCACGCTGAATGTTATGTGTGTTATATAAATATAATGTATGTATAAATATGTGGACATTATGTTAAGTATGCAATTTTACTTTTGATTGATTTGAATTTGTACTTGTGTCACTGTGTTCATTTCTTGTTGAGAATGGGATGGGGGGAATAAGAATGTTGCTCGTTGTCCCTACTGTCTGTCTGGCCTTTGCCTCGATCTAGCAAACAAGCAAAGTGGAACATATGTTTGAATGTGGCTCAGATGA
The DNA here is from genome assembly GCF_964638095.1 of Poromitra crassiceps. Taxonomy (NCBI): domain Eukaryota; kingdom Metazoa; phylum Chordata; class Actinopteri; order Beryciformes; family Melamphaidae; genus Poromitra; species Poromitra crassiceps. The sequence continues at coordinate 14,564,291 of NC_139639.1, forward strand.
GCGGAATGGAGAGGAGCCAAATTCCACGACGGCGTACTGTATAAATAAACTATATATAAAATATATATATAAAAATACTATAAATAAAGTTGACTTGACTGTGTGCCGCGAACAAACTGTTTTTGTCCGCACACAGACACCGTAGGTGTGTGATGTGCATGAGCCATGCACATGCACATAGACACCGTAGGTGTGTGATGTGCATGAGCCGTGCACATGCCTGCACACAGACACTGTAGGTGTGTGATGTGCATGAGCCATGCACATGCACATAGACACCGTAGGTGTGTGATGTGCATGAGCCGTGCACATGCACATAGACACCGTAGGTGTGTGATGTGCATGAGCCGTGCACATGCCTGCACACAGACACTGTAGGTGTGTGATGTGCATGAGCCATGCACATGCACATAGACACCGTAGGTGTGTGATGTGCATGAGCCGTGCACATGCCTGCTGGAGGTTATGTGGGTCCAACGGACAGCAAGGCGCAACTTGCTCCCACCACAACCGTCACACATTATCCAATAGAAAGTTATGCACTAAATCTTTTTTTTTTATTATCAACTAAATCTGGTTGGGACAAAATAAATTAAAATCAGGCAACTAAAACAATGCACTATAATCCAATGAATATACTGTTTGTTAATTTAATTATACAACTATGAAGGAGGGACTGTCTACTCCTCTAGTGCTATTGCTGCTATTTGGCCAGCAGTAAGACACCAATACAGGAAAGATACACAGATTGATAATACTATGCATAATTCAGTTGGTTCAGTGGCGTTAACATCCACCCTGAGATTTCTGGGATACGCTTCTCTCAGCTGTTTGGTTGCCACCACTTGTAGCATTTTAAGATGACAGTGTTATTATGCATGCAGCCTATATGACTCCGCAAAAAGAAAACTGGTCCAAATCGATACCAGTTAGCCTACATATACAATTATTACTTATCTGTCCCTTGACCGGAACGCTGTAGGTTTTCTGCGGCGATAAGATTTTCCCATTGTCTCAAAAGGCCATTGTGAAAGATATTAAACCTGTGCCAGAGATGGCTGTTCCTGCCCTCTGGTTCCCTTCATGACATGCAGAACTGTGCACACATTGTTATGGGGAAGGTAAAAAAAAATCCAGTATCAAAAAAAAACTGGGGCACTATGTGACTGGTGTTCAAATAAAGGACATGATGCATCGCCTAATGAGAAAATGGAACAAAGTGTACAGTAAAGCTTATGTAAATACATGACGTGTTAAAAGTCAATCATTCGCCACGGCCATGCGTCTAAGGAAGAGTGGAGGACCCTGGAGGTGTCGTGGTGGCTATTGAAAACATCAATTGTAATTGAGTTGTGGAGCATGTCACGCAGGAAGCTCAAGGCAGGTGGGTTCACGTGGGGCACAGTGTGTACAGAGTGTTCCCAACTGATTCGATTCAACGTGTGCAGGAACAGCGCTCAGAGGACAAACACTAAAGAATAGGAACACGACAACAGGAAGTCGCCGGTGCTCTCGTTTTTAGAAGTTGCCTAATACTTCTCCCTGCTCTTTCACAACATGCTCTCTGAAATGTCCTACGGGTGCGTTCAGGCATCTGCAGCTGATCATTGCTTCAAATCCAATACGCCTGGAGGGAGGAGAGCTACACGCTGTCTGTCTGTCTGTCTGTAATAATGAATTAAATGTCCAGCTCCTATTTCTGGATTATTAGCATGTTTTTTGCCTTCTGTAGTTGTTGCGAGCCGGACTGGTACCATTCCAAGTTATGTGTTGCCTCCCCCATGCGGAGACATGGATACTAGGAGGACCAGGGGGAGAGAGCTCAGGTGAACGGCAGGGTGGTGTTTAGGCTGGGCCCCCGTGCGTCGATGGCGTACCCCAGAGAGAGAGCCCCTGTTGCCAGGGCTAATCTTGACCAATAAGCCATGGGTCACTAAGTGTTTATTCAAGAGTGATTCATCCAATCAAAGTGGCTGCTGCTGCTGCTGCTGTGCTGGCAGCCTGGGTTCGCACAGCCAGTGGAGATATCATATTAAGGTTGAATTGTCCAGCAAAACATCTCGCTTCAGAGATACACATCCATGTGAATTTGTACTGAATCATTATTATGTATGACCTATAGCACTTTAAACGAGCATCTGGACGCACAAAGCCAGTGATTCACTTTGAGGAGTGATTGAGAAAATATTGTTCAGTGAGACTGTTGGGAGAAGAGGAGTCCATTATGGGTTGATCAAAAGGGAGTCAATAAGCATCTTAAAGGCTCCTCACTTCAAACATCTCTAAAAGATTCATGGTCAAGACGTAGTGGCAGAGTTCACAAACTCGTTCTTCAGGGAACACTCTGGAACCCAAAAACCCCCAAAACTAACCCTTTTACAGAAGTAGTGGGGAGGTCCAACATTCAAAATCTCCTCAGAGGACTAAAAGCAAACTCAAAGTAATAATTATTTTTTGCATGAAGGCACATGATGGGACTGAGCTGAAAAACATCATGTTTAGTTATGTTATTTTGTGATCAGCTACATTAATGAAATACATGTTTGGAGCAGCAAAACAGTGAGTTTCATTTTTATATTGTTTTGCAGAAAGCCCTGAGGATGCATTAAGTTTTTTCCACTGGCAGAGCAGCGGCAAGTCGGTTAAGTGGTTTGTTTTGAGAAATAAAGGCAGTTAAGTGTGTGCAAATGATAGTTTGAATTGGACTGTGGTGCCACAATGTTACACTTGCCATTGTTATTACACACTTACAGCATAATGTAACTGATAAAAAAAAAACTGGGGAATCATCATATTTCCTCATTATATTTGGTCAAAAGCTATTCAGCTACATTCCCTCAGTCAACATGCGCTCACCTCAGCTCAACCGTAACGCTTGCTTGAACTTCATGTCCATGTGTGAACTCCAGTGTCCAACCTCCTGACATGCATCTTAAGTAAGGAAGTATCCTTATACAGTATCTTAATCCAATCTGTCCATGCTGTTATAAGAAATGTCCATGCTGTTATAGGAAAACCTCATAACTGGAGCTCTGCAGCAATTAACAGGATTTGGGCAGCACTATTGAATGTGACCTCATAGCAAAATAGCATCTTCTTCTGTGGTTCTTGTGATGTTGTTGTCGGGGCGGGGCCGTGTCCCTGGTGGTTGGTAATGAAAAGTGACTGGAAACTGTCAAGGATTAAGGGTGTGCAAGTGTTGCGCAACAGGCTCTACCCAGTTGCACAATGAGCCGTGTGTTCCCCAGGGAATCACTGCCAGCTGCACAATGCTGCTGTGGTCTCTTCGCATCATCTGCTAAGTATCACATTTCCTTACATGTATCACATTACATTGGACAGTTTGCATTCAAAGATTACATTATTCTTACTGCATCGAGGCGCATCAACACAACCGGTCTTTAACGTTACGGGTGAATCTTCAAGCTTCTGCTTCATAATTACTTATGGTGGACATGACATGGTCAGTGCTAGTTGATGCTTCTCAATCTCACACCCAAATCAGTGATAGTACTGTAAGTAAATTAGCCTATCTGTCTTGTGAGGAAAAAAAACATTTTGTTGCCTGATATTTTCTCTCATGACTGGAATCGAATGTTTATTACATACACACCGGTCTCTTCATATTTCTATAAAGATTTGTTTTTGTTTCATAATAACCACATTAAGATGCTATCAATAATTTCCCATTGAAATAGAATACCAGTAGCTTAGTTTTTTTGACATCTCATGATAATGAAACTATCTATACAGTATAAAATACATATAATAACAGTTTGTGTTGAGTGTTGGCCTCCTGAGTGTCTCTCTCTCTCTCTTGCTTCTGTCCATATTGGTGCATCACATGCAATACAATAACTAACAATGTTGCATAATTGTGTTGTACTGTATAATATATTCTCACCGAAACATAGCCCTGAGTGGAGCTTCACAATGTATACATCTACAAAGGTAATTAAAGTATTATTCCCACCCCGTTGGACACTGGCCAAACAAAGCAGGTCTGAGCAGAGCTGTACGTGGTGGTTTTCTTCCTGGCGGAGGAATGTGATCTCTCAATCCACCCAGATCTCCTGTGGCAGACTGTGAACCGTGCGTGAACCTTGTGTCCTGGATGAGGATCATCGACCCTCGTAAGTCAGACGTGGAGCACGACTGGACCCCTCCAAGGAAAACAAGCCATCAGGCCTCGTTCATATATTTTTTCGTACATTCATCTTACATTTTGTACGTTCATCGTATGTTTGTTCTTGAGAAAAGTAGCGATGAACAAACAACGTGCGGTTGATGAATCATCTGCAGGCCCTCGATCTGTACGTATACCTCAGGTGCATCCGACGACGATGAATACCAAAATGTTTGTGGAAATGTTCGTGAGCACATTTCCGAGTCACCATGACATGAACACCCATTACTTTTACGTCCTAGAAAATAGAGTGTCTTTGATGGTGACCTCACCTCATATAGGTGTAAAAATATAAATTTAAAACCATCTGATTTTTTTAATCAATATTGCCCCTCCCCTCCCATCCACTAATAAAACTGCTTACTCTGCCTGACTCATATTCTATTGGTTTAGACTTTTGAATGAGCCCTCATTGCATTATGTTCCGCAACCAACATCCTGTTTCAACAGGAGATGCATCAAATCAAGGAAGTAAAGCTTTGTTGTTCAAAACAGAGCGCTACAAAAAGAGTCCTATACCCTCCATGGTCAGATTGCTGAATGGTCACAAATAAGAGCAATCCTGTGTTACTGTGTTTCTGGCTTTACTGTGATTTTTAGATATTGAACGAATTTTAATATTTAATATGTATTGTGCACTGCAATTCAGTTTGCTCATTTTAAACTGCCAGAGTGCATTTTGATGACACATGTATTTAAATGTGTAAATAAAGGACATATATATATATACAGAAAAGATGACTGGATTCAGGTCTCTCTATTGTAAGGACTAGTGCAGTGCCCGTTCGCCCCACTGCTATGCAGACAAATTGCTATCTACTGTAGCTAAAATAGCTTGCCAGCGCCGGGAGTCTGGATGAATTGCCAGCTATAGCTGGCTAGGCTTGAGCAGCTCACAGGAAAGAACTCACCCTAGGCAGTTACTTGCGGTCAGAAACACTGGTGGAAACGTCTCTCTACTAATTGCTGGAATCACTATACAGTGGTGAATTACAGTCTTTGTTCAGAGATAACAACTCAGGCCAGGGTATGTTTTTACCGTTTAGGCTATGTCCATTGGTTGATCCTGCTGTCAATCAAACATGTCTGTGCTCCTATTGGCTAGCTTGTGTGTGCATGCGGGCAGTTCAGTCAGAGCCCTGATGGGAGGTATGTTTGCTGCATCAACCATTGGTGCGGTCAAAGTTGTTTAACATTGAACACATGGCGAGTGCAAATTGCACCAAATTTGCACCACTTCCTCGGGTTCCCAGCAAGTGTGAAGTCGCCAAGTGTGAAGTCGATCGGACGAACAGTACTCGAGATATGCGATAAAGTTTACAGACATTAATAGAGAGAGGTCACAATAGATTGGACAAATCAGCCTCCCAGCATGCTCGGGTGTGTCTGACTCTTGCATGTGCCTCACTAACGTCGTTCACAGGAGCTCCTACAGTTGGGACACAAAGGATCACAGGGATGCGTTCAAGTGTAAGAGCATCAGTTTTCTTTTCGGTCCTTTCATAACCGACACGATACAGTACAAGTATAGTGAACAGTGTGGATTACAGTCAACGGCCTCTCGCTCTCTGTAGTCGACGTGTGATGTTATTATGTTTCCTCCCTCCTGTCGCCCGGCCATGCCCGCGACACCTCGCAGCAAACCGATCCAGACAGCGGTCACACAGTAGTCCTGGAAACCCGTCACCTGCAGGTGTCAAATTCAAGGCAGAAAGCCCTCTCGCCACCTGGCTGTTAGCCAAACAAGCCCGGTGATTTGTCTCAGGCCCGGCCCCGCCCGTTTCACGCCTCCCCAGCGCCGCCTTGTGAAACTGTTGTTTACCTCCAGCTCGGGTTTCCCTTGTAGTTCTTGTGAAACTGAAGAGATGACCTGGAATTCTATCCTTTGACCTTTTTGTGAAAGGTACTCTAGTGACGAGTCTGCACTCACATGATTGGTTTGCATTGAGACCCTCTTCCTTCCTTCCTTCCTTCCTTCCTTTACGTTCCTTCCTTTAGTTAGTTTTATTTAAAAAATTTAAAACATAAATGATCGGCTGAACATAATATCAGTCCCCATATAGGATTCAAAATTGCAGAGGATTACAAAAACAAAGCAAAGAAAAGCTATGATTACAAAGCAATGTCAGTTGTTTTTGAAATAATTCATGTACAACAAATAATTTTCTCCAAGGCTGTGCAAAAATTGGAAACATGACTTAAATATTGAATATTGTGTGTGCATCCCTGCAACTGAAACAGACGAAGAAGACAAAATAAAATCCATCCAACCTATTCTTAAACTCAGAAACAAACTGTGGTGCATCATGGCACACATCATGGCTTCATATTTCAACTCACACTTGAAACGAGCTCGACCACTATAGCCTGACCTTGAGAGGTGGGAATGTGTCATAGTTGACGCGGGGCAAACAGAGAGCAAATCTTATAGAAACATGGCGGCCCGCGCGCGCCTCTCAGTGAACACAAGAAGCTTGGCTACAGTGTTACAAGCCTGGACACTTTTGGATCCTGACGACCACAAAAAAGTGGTCGCTACATCTCCTACCAGTCCCTTTGAAAGACAAAACAATGTTTTGATGAGCCTTAAAAAAATGCACGATGTTTGGTTTATGGGTCTGTGTGCTTGGCAAAACAGAGTGAGCAGAACAAAAGGTTAAAAAGATAAACATAAAGGTCAAGCTAACTGACTGCCAGACTACAGCTGCATTGATGCAACCATATAAAAAAATCAAACCTCTCTGTCGGCGCATTCTGAAATCATTATTTACTTGTCAACATCCATTACTCGTTTTTGTTGAATTCAGTTAAACTGATATTTTGAAATTGGTTTTGGATCCCAGACTGTTTAGCATGTGTGTAAGAATTTTTTTCCAACTGTTCATGTAAATAATGATACAAGTAAGTTCTGTCAGGACTACTATAGTCAAAATAAACGTTATTAGCTATCATAATTATGCAATATTTATAGTTGGCTGTATGGCTCTGTTCTCGGAGTTCCCTGCCCTTCCATGCGCTTCCATGGAACGCGTGAGGCAGGAAGAGCAGCAGCAAAGACCCCCGGTACAGAACAGAGCAAGCAACAATGACAACACAAATGCCATTGTTTAAGTCAGACACAGCATGAAAGGAGGAGCTGGGGTGGAGGTGGGTTAAGTCAGACACAGCATGAAAGGAGGAGCTGGGGAGGAGGTGGGTTGTTTAAGTCAGACACAGCATGAAAGGAGGAGCTGGGGTGAAGGTGGGCTGTTTAAGTCAGACACAGCATGAAAGGAGGAGCTGGGGTGGAGGTGGGTTGTTTAAGTCAGACACAGCATGAGAGGAGGAGCTGGGGTGGAGGTGGGTTGTTTAAGTCAGACACAGCATGAAAGGAGGAGCTGGGGTGGAGGTGGGTTAAGTCAGACACAGCATGAAAGGAGGAGCTGGGGTGGAGGTGGGCTGTTTAAGTCACAGCATGAAAGGAGGAGCTGGGCAGGAGGTGGGCTGTTTAAGTCAGACACAGCATGAAAGGAGGAGCTGGGGAGGAGGTGGGCTGTTTAAGTCAGACACAGCATGAAAGGAGGAGCTGGGGAGGAGGTGGGCTGTTTAAGTCAGACACAGCATGAAAGGAGGAGCTGGGGTGGAGGTGGGTTGTTTAAGTCAGACACAGCATGAAAGGAGGAGCTGGGGAGGAGGTGGGCTGTTTAAGTCAGACAGCATGAAAGGAGGAGCTGGGGTGGAGGTTGGTTGTTGCCTGGTTCAGACTACACGAATTCAGCCCGATTTTAGACCGATTTGGTCGTGCGCGACAGATTTTCAGCGTCGGGCCCGAATATGACCGTCGGGGACGACGATCGGCCGTCTTCACCTCTTGTAGTGTGACATAATCAAAGACCAGCGTCGGGACCAGTCGGGACGTCTAGGACGCCTCACGACGCCCTGACGAAAATACTGGCATGTCAGTCTTTTGGACATGGTTTCGCCTAGTGTGACACCCCGGAAGACAGGTATCAGGTCCTGGGGAGACCGCTCCCCGCTCGATACAGATTTCACCCGCTCGCACTCACCGCTCCGCTCAAAAGAATAAAAGAGATAAAAAGGCCAGGGTGTTTTAATTTGCGTTTAAGCGCCTGGGCAATGGGCATTGCTCACTACAAATAACATGAGCTCAGCAGAGTCGGCTGCATGTTCGTTTCTCTTCCTTCTCGTCTCACAGCAGCTGGCAAGAAAATAGTGGGCGTGCACATGAAGTAAGTTGGAGGCTGGAGCGGACATCACAGTGCATCACAGTAGAGCCTGTCACTCATCCAAATAACGTTAATTCTGCAAGGGATATATATAGCACCTGGATTACATACATGTTTCACATAGGGTTGTGTTTGGATTTCAATGTTTTATTTTGCCCAATATTGAAATGTTTTACAATTGCATGTTGTGCTAACATAAACATTATTTCTATCTACCACTTTAGCCTATTTAGGCTGATTTGGTTGCTATTTCTTGTCAATGTAGTGGCCTCAATGCATGCTGGGAGATTTCGTTCACAGGTCCGCCCCCCCGACGACCTGTGAACTCGCTGACGACAGCAGACGACGTGATGACGGTGGCATACGATGCTCTGTCGGTGTTAAGCGAGAATACACTTGTAGTGTGGCCAGTCTCCCGACCAAGACATGTCACGAATTTATGGCAGTATGATGGCCTCGTCTGACATGGTGACATCGTGAACGACAAAAAATATCGTGTAGTCTGATCCTGGCAAGTCAGACAGCATGAGAGGAGGAGCTGGGGTGGAGGTGGGTTGTTTAAGTCAGACACAGCATGAAAGGAGGAGCTGGGGTGGAGGTGGGTTGTTTAAGTCAGACACAGCATGAAAGGAGGAGCTGGGGAGGAGGTGGGCTGTTTAAGTCAGACACAGCATGAAAGGAGGAGCTGGGGAGGAGGTGGGTTGTTTAAGTCAGACACAGCATGAAAGGAGGAGCTGGGGTGAAGGTGGGCTGTTTAAGTCAGACACAGCATGAAAGGAGGAGCTGGGGAGGAGGTGGGTTGTTTAAGTCAGACAGCATGAAAGGAGGAGCTGGGTTGCAAACGACTTGCAGAGAAAGCCGGGGGGAAAACAAGACGGAAATGAAGCAGCTTGAAATAGCGCGCTCTGTATGAGATTTGCCAATGAAAACCTAGAGGGAGGTCAGCTGATGTGGGCTGGGTTTGTCAGCTGAGCTCGACTCGGTAGCCCGCCAGAAATAACGCAATATGCTCAACTTGTCAAATGCCACTTTCACTAATTGCCGTTAAGCTGATTTAGTGAGGCTTACGTTCACAAAGCTCTGTGTAGCAAAGTTGATCAATTTAGTTTTTCAGTGCATGAGTAATGGCAAGATATGCAGATCTAAAGAGTCTGACTTCGGTAACACTTCATAATACAGCCTGTGTTTTAGAGTTTCACTCTACCTCTGACCACTCTGGAGGTCAGCGAGGAGGCGGGCGGTCAGGAAATCAGCTGGCAGCAGAAGATTGGGCTGCATCATACAGGCCGGGGGGCAGGCTATGCTGCTGGATAAGCATCCAGGCACAGGAGTGTGGGACCTGAAATGCAGGCCGGGGTTCAGCGGTAATCAACAGCTGAGGATTGGGGCAGAGAGCAGGACAGGCAGACCGCTGGAGTGCAGAGCAGGAGGCGGGCAGCTGGAGGTCTGGCTGGGCATCGGCACAGACAAGTCAACTGAGGACCTGGGAGGTCAGGGTCTGGGTTAGCAGAGAGGGCCGACTGAAGGTCAGGGGCGTCTGGCTGAATGTCAGCCACTGGGGTTGTTAGAAAGGTTCCTTGTCAGGTGCCTATTCGCAGCGAGATGGGCTGCCAAGAGGCCCAATCCAGGGCCAATCAGGCCGGCCGAGGACCTGGAGCTACCGCAAATAGGGTCATCAGGGTGGTATGACATCACAATGAGTGATGATGATGTCACAAAGCGATGACATCACCAGCAATGGCACGAGGATGAGTGACATCATCGGATACGATGACCTCCTCGGTGATGTGACATTCCCAGTGGCGATGTCTCCAGAGAGGTGACATCATCAGAGCCACGATATCACGACATCAGGAGTGATGTCATAATCACTGATGACATCATCAGTGATGTCATAGATGCTACCGTTGACAGCTGGGCAACCTGAATGTACCACTGCACTACCCGGAAGTCCTCATCTTTATGTTTTAATCCAGCATCCAGTTCCAGTCAGTTCAACTTGATATCTTTGTAACTAACCCTTAAAATAATAGTTAATTTGACATGGAATAAATTAGGTTTTTAATTGGTTTCTAATTCCATTCCTTAAATATATTACTTTAACTATATTACATTATGCAGTTAAGTTAATGTTAGACTACACAATAACTTAATGGGCCGTGCCTCCTCTACTGCATAATTAGACTGAAGCCTGCATGCTGCACAACATTTTTGTGGTTTGTTTTCACTTAATTGAGGCTGCTGGTTGCCTGGATGCAGTTCCCCAAACTGTCATTAGTCAACTAGGGAAGCATGGGTCCAGTTCTGTTTTCCTCTGAAAACAAGTCATGTTTACCATGAAAACATGTTAGGTATCCTCTCAGAAACAATCAGCTCAACAAATTGTATATAGATAGTCCCAATTCAGTTTGAATGGTCTGCATTGTTTTGCATATATTATAATATTTTTAAATATAAATCCCTTCATCATATTGTTACAAACTCCATTTATTTATCATTGATCTGTGGCTGTGGGCAACTTGAAAGTCTACTGTTAGCCAGCTGAAATTAATGGTGTATTTTTGTGATAGGCCTACACATTCTTGTGTACAATCATGAGTCTTGTCACCAAAACAAAGTAAAAACCCGAATGTAAAATCTAATGTGCCTTCATAGGTTTAACAAAATGTAGAGACACATATACAACAAATAAACATATTCAACTGTAGCCTAAGTAGCTATAATCTTATTTGCCCCAGGTTCAAATTTTAAATCAACGTGTAAACAAGAAATGTAGACCTTGGGGAAAATATAGCAAAACCCAATTGCATCCCTCATGTAGTAATGGTGATCTAATAACAATATCTACAGCATGTCTCTAATTAACATTACTCAATTTGTTCTACAGTAACACGATCATTTTCCACAAAAACAGCAGAGAACAGAGCACAATGGTCTCAGAGTGTCAGTCAGTACCAAACCACGGCTTCATTAAAAGCACAACATCTACTCCGTGAGTGACACTCCCTCTTTTCCACTTCACACCAGCATTACCCGACCTAACCCCTGAAGCACACATTCAGCAAGTGTCAGACAAAACCAAAACCAAGTCACGTGGTGAGTCCCAGAGCGCCGCAGAGGAGGGGGAAGACATCCAGCACTCCAGCTCAGACCAGGGGAGGAGGGGAGGACATATCTTCTCAGCGCCAGTTAGAAATTTCAAATGCCCATCTGCCTGACATTAACACAGGTTACACATTAACCTAGTTTTCGAACCGTTCCAGCCTTGCTTTCTATTTGTTCCTTCACCTGTTTTCAAGGGCAGATTTCCCCCCCCTTTGAGAACATGTAATTCACAGAGCTATAAATCACAAGTTGTTGAAGAGACCAAAGGAAGGTAGAAGGCCAAACAGCACTCATATTCCTCGCGTGCTTTAGTGAGAAGATAATGCACCACCTCATCTGTTGACTCCCCCCTGAACACTGAAAGGAATAAACACTATGTATGGAATGTGAAAGCCCACAACTGAACCTATGGGGACTTCTCTGGGCTTCTTCGCCTGCACTGTGAATGCTTTTTTTCTTCCAGTATTGATCCTTTATAAAAGAAGTCTTCTCACAATAGCAACAGCTGGGCACCCAGCCTGAATACTGCCAGGCTGACGTTAGGCTGATCTCCTGGCTATACCTCCAGTCCTCTCTGCATGGCCTGAACATTGCTACTATGCAGCGAGTTCTATGATTGACTCTGTGGACTCGGTGCTGCTCCAAACGCAACGCTTCAAGATGGGTTAAGGTCAAGAGAGGATCTCTGGCATGAGCATGCATGGAATGCTTTCCTCCGGTTGCCAGGAGGCTGTTGAACCTGACAGTGTTTGCCGTGGAAGACGAGGCACTCTGTCAGCGCTCGTGCTTACACGGGACTAAGAGAGTAAAGGTGGAAATGTCAGAAGTCAAGCGGAGGAGGCACTGGGGGACTGCTATGCTTAATATGGAGCTCAAATATCGCTCACCAGTCACGTGACATCGTGACTTCACATTTGGTTCCAGTAGAGTATTTGCCCCCTCATTTTTCCCAGTCACATTTTGAGCAATCCTTATCGAAAGAGTTTTATGCCTGGAATCAAGCCAACCGGTCTTCCAAAGAATCGTGAGCATAAAACATTTGATTCAGAGTTGGAAAAGAACATTGAAAAACGTGCAGGGTACAAGACTGTGCACATATTATATTGTAAGAGTGAAGAAACTACTCAATCCCATAATCCATTCTGGCATTTCCGGCCAATCAGATTAGTGGATGGTTGCGCATCAGAGACTTTCAGGGAGAGCGCTCTGAGCGGCAGTGGGCGGGACCAGCAGTCTGAGCGGCCTGCCATTAGCTCAATGGCTAACGTGATCGTAGACGCATTTCGGTGCATTATTAGCGAACAAACCGGGGAACGGATTTCAAACCGATATACTGTATAATGTTGAAAGCAGCGTGACTCATAATGGTTAACCTAATATAGTTTCAGTCACTCAGTGGTGGTTTTAGCTCTTTTATTTAGCAAGCTGTGACCTACATCCATAGTAGCCTAGCCAACAGCCAGAGAGAGAAATGAGTGCCGGCCACCAATCACAGACGACTCTGCAGTGAGCTTCACCAATCAAAGACGTTAATATTACATTGTCGAATTGTGGGTAGTGTAGTACTTCTCCATGACAACGAATACAAGATGTTTTATAATAAACAAGGATGATATCTTATAGATTTGTGGCTTCTGTCAGTCTGTCACTGACTTGAAGTTACACCATTGGTCGGCCAGAGCAAGGTGCAGCCATAGGTTTTGGTCTTGTTCCCAAAAGCTGTAAACCCCTCTTTATTTCTTCTAGAAGTGCACACACTGTATTTGAACTGTGCCAACAGCTTGATTTTGTACAACTGAAAAAAAAATGCATTGACTCGTGATATGAATGTGGTTTATTTGGACGAAAAGAGAAAAGTTATCGATAGCTAAAAGGGCAAGTTAGTTTACCTAGTTACCTAATGCTGGTCTGAACTTTGACTGACGATAAGAGCTATAAATATCCGTTGAAGTATTTGTTGTGTAACCTCCATGTGAACAATTAAGCTTGTCTACAGAGCTCTGTATCCCCACTCTCCCTCATCGGCATGCAGCCCTCTGGCATCTTTAGTAGCATCATCCTGTATCCAACTCTGCTCAGATGTGCTGATCGGCACGGCCATGTTTCACTACCGTATACCAGAATGGGACTAGATGATCCTCTACCTACTTTACAGGTCAGGGACTTATCTACTGTATTTCTCACATCGCATCCAGATTAGCTGTTGATTAGTGTGTCGGTCATACAGGCTGGCACCTAGACAAAGACCAAATAGTATTAAATGCCTACTTTCTATGAGCCTAATCTTCTAAACTTAAAGGGACAATCAGCAGTGCGTTTGGCCAGTTACGTTTTGGGAATATTCACTTTTGTTATTGAGTAGATGGACTTTTTTCTGGCGACATCTGAACCCATTATTGTAACTCAAAATACAGGTGTTTCTGCAGTGTCTACAAATGTCACAAATACAAACAAACCGTTGGCAGCCTCCAACTCGACGTGGAAAAATCGTGTTCAGCGATCACGTACAGGCAGCCCTTGTATCAAAATCTGCAATAATGAAAAAGGTGAAGAAATATAATATGGAATAAATCACTACATAAACAAGGCCAGCGGTGCAGCAACACGTTTCAACAGAGGGCGCTTCACTACAGTCACAGCTGGGGCCATTGAGGCATATAGGGAGACATGCAAGGTCACATGAATTGTTGTGTTGAAAGTCATAATAGCTGCTCACCACAGTCTGGTGAAATTCACAAGTTACCGATTTGATGTTTGCTATCCTTTTAACCCTAATTACTTGAAGGTTTTGCTCTGTTAACTACTCTTTACATTCCCCAAAAAATGAATAATCAAAAATAAATCAATCAATCAATCAATCAATCAATCAATCAATCGATCGATCGATCGATCGATAGATAGATAGATAGATAGATAGATAAATACTACAGAAGAAAACAGGAAACAATTTAATTGCAGCAGGGCTAAATTAGATGCCCCCTGTCGCCTAGTACATGTTACAAACACTAATGCAACTTTAGCCTAAACTACATCACCCCAAACATGCACGTCCATAATGAGAGCATTGATCTCATAAACGTACTGTATACATTATGTAAACAAGTGACAGACATAAGTCCAATAGGAGCCGCAGCTTGTTTATCTGGCTGCCTGAACCTGTGGACACCCAGGAGCACCCACAGACAAACGGTGTTTACATGATGTGGATTGGTTTACATGAACTGATACTTCCTTGAAAATCTGGATGCATTGGGTTCATGGGATCAGCTCTGTCACATGGTACGCAGCTTTAGCACGTGGGGAGGCTGTCCAGTACAACAGAGGGGTCAGAGGGGTCACAAAGGGTTCATTAAGGTTATTTTCTAACACTGAAATAATTCAAGAGGGATGTTTCACGACGTTTCCAGTTGATCAGTTGTATTTTCTTCCAGTTCAGGGACATTTCAAAAGGGAGAAAAAAATATTTTTCTTTCAATCACGTCCTTCTATATACCGTAAATTCCGGACTATAAGCCGCACCGGTGTATAAGCCGCACCTGCAAAGTTGACTATTTTTTTCTTATATAAGCCGCACCGGACTATAAGCCGCGGGTGTTTTAATGGTATTTTTTTTTTGTTTTTTTTTGTTTTAATGTTTAATTACCATATGTAAGGGTTCATGCACAGAGGGGATTGTCGGGAAAGAGATGGCTGTTTGAGGAAGCTCCCATTTATTAACATTTCAACAAAACAACATAACACAACACCACCTGTGTTGTTTTTTACAGTGCACACAGTGTCATACAGTGTCATACAGTGTGGTGAAAAGAGGGCAAGAGAGGAAATTAAAACTTATTATAGTTATATAGGATTTATAGTTAGAAAGAGTGCTAAAAAAGAGAGATTTTTTTTTTTTTTTTTTTTTTAATCCATAGATAAGCCGCACCGTTATATAAGCCGCAGGGGCCAAAAAAGGCCAAAAAACGGGGAAAAAGGTGCGGCTTATAGTCCGGAATTTACGGTAGTCCCATATCAGTGCTCTTTCTTCATTGTTCACAAAATGTTGAGTAAGCACAAAGAACAGCAGGCTACTTTCCCCCTAGCCTGGGTCAGAGCCTGGGTGAACCCAGCCTTCAACGTGACGTCACAGATGTCTGTAACGTAAGTTTCGTGACTGATGGTACATGGAGGCTGGTTTTACCCAGGCTAACTTTCCCCATCACCCAAACCCACTGTTCGTATTTCAGTCACACAGAACTGGAGAGAGGAGTGACGAGTTAGCGAAGTTAGTCCCCTGTTGCTATGCAGTAATAAAGGAAGGAAGGAAGGAAGGAAGGAAGGAACGCGCACACACAGATATTTGAAGATGATTTGTGCAAAAAAAAGAAAAAAGAAATATCTAGGCCTATATAGTATATTCCATGAATCCAGGATAACCTAGTCCTTTATAGTATTTGCACAGCATACACACACTCCTTTTCTTCAACCCTGCTTCACCTGCTGTTCCACACCGGCTCCTGGGAGCTGCCCGGTGCGACCACAGCCTTCTCCTGCTGCCCGTGCTCAAGGACACCTCTGCTGCTAGTTGTTAAGGGTAGAAAGCATTACTCCTTCATCTTCCCCACCCAGAGACTTTCCCAGCTGCTCTGACTCCATCGTAAATTACATGATCTAAATCTTTGGCGAGGTTCTCCGGATCGCCTCGGCTACATTCCTCGTCCTCACCCGGCCTGGTCGGTCGCCCCCCTCTCTCTCCTCTGGCCTTCCGCCTCCACACCTCCCCCTGAGGCTTCCCTGGCCGCCGTTCCAAGGTAACAAGTGTAACACTACAGGAGAAACCATCATGGTATTAAAATGTCCTTCTAACATTGATTTCCCCTGTTTCTTGCCTGCCTCACATTCCATTTTGTCGAGGTATGCAACAACAAACTCACGTTTTGCTTCCAAGTAATTTAATTACTTTCAGAACTATGAATGTCTGAGTGCTTTTCAGCGGTCAATACAACAATACAACACAACACAGAGACCATCAATCAAGTCAAAGTAAGCGTGGAAAAGAATGTTTTTGAAAGTGTATTTAAGGAGGACACTGTTGTTGGCCAGCCAGATCCCGTCAGGCAGGTCGGTCCAGAGACGCCCTGATGGAGAACGCTCCATCACCCTCAGGGGACAGTCGCACTCATGTTGTGTCCATTGAGTCATTCAACTCAATTCAAACGACAGGTGTCCGTTGTCAGGGACTATGATGCGTCCGTAGCCATCAGATTTTGACAGAGGCATTTTCCCCACTTCTTAATGTATTACTTTTAACAGATTAGCAAGTCGGGGATCTGGCTAACGGTACAGAAGACATATTGGCCATTCCTCACTCTATAAAGAGTGCTATGAAGAGTTGAAACAGAGTAAATCCGAAAAGTAAGTAGATTTACAGTGTGACACGACAGATGGAGAACAGATCAAGGATGGATATTTTCCTCCTGTCCACTGGTGTCATTTCAGGACACCTAGTGCTGTTATGTTAACAGAGAGAGGCAGGATCCCACGGGAGGTTTCAGTGTGGGCTCATCGCATGCTTATGGCTTTGTTTGACTTGACAGCGCCAATGTGCCCTGATTTAGCCTTGTATGGTCTTTCCAAGGTTTAATCTGTCTCAATCATTTTTTCCACTGAGCAAACGAACATCTGCGAGCCGGCGTCACCGTGCTTTAGAATTGGCGATAATATCCTCGTATCGTTTTTTTCATCTTTCATCATCTTCCACAGACACAGTTTACACAGGGAGCCAGAATTGGGAACATGACCTCTGCTGAGGCCGGGAGTTTGCATCATCTCACCTGCTGCGAGATAGCACGAGAGCATTTCGGTTCTCAACATTTGTGCCTTTGTTTGACCTCATTTTGTATTTGCAGCTCATCTCATGGTGCACCCAGGGTTTGTGCCACTTCTTTTCCCAAACAGGCTGGAAGTGCAGGTTGAGTTTTGGAGACGGCGCACTGAGCAACACGTATGACAAAGGCAGTGACATCACACAGGTGACATCACACCAGGTCGCCGCTGTTATACGCAGTCGACAACCTCGCGGTCTCTGAAGCCATTCTTCTGATCAGTCGTCACCAGGCGTTTCTTTGATTTGTACATGGCATAAGTAACACCCTCAAACACGCATGGCAGCACACAAATGACACAACTGCATTTCATGCGACACACGATCCTAAAGGCCTTAAGGCAGCAAAGCAACCATTCAGGTTTCCCCTTTAAGCATGTTCTTTAAGGCCATTTCATGAGGACATGACCTGAAGACAGAAAAAGTTGTAATTCATTGAAGACCAAAAGGATTCTTCTACACAGATCCTCTGTGATTAGATGTATCATTGAGATACTTTGATTCAGATTTTTGGTGGATAGATTGATGCTTGCTGTTGACCGGCCTATCTTCAGCACTCGTACTCTCAGACACTCTCAGTGCACACAGGCCATTCATGACTTGCTTCACGGGTATGAAGACACATTTGCTCTGGTGAATTCCTACCTGTGATTCTTTCTGTTTTTAGACGATCCGGGAGGGAACAGCAACACACTGTGAATTCCTTACCAGGCTCAAAGTCTCTGTGCACCTGTATCAACAGCAAGGAGGAAAGAGAGCGGTGTGTTGATTTAAACGTATGAATATTACCAACACAATGTCAATAAAGGAGGAATACAAAACACTTCCTCTTAACAGCCTGTAACAGAACTAGATATCACAAGTCCTCTGTGAGGGGAAACTTCATGACATGCAGATATGAAACCTAAACCTGAAGTACATACTGTACCACCACACCATGGGACCTGGAAATTACATTTTCACACGTCACGTTTCGATATCCTAAAATATGCATGCGAGAACGCTGCCTGCCCTGTCTGCCTTTGAGTCGGTGCCATCTCCTGTTACTTATTGTGTATTTGTTTTGTCAAAACAAATTGCTTTCATTTTAAGTTGTCATGTTGTATTTCAGGTTGGAACACTCACGTTGAATGCAAAATAACCTCCGTTTTGATTACGAACAGAGACCCCTATTCTCTGCCTGAACCTAGGGCAGCATAACGCTTCTATCCTGTTAAAACCAGATAACTCTTTCTTGTGTCTGATTTTTTTTGGGGGTGTTCTGAAAATTTAAAAATTATATATATATATATATATATATATATATATATATATATATATATATATATATATATATATATATATATATATATATATATAAATTTATATTTTCACGTTTTCACAGAGGGTTGAGAAACTTCCCGGACATCTTGGGCTGATGAAACCGAGGGAAATCCACAGTCAAAAATGCATTGTGATGATCAAGCGAAAAACAAAGCTGTTTTTCTTCTTCTGTTTCATTTCTGAAAAGTTGACATTCTAGACATACAGGGTTTTCTCCTTACAGCGATATGCAGTCTGACACCACAGTATAGGTAGCCTGGTAAACCTGCCGGTCACGTGACCGCTGACGGGCTGGTTTACAGGCTACACAGTATAGGCTCCAGTGTGTATGAAGGTCATCTGAGGACTCAGAGGGAAGGATCGATGGCTTTCTAAATGAAGTGCACATGGTCTGCATACCATTGCGTTTAATCGTATACTTATGTCCCTTTAGGGAGCATGAACGCAACGTGAAGTTCACTATGTATAACTCACAGCATCTATCTACTTACTATATTGAGCGTTTCGTGGCGTGAGTTCAATGTCTAACTCAACAACAGCTGTTGAAAAAATGACACTGACCTTTGTGCTATAGATGATTAATAAGACTGTTATTTTTAAGCACACCAGAATATTTTTTACACCTTTTGTTCATAAAGAAAAAGGCACGGTTCATGTTTTCGGCCTTTCTGTTCTGGAGCTGCTGTGATGAATAATACAGGAACAATAAGACCTCGCAATATTTGTATCCCTCAACTTCAAGTGCACGTTACTTGAACGAACACTTTTCCTTCTCGTGCTGTCCATGAAGACCCGAGCGAGTGTTTTTCCACAGTCGTATTTTACTAACATCACCTTTGACCCCTGTCAGGCAACCATGTGCCTGGGTCATGTTTTGGGACAGGCACGTTGATATCCGTCTGTGTCTGGGCCCGGGTCAGGGGAGTTCATGAGTGGGGGTGGGGGATATTGCTTGTTAACACATAGCACACCGCACTCTTTAAACAACCCGGCAGCGCAAGAGGAACGCCAGCAGATTCGTTTCATGGTTTACTGGTGAAATCACATGGAGTGTTGTTTCCATGACATGCAATCTAGAAATAGGCCGTGCCGAAAACAAGCCCGATTGATTTATGGTGGAACAAAACAAAACAGGCACACATAATCACAAACAAAGAAATGTAGTTTTCTTATTCAATATCCTCGTGCTTTTAGATGGCCTACTTTGAAGTCAAGTGAAGTTGGAAGTTCAAAAACACTCTGTGACCAGCAGCTTTTAGAAGGTGGAGGGACTTTGTATTTCTCAGTTTGTGATGTGGCATCATCAGAGCTTTCCTCGCACGTCGACACACCGAACACACATTATGTACAATCGTAATCATTTCTGCAAAATGAGCAAGAAGCAGCATGTTTCTGCACATAGTTTCTTGAAGGTGCAGAAGTCAGAGCCACAGCAGTCGGCTTGTTTCAGATCTGACGGAGCTTTTCTGATAATCCTCTGCAGCAAACCTCTTGTCAGTTATGTGAGGTTTAAGATGCCGCACTGATATCAGAGACGAAAAGACACACCGATCGCATCTATAATCACATCGGCCCGGATCTGTGACGATGAATGAGGTAAATAAACATCTAAACTGGTACTACTACTAAACTTTAATTTCTGACAAGTCTCTATTATCAACCGACTGGATGAGATAATGCCTCTCTCATCATGCCTTTCTCATCAATTGGACCAGAAAGCACCTCTTGTTTCAAAAGGATGTGAAGATGAACAAAACCACAGAAACTCAAGCCACTAAAGATAACCACAGGGGAAAAACATCTAAAGTGAAACACACGATGAACTAGAAATAGACCTCTTGGTTGCCATAGCCACCTGAACGGCTGTAGTTTAAACCTGCCTAGCTGGACTGCAGCAGTTACTGTTTTCATGTGTAAAGATCTAATGAGTTTATCTTCTCTGCCGCCTATATTCTTTACTGTTTATTGCAGTTTTTCCAAATACTTATTTTGCACTATTTCGGATGTGGATGAGACAGGGGTGGTGAATTATTAATAACATAATATTGGCACCCTACAACATTATCACATTCAAATTATTCATTTAATAATTCATGATAATATGAATGTCATTTCTCACTGTAATGGGTGTGTTTAATGTTGGAAAGTACATTACAATGTGGCCTATGTATTATAATGTGCTATTTTATAGCCATGTCCCCACCCGGATGATGTCACTTGCAAGATCCAAACTGTCATTCAGATTTACTGGAAGGAGAATCATCTGGCTTGATGGTAAAAACTAATGCATGCAGTGCTGATATGAGTAACCTGCTAAATACAGCCAAGTGTTAGACAGGAGTACTGTTGAGCAGGTTCTCAAAGTGGGATCCAGGGACCGCCAGGGGTCCTTGAGGGTGTTCCTGGGGGTCCCCAACAAAAGGGGGAATCATTTATGTTCATTATAATTCCATCCATATGTAACACAATGACAGAATGCATGGCTATTTTGGCCATGTGTTTCATACACTTTCTGTAATGACTATTTAATAAAACATCTAAATGCAAAACAAACAAACAAAAAACACAGATGGGAGACCCTGGGACAAAATGTTGTCGAATGGGGGTCTGTGGTCTAATTTGTGTCAGTTTAGGGGTCGAAAGGTTGAGAACCACTGCTGTGGAGAATGTGAATTAAGATACTGTAGATCAGAGTTGAGACACAAGTGGAAACAACAAACGCGTCAGTTCATTGAAAAAAAAAATCATTTCCGTCACTACCATAAGGTTCAGAGCTGTACGGGCTGCTGCGGCCCTCGATGAAATCACAAATAGCCCAGTGTTTCACAGCTACTATTCTCTCTTCTATGCTCTTCTTCTGTCACTGCGTCCTATGACTGTATGTCTCCCCAGTGAGGAGTTGTACCTGTCCAACTGAACTGGACAGAAGGCCTGGCTGATTCTTAAGCTTACTGTAGGTCACTAGAGAAAATTAAAGTGATGCTGCTGGGAGGTAATTCTATCTAGCCAAAATAAAATAGAGAGCTGGTTTGTTTTACCATAGTACTGAATCGTTGCATCTTCCTGTTTTGACTGGGATAGAGTGCGTTATACTGTGTAGAAATGCTCACTCAAACTGAACCACATCCCAAAACAGATGATTCACTGGGAGTATCCACCCCTTTGCTTGCCCTTGGAGGTAATAAATTGAGGTTTTCTTTCCAAGAAGGAATTGCGTAAACGCCGTAAAGTTATGAGAGCATAATAGTAATGTGATGTAATGTGATGTAACGCCATGTTGAAAACCTGGATCAGCATATTCCTAGATGCTTTTTCTAACTGGGAAGCTCGACAGGTTAGAGACACATGCCTGGCCTATATGATGTCAACAGTCCTTCTATGTAGTTATTGAAGACTTGTCGTGACTAGCAATGTGATGTGAGAAGCGGAAGTGGTTGAGAGTAGAAACACAGACAGCCTGAGGTGAGGACCTGAGGATCAGGATGTGCCATCATTGACCAGTGAGGAGAGAGGGCAACTAGCCTACAAGGGGTTTTAGAGTTTAGGATGGTCTTAGTGGTGTCTGACACAGCCACACAAACTGTAATGTAAAAACTTGTTTAAAAAAAAATTAGAAAAAGGTTGATTTCTTCATAACAGTCATGTCAGACCTCATGTCATGCACAGCCTGTCTAATTTACAATCAAGTGTGGCCTACTCTATTAATTAACACATGGTGGCAATTATAGAAATTAATTCCCTCTAAAACGCCTATTAAAACTGCCATGGCAGGCTTATACAAAGAATCTTATAGGCTACTCAATGCAATGCTGCAGCCAATAAAAATAATGCAATGAAATAAACATAGATCTACAGTATACTCAAAACAGCATCATTTGACACCAGAGGAGACAAGTACTTTCCACCCAACTATGATCCTATGTGTCTTCTGATTGCTGACTACTAGAGCTCTAGTAGTCAGCAATCAGCCGTCTGATGATGAAGCGTCATCTGAAAGACCCAGCAAAACAAAAACACGAGCCAAACAAAATTCACATGCATAAAAAGCATAGTCCAACGCATGCAGCAGCCGCAAAACGATGCAGAAATCCCGGTATGAATGCAGGATTAACATGATTTATTTCTCGTTTCACCGCAGCGCCCATACACAGACAGGTTTACCCCGAAAACACGCTGTAATTCTCCATGGTATATATAACTCGGTCAGGTGACCTTGTCTTTGGACGCATCTACCCGAACAGGGGGATCATCCCAACTAGAGACATACAATGAATAGTTAAAATCCCCACAGAGTTTATACGAAAACTACAATGTTGTTTAGATACCAGTGCTTCTTCATTGCTGACATGTGAAGCCATATTCCATATTTAGGGAAACACACATGACCCGGGGCAGACAGGGGCTGCTCCCCCCCCCCGTCCTAGGTGAAATGGTACGGTCCTCTGCTGAAATTCCGAGAATTAAGCCGCTGTGTTTCTTAGAACTGGATTCTCAGAACTGGTGATGCACAGAGTTTCGAGGAAACTTTTACAAGGTGACTTTTTTTCTCTTTCTGCCATTTCTCAGTATTCGCAGCATTATGTAATAAGTATTGCGAAATATGGACGCGCATGTGGCCGCCTCGGCTACTCGAGGCTGGATTATTAAATATTTTGTTATTCCTTTTTATAACATTATAATAACTGTTACATGTGAATTCTTAGATGTCACTGTTGTCTAGCCTAGATGTTGGTTTTGACAGCTGCACTGTCTGACTGTCTGTGGCTTGGAAGAGCGCTTAACTTTTATAGTCCGGTTTAATTTTCGTGTCTGGCATTTTTTAATGTAGAATAATGCTGCTGTTAGACTACTGAGTGGAGATTTAGCACGGTTTAGTGCGTGAACCTGACCTAGGCTGCGGGTTTGCTGGCTCAATGTTTAACCTAGGCCAACAGCTAATTTACTGGGTAGTATTTACTGAACTATTGGTCAAGTTCTGCCTGCTATCAGTGCCGTGCAAAGCCGCGCAACAGGACTGCCTGGCCTGTCTACTGTGTCTAGTCTTCTTTTCGCCTGGCCCCTGCGCATTTGGTTGTCTCGCAAGGATGTCAATTTTACCAAGGCATCGCCGATATATTTTAAACGATCTAACCCCCCCAATAATACCTAATTTTAGTCGAATCCTCTGCGTCGCAGTCGCACCCAGCCGCGAAAGCTAATATGCTAATTCTAAACTTGAACGGACTTGTGACGGCCCTGTTCAGTGGCAGAGAAAGTTCAAGCAGCATCAAAAACATTTCAAATCACATCTTACGAAAGGCACCTCGTTACATTAGTTTAATATTTCAGGGTTATAAATAACTTGACGGGCTAGTAAATGTGAACGGGGGTAAATAAGATGTGTTCTGCTTATATCGGGGAACAGGAAACCTCTTGGTGTGCTGCTGGCAACATAATCTGTGCAGCCAGTACGGAATGTGCTTTGCCAAACACGTTTACAACCGACAGCCAGGACTCAACAGTGTTGAGTTTGGTCGAGTAGTGTAGTCATGATGAACCTAACCCATTACCAAGCGGATTGATAATAATGTTACTGTAAAATGTTGACGTTAGTTCACACCAGGGACCGAATTTCAGATGTCAGCAAATGTGGGTTTCCCATGTGCTTGTGTATAATTTGTAATTTAATGTCTGTCTGAGCTGTTGCCGCCTAACGTTACAGATGTAGACTAATCTAAACGTTATAAGATCGTAATAGCCTATGCTGCCCCCTGTTTTCACACAGACCATCAGTGTTTTTAATAACTTATGTTAATAATATTAATTGTAAGTAATTATCGTTAAGGCCCCATAAACCCAGATTGTCATAAGTCAAATTTGACTGAATTGGTTCACTGGTGTAATGGCGCCGCCTGTTGATGAAACACTCTCTCTCACACACACTTGCCAGGTTAAAAGCCAATTTTGATTGTAAACCCAGCATGCATGTGTTGCTATATGAGAAACTGGGATGATCAAAGCAACGCAGCCTTGTGTGTGTGTGTGTGTGTGTGTGTGTGTGTGTGTGTGTGTGTGTGTGTGTGCGCGTGCGTGCGTGCGCGCACCTTGTGTGTGTAGCTTGTGCAATATGATTTCCCCAGTCTTTGAGTAACCATTTACAGTCAGGATGTAGTGGAGGGTTGACTGACTCAGCACTGTAAAACACAATTTACCCATCTTTTTAGGCTGACATATGTCTTCATGATGGAAATTAAATTCATAGTATCATATTATCATAGTATCATATTAAGTAATATCAAATAGATATACTGTACGTTATTTATTTAGTTGTTTTTTTGCCTCATGATGGTGGCCAGCTGGAGGTCACGGTGTGCCTATTTATTTATCACACTCCATCAGTGTAGCCCTATGTATGAGTGCCTCTGTGTGGTGTAGGGATGGGTCTGTGTTTGAGCTGTGGCTATGGTGTGAACCAACTCTTTCATACGTTTTGCTCTGGCTCAGATTGTGACAGCATGGACACAGCTGCAGATGGCTGCATACAGTTCACACGCCACGCAGGCGACGTCCTGCTCAACTTCAACCGCCTGCGCAGCAGGGACATCCTGACCGATGTCACCATCCAGGTGGACGGACAGCGATTCCGCGCTCACAAGACAATCCTGGTGGCCTGCAGGTACGCTCCAAAACCATTGAAATGTTGCATTGAATTCACCACAAATTGACAAAATAACGGCACCATCCATGATTCATCAGGAATTGCCCCTAGAATTTTAGTTGAGAGAAGCAGGTTTGGAGGTTTTGGTGACAAGTGCTGGTAAATGAAGGGACATTGCCTTATTTGAGGGCTTAGTGAATTGACGCACCAAACACACCTGCAGGTGAAGAGTTGGTTTGAACTAAATTGGATTAACGAAATGGATTGTTTGACCTAATTTCATGCCTGTCCCAAATAAATATGGATGCTTTTCATCTGTCTCTGTGTAACACAACACTCGCCTCTCTTTCTTGTTTACAGTGGCTTCTTTTACTCCATTTTCATGGATCCTGAGAACGCAAACCTTAGTGCCATCAGCTTGGACCCCAAAGTGGACGCCAAGGGTTTGTCCATCCTGCTGGACTTCATGTACAGCTCCCGTCTCAACCTTAAGGACAGTCTGGTCCTGGCCACCATGAGCGCAGCACTCTACCTCCAGATGGAACATGTGGTCGACACCTGCCACAGGTTCATCAAGTCCAGGTAGGGGAGCAAAGAAACCGTGATAATGAATTCACTGCTATCGACATAAATAGATCTGAATGCGAATTTATCATTTTCATTGGATGTGCTTCTCCAGGCAGGAGTCTCTGAATATGCAGATCGAAGAGGTACAGAACAACTCGGTGCATCTGTCTGAGGACATTTCTGCTGTGAGGCCCGTTGATGAAAAAGAGTCAAACTTTAGAGCCCACCACCTGTCGACCTCCTCCCCTCTCCAGGAGTGCAGGGCTTATCTCCCCAGTGTTTTCAGCGGCATCAACACTTCAGGCTCCTATCACGTTTACGGACAGCTGCACGTCCCTGTTGGGAAGCCGGAGGACGCCCATAATAAGGTCGGCGCCCTCCCCCGAGGAGGTGCTTTATCTCAGACACTCTGCACTCAGGTACCCGGGGCCGGCGCCAACCTGGCTCACACAGAGTCCACCGCCATCATCCACCACCCGGTGCCATCCCACCCCAACTTCCCCACCACCACCATCATCCGACCTCTGCCTAGCTCCGCCTGCCAAACAGGGGCCCACGGGAGCCTTCAAGGGCCTGGCTCCCCTATGGAGGAAGAGGCCGTGCAGCACCCGCAAACCAGCTGCCTGGGTTCGACCCCGGGCTTCGGTAAAGGCGTCATCTGTAGCCCGCAGAGCCCGCTCAGGTCCGACTGCCAGCCCAACTCGCCCACCGAGTCCAGCAGCAGCAGAAACGCCAGCCTGATTCTCAAACAGCCTTCTGGCTGCTCAGAGGAAGCCAAGGCCCACAACTGGAAGAAGTACAAGTTCATCGTTTTGAACCAGACTTCTGAGGAGAGCGACAAGGAGGCTCAGGGAGGCAGTGC
The DNA here is from genome assembly GCF_964638095.1 of Poromitra crassiceps. Classification (NCBI taxonomy): domain Eukaryota; kingdom Metazoa; phylum Chordata; class Actinopteri; order Beryciformes; family Melamphaidae; genus Poromitra; species Poromitra crassiceps. The sequence goes on from NC_139639.1 coordinate 14,591,060, forward strand.
CGAAGCTGGCGCCCTGTCCCCGACACCAAGCACCTGCAAGACCGACGGGTCAGGGGGACACAGTGAGCCGGACGAGCACAGAGAAGAAATGCCCATGACTCCGATCGCTCGCCACACCAGCAGCAGGTGAAACTGACACAACTAACAGCAAAATACAACTTGGAAGTCTGTTTGTGCAAATGAAGTGTTTCATAAAGGGACAGTTCACCCCAAAATCAACAATACACATTTTCCCTCTTATCTGTAGTGCTATTTATCCGCTAAGATCGTTTTGGTGTGAGTTGTGTGAGTTTTGGAGATATCGGCCGTACATGTCTGTAACTCATGCAACTCACATGAAAACGATCTATGTGGACAAATAGCACTACAGGTAAGAGGGAAAATATGTATTTTGATTTGGGCGTGGACTGTCCCTGAAGTGCTTTAATGGAAGGAATCTTTCTTATTGGAATGTCCATAACTTCACATTAACTCTGTGGTCTTCTGTTCTCCGCGTAGCCACCTCAGATGCTCCTCGTGTGGCTGTGACAGCCCTCGGTGCCTGGAGATGGGCTCCCTCTCTCCTGGTTCATACAGCGGGGAGGAAAGTACCAAACTACACTCCGAGTACTCCACCTCCAGCTGTGGTGAGTGTCCTCCTTGAGACCATAATCAACATACCGGCAGTATTAGTCTATTGATAGTATTCTGTTACATCACCACACGGCCATCTTGGTAGGAAAATAGCAGGTGATTGTAATCAATTAACAGGTGACTACAATCAAGCGACACAACCAGCCAATGAGCTGTGTGTATTGTAGCGCCATATTGGTAGGAAAATGCTTGTGACGTCATGGGAATACTATGAATAGGTACTTCATTGCCAGTAATTCAGCGGGTTTATTTGAGCAGGGGAAAAATCCCACAGAGGCGTACTGACTGAATGCACAATTGGATGTGGCCATTGAGTGAAACTCTTTCGCTTCCTTCCACAGAAAGCAACAACTACTTCTGCAATGGGTGCGACTCCAAATTCACAGAGGAAGATTCCCTGAAAGACCACATGCTCCAGGTCCACAGCGACAAGCCATACAAGTGTGACTGCTGCCAGGCCGCCTTCCGCTACAAAGGCAACCTGGCCAGCCACAAGACCGTTCACACTGGTGAGACAAACAACATCCGATAAGACCGGCCACTATAACCTTTACATGAGGCTTTGTGGATGTCAGGGTCTCATTGTGCACCCTGCTCATGTCACATTGCAGGTTCGAAGCCGTACCACTGCAACATCTGCGGCGCTCAGTTCAACCGACCAGCCAACCTCAAGACCCACACCCGCATCCACTCAGGAGAGAAGCCGTACAAGTGTGAGACGTGCGGCTCCCGATTCGTCCAGGTGAGCTGCGCAGAGGTGTCGATATTGATGGAGTCGGAAACAAAACAGCCAAACGTAACACTTACACCACAGATTCTCCCTATAGAGTAGTTGATCTCATTCATTTCTGGAGTATCTTGCTGCATACATTTGCATATCAATGAGGGAGAAAATATTTTCTTGAAACTTCTTTAACTCTTTAATAGAGTTCATATTAATACCACCCATGTTATGTGAAGACAAGTGAGTTGGCAGAGACATAATAATTAATTGATTGGATTTATATAGCGCCTTTTTAGATACTCAAAGCGCTTCACACATCAGGGGAGGGAACTCAACTGATCCACCACCGATGTGTAGCACCCACCTGGGTGATCATGGCAGCCAGTTTGCGCCAGAACGCTCACCACACATCAGCTATCATGGTGGAGAGTTGAGGACTGAATGTGCCAATTAAGTAACGAGGGATGATTAGGTGGCCATGATTGAAGGAAGGTCTGTTTGGGAATTTAGCCAGGGCACCGGGGTTACACCCCACAGGGCACCGGGGTTACACCCCACAGGGCACCGGGGTTACACCCCACAGGGCACCGGGGTTATACCCCTAGTCCTGCGAAGAGTGCAGATGGGATCTTTATTGACCACAGAGAGTCAGGATCACGGTTTAACATCTCATCCGAAGGACGGTGCTCACTCACAGGACAGAGTCCCTGTCTCCGCCCTGGGGCATTGGGGAGATTATTCATCAGATCAGATTATTCATCAGACCATTCGGACCAGAGGGGAAGAGCACCTCCTACTGGTCCTCCAACACCACTTCCAGCACCAGTCTCCCATCCAATTAGTATCCTAGGCCAGACCTGCTTAGCTTCCCAAGGAAAGCCAGTAATGTAATGCAGGAGCCACTGGTGCCGACATATTTGCTAATCAGTGCATTAATTAGCTTAATTAATGACCTCATTAGCATAGCTGGTTCTGGTTAATGTGTCACGGTGATTATGGCGGGACATGAAGTAGCTCAAGTGCCTCTTGTTTCTGATCTTCCCCCAGGTGGCCCATCTTCGCGCCCATGTGCTAATCCACACGGGGGAGAAGCCGTACCCCTGTGAGATCTGTGGAACACACTTCCGCCATCTTCAGACACTCAAGAGCCACATGCGTATTCATACGGGAGAGAAGCCCTATCATGTAAGCTCCACCCCCTCTCCTCTCCTGACCCGGTGTGCCCCTGCTGGCCAAACGGGAGAGTAATCCCCTCCTCCCTGTGATGATTCACCTGGCTATCAATAGTTATAAGCCCTATGGGCAAGAGTGGTAATCCTGGAGAGCTATAAGCTATGTGTGTGTCAGTAACATGAGTGTAAATGCATTTTTAGCATGGGTAGGAATCAAACCCCCTAACGCCGACTGTGCTCTTATGAACAGATTGTACAGCTATGGTCAAAGCCCCAGGAAACTGAAATCCTGCTCAGCTATTTTGAAAATTATTTCAAGCGTGATTCTAATGGAAATTCTATTTTTCTCCTCCTCCTCAGTGTGAAAAATGTGACCTCCACTTCAGACATAAGAGTCAGCTGAGGCTTCACCTGCGACAGAAGCACGGCGCCGTCACCAACACCAAGGCTCAGTATCGCAGGACCGCCACCAACCTGATCGCTGGCCTGGCCAAGTCCTGCTGAGCCCGCTACGATCCAGTTGTTTATCATTGTTTGTTTGTTTTTCCTTTTGCATCTGCCACCATGTTGTCAAAAGATTTTTTATTTTTTTCTAAATACAAACACAGAAACATATGAATATCATATATATTTGTCATTTGCATTTGTAAATGATGCACATTATTTTATATAAGCTCTTTGGTATTTCAAAGATTGTAGAAGTTTATGCTTTCCTTGTGAATGTCTAACAATAGAATGTACATTTTGAATGTGAATTTGAGCTGTATTTTGCATTTACTTAACAGAATATCAGCATTGAAGGACGGTCTTTCTCATTCAGATTGAGAGACACTGTTACAATCCTGTTAAAGATATCGGTATGAACTTGCCTAGTAATGCGTTAACATTTTCAGTTAGTTGTTTTGTGAATAAGATAATATATATTTACAGATTGCCATCTGCTGGCAGAGTATGATTGTATTTACACAAATGTAAAGTTTCTTTATCTGTAGTGCAGTGGGCTTCACTGAATGTCAATAAGTGCTTGTTATTTTGTCATTGCATAGTTTTGGTACGTATTGTATGTACATATTTTCATTAATTTTATGTTATGTACATATTTTCTATTTTTTTTTTCTGTCTCGGTATGTTCTACTGCTGTTATTTTGCACACACATTATGCTGTAACTCATATATTTTCATACTTTTCATTGATACATTTCTACTTAATATGTTGTTGACACATTGGAATTGTTGGTTATGTTTAGTAACCCCCACTCGCAAAATTCCTATTTATATTCTATGTTTTTCTTTGCTTTGTCCTCTTACCATTTTGCTGCTGCAACGACCCAATTTCCCCAAAGGGATCATAACATTAGTTTCATCTTATTTGATCTTATGTATTATAGTGCACTTGTACATACACAGTGTATTCACCGTGCCTTACACTGAGATTCTTTTCCAGTGGCTTTCTTCCCAGACTAAGTGTTAACGCATTATAAGTTTGACAGTATGAAACCCCTGGTAGTTGTGAATTGCTCTTATGATGCATAGTACTCCCCCCCCCCAATTACATTCATTGCCATTTTGTCATGTGTATGCATGTCAGGTACTGTTTTTTTTGTATGCTCATTGTCTATCGTTATAGCTCTAAGACTGTAAATACACCAGGCCTCAAGCTAAAACATGCTCAGGAATGTTAGCAATATGTCTTTGTAACTGCAGAGTATATGAAAAAGAAAATAAAAGATACGGAAATAAAGAATGTATTATTTGAGACACAAGTGTTTTTATTTCTTTCTTTTATGCAGGAAAAAAACTACCGCTCCACCCGGCTTAGTCTTTGTTAAGGTGCTGGAAGCAATGAGTACGTAATGAAAAGAAAATAATCACTTAATTCTGTGCAAGGCTCACATTTAATTGCTGAGCTTTCGGTCTGTTATAAAATACAATTATGCAATATATTATATACAATATATGCTCATGCAGAGTGCATTAACAGGACGTCCTGGAGCAGTGCAGCTCTGCAGATGTAGGCAAGGTAAATGAGCTATATGGCAGTGTTCCAAAGTAAGGATTCAGGTTGCTCTCTTATCCCACATTATTCACAGATCTTCATTCCTTCTCCTACACAGATATAATTGAGGTGGATGGGTGAAGGAGATGAGCAGCATTGTGACCTAGCCTGGGTAAACCCAGCCTCCACGTGACCTCTATCTATGTGCTATGACTGATAGCACATAGATAGAGGTCACGTGGAGGCTGGGTTTACCCAGGCTAATCATGACCCATGTGGCCGTCTGTATTAAGAGCCAGTAGATCAACCTTTGGCTCCGTAGGGAGCATAGCAAAGAGCTATGGGGAGGGGCGGGGGGATGGACAAGGCCATGAACAACCACCTGAACATGACATTCCCATTTCTCAAATGGTGTGACAGGCTGCCCCCTGCTGGCTGTTTAGGTTTGAAAGCATTCAAGCAGTCTTCTAGCCTGGTAAACCAGCCAGTCACGTGACCTCACATTTCATTTGGCTCGCTGGTTTACCAGGCTAGCAGTCTTCAGGAGTTTTATGGATTTGTAAATTGTTGTATAGTAGGGAAGCTATACTGCATTTCGATACTAGGTGAAAGCTACTGCTCAGCTCTACACTATTTTTTTGTGTATAGTAGGAAATAATTATACAATAGGTGCAGTTCACAACACTGCCAAATGGTTAGAGCAGTGGTTCTCAAAGTAGGGTCCAAGAAAACCCCCAGGGGGTCTTGAACGGGTTCTAGGGGGTCCCCAGCAAAAAGGGGAATCATTTATTATCACTATAATTCCATCCATAGGCAACACAATTACAGAATGTATGCCTATTTTGGTCATGCATTTCATACACTTTGTATCTTATCAAATGGGTAAATCCCTGGTATGCGTCAGTTTTGGGGTCCTTGTCATGAAAAAGTTTGAGAACCACTGGTTTAATGTGTCCAAAATAAAACGTTAACACAAAGATCACCAGATAATTTGATCTTTTATAGATGCTGACTTCAATAACTACACACACACATAGGCCTACATATACATATCTAGATTATATAAACATACACACACACACACACACAAGACCCTTAACACACTTGAATGTAGATCCTAGAGTGACTTTAAAAAAGTAATAGACAATGGAGAGAGAGAAAAACAAGCCAGGATTCATTTTTCAGTTTTATTTCCCCCCGTTCATATGGAAACAGTATCAGTTGATAAAACATCCCTTTTTCCATTGTGTTTATCATCCATGCTTAGTCATAGATGGTGATCTTATGGTGCAACGCTTTAACACGTAGAGCCAAAATGGTCAAGGAAGAATGAGCCTTCTATCACAGAAACTTTGTCTCCGACGTCTTCACAGGACACAAAAACACCCTGACTGATAGGAAAGCAGTCTGGCCACGCCCACTTTCATGTAAGTGCAAACTCTTATGACTCATGTGAAATTAAATTTGTCTAAACGACGAGGTCTGCTTGTTGCTCTGGTCCTCTTCTCGTTGTTCATAAAACACGTGACAGTTGTAACGTGTTTTATTCCTACACCAGGCAGAGGCCACTCTGAAACAAGATGGATTCCATCGTCAACCCGGTCCATCATCATCATCATCATCACGGCCGGTCTCAGGTGAAAGCAACGATTTGGTCTGTGAGAAGCATCGCAACCGCTCTGGAGATGCTGCTGCTACGACGAATTACACGCTAATCTGAGGTCTAGACATTTAGGTGATTTTTGTGACCATTTCTGGGAGGTTGCAGTACTTATGTCTTAGCTAGCAATGCTACTTGTTCCTATGCCAAGGTCTATGATGAGAGATACGGCAGTGCAGACGAACTAGTGCCACTGTGAACTAGTGCCACGTCGCGCACAGACGGCTGCCAGTCATCTCTACTTCCTTCACACCCGTACATACATACATACCTACATACATACAACATACTGTACATACAGTACACACACACACACTCTTGAACCAGCAATTTACAAAAGAGACAAAAAAATGGACAAAAAAATGTAAAAAGTCATATGAATGAACATATAATCTTATTATGATAGTGTAACTGCAGTTGATAAAAATAACTAAAATAAAAAGGTAACTGTGAATATTGTTGGCAGCTGGGGAAGCTCAACCCTCTTTGTCTAGGACAGACTTCACATCACCAAACACCTAAAAGAGAAGCAACAGGAAAATGCATGCGTTAACAAAAAACTGGGTGAGCGCGTGCAATGACACAAATGGATCCTATATTTCAAATAGAAGCCACAAGCCAAGTCATTTCAAAATCTTCCCCATCAAATTTATTCAAGATTAAATCTACTCATTCATTCACCCTCATCTTTAAGTATCACAATATCCCGATACCATACCAAATAATGAAAAACCTGCATGTACATGTTGGATTGTCAATGTGGTACTACAGTACATACAAAAATGGGTGAACATAACCTGGCAAACTGAATGTCTCCTTTCTTAGTTTTCCTGTTTGCCTTGAAACAGGGTTCATACAGACATTACAAAATTAACTTCCAAGCACTTTTTCCAAGCAATTTGTTTTTCATTTTCAAGGACTTGACGCAAATCAAATAATTGATTTTCAAATATAAATTTTGCACAAAATTTCAATATAATTGCATTATATTACATTTTGTCTTTAACAAGTTAATTCTACTATCAATCTTGTGAATGGGACGGGAAAATATTTGACTAAAGATTGCTTTGACTTTGAACAGATGCTCATACCTCAGTAAGCGCCTTTTGTCTTTTTAATACCAACTTTGGTCAAAATATAAGACGTGACGTCACTGACAGACTGACTTATGTGGTTCATGTGAAATTCAAGGACTTGCACCCAAGCACTTCAAGCACCTTGGCAGAACCCTGTTGAAATTATCCGCTTTAATCATTTTAGACACGTCTATATTCATATCCTTCCTATGAAATATGATGAAATATTATTATTGTAGGGATGGGATGGGGTCGCAGTCCTACGTCTTGTGTACTGTCCGTTTACTCACCTCGTCCACATCGCGGGAGGCATCTATGGTGCGCACCTTGCCTTGTTTCTCATACTGGTCAATGATTGGCCGTGTGGACTGCAGGTAGGTCTGGATCCTGCAGCACAAGAAAATAAGGCTCGTTATTGGGGTCGGCCAGCACAGGGGCCCCGGAGGAGGAACAAATTAGGTCAAAAATACATACAGGCAGGCATCAGGAAGCTAAATGGGTCACACAAGTCCAAACTGATCACATATGCTTGCTGTGCTTTGTTACAAATCTCAGGTGTTCTGCATGTTTCAACAAGTTAAATTGAGTTAACTTGATTTCACTTAAATTTAAGACAATTATGAATGCATATTTCATGTCCATACTGGTAAAAAAAAAAAGTATGAAGGATATGTAGGAAAATCAGAGTCCCAGAAATTACAGGTACTTATAAAATAAATGAATTAATTAACCACTTTTAATGTTGGCGTAGATCCCAAATGCTGTGCGGAGGTTGCTTACCGGAGTTGCAGAGTGGGTCGTGCTGGGGCCAGACTTTGATGCTCCCGATGTGAAACAATATTGTGTGATGACAGGTGTTTGCTGCTGGCTTTTTATGGTGGATTTATGTTTTTCAGACTTCCCATGCGGTTGAACTTGCAAATTATCCATAAAGATGAAAGCAACGTTAGCCCGCACACACCACATTGCGACCAGCTGGGTGTGCGTTGATAAATTCTGACCGGGCTGCACAGTTTGGTTATTGGTTCCATGTTGGTTTCATTTTGTAGTTTTGTGACAGCGCTGCGTGATCAATACAAATGTTTCTCAAGTAGACTAAAGTTAATGCAACATCAATTTTTAAGAATTGTATTTAAAACATTTTAAGGCCTAAAATTCAAATTATTGGATTTTTTTTTTTTTTAACTTCTTAAGACTTTAAGGACTTGTGCAAACCCTGAAATCAAATAATGGTCAATGCTCTACACCTTCAGAAGTATGACGCTCATAGAAGGATAGAGTATCATTTGGAAACTGGAACTTTATGTGAAGAGAAAAGTGGCTCAGGTTCTACTGCCAGTGTTAATTGGAGACTTGATGGTTTGGTTGGAGTGGAATAGGGAGGGGAAATGATCACAGCATTCTGGTTGCAGGACTGTACCGTTTCTCCAAGCTTTCTCTGTTGTCATCTGTGCGCCCGCTACTCTTCCCTCTTTCTAGACATCTGTTGATGCAAACCTGCAGACAAGACAATCGTCCTTAACATCAAACAGCTCTCAGGATATCAGCCCATCATTGTAACACGTAACACTAGCATATTACATTTCTTGCTCCATGACCCACCTCATTGCCACAGTCAAAGAAAAGCACAAATTTGACATCTGCGTTGTCCTTCATGACATTGGTCCATCCCTGGAGGTTGTCCTCATTGCGAGGGAAGCCGTCTATGAGGAAACGGAACTTTTTCTCATCTTTCTTCATGGTCTCTTCCATGGCCTGAAGGAACAGAAACAAAACCCTGATCGGCAACATTCCTTCTCTAAACGACATGACTCTGCTGCCAAGATGCGTGTGTGTTTTCAAAAGACAAGCACCAGTGATTGTAGAACCTGATACCCAACATCCAGACGGACCAATGAAGGAAACTGGCACAACAAACAAAATTGACAGCAAAAACAACCTATATATTCAATATGCTGCCTGTAAGGGTTATGCATGAGTTTTACTTTTCATATATGTAAACCATGGACAAGGATATTTCAAAACACACTGACTGTAATGTGAAAATATCAGCCTAACATACTGTATGTTGATATATATTTCCTCTGATGTAGTCAAAGATAGATCAGACAGAGGGAAAAAAATCTAAATTCAAGAGGAGAATTGTGGCATTTTTGTGAAAATTTGTGAAAGTGTGAATATTCATCAACGTTGAATTTTCATAATAACAGAACTTGCAGTTGCTTTTTATTAAATAAATAAACAGACATTATTTGCAGAAAGGTACACAGTGACACAGTTCTGTTATAATAACATGGATAATGGATACTATATCCAGGTTATAATAACCTGGATACTTCAGTTGGTATATTACATAAACCTGACCTACAGACGTCAATAGCTGCATGGTACGTACCTTTTTAAGTAAGTTGATGGTGATCTCTACAGGGACAATTTTTCCATCCTTGATGTAGGTGTCGATGAGCTGTCCATCCTCTGACCCCTCTCTAGTTCGCTCTGCCCTCAGCAAGTCCCCAGCCGACAGATGGGTGTAGCTGTAGTTCTGAGAGACACACACATTTAAAAACTTATATTATAAACTTACCTATTCATATGTAATAAAGTGGAATCTCTACAAAGCACTTTAAATATCAAATAGGCTGTGATTTAGTTAATTACTGATAATCCATGTTTGTAGCTATATTAATACTAAAGGGATGCAGTGGTGAGGAGAGCCTTATAAGAAATGCTAAAGGCCTCTCAGTCGCAGGCCGAGGCAAAAGGCCAGTCCTTGTGCACTGGATGAATGGAGTCTCTATGCATAGCTGCCATTCAGGCTTAACCACCATACCCTCAGCAGGGAAGGCAACACCCAGTAACACCCATGAACAAGAGTTAGGTTGTGGACTCTCTCTCTCTGTGAGTCACTCTAACACACCCATCAAAGCAGAATGAGCATCAGTCCCATGGAAGCCAGGCCAGCGCCCTGTGGACCTGCAGCTTTGTGAGCTTTCATGGGTCTGACGGACATCAAAGGAGCATCCATGGAAAGTGAAACTGTTCCAAATATTTCCTCCAGACTTTCACTTTTCAAAATTTCTGGTGGATTGTTAAAAATAACCAATACACTTTACAGTGTGGGGATAAGAAGCTTGCATTATTGTATTAAGTTAAGCAAGCCCCCAGTAGATATCAATCAATCACACAAATGTGTCAAACCCGGGACCTTCTTCAGGATGTAAACTGTGGGGGGATGGTACACAACGCGGGTTACACACTGATTACTAAAAGGCAGCAAAGTTGAGCAGCTATGATCTAAAATTATGATCTAAAATAGAGCGTTGGTGGCATGCCATCACTGACGCTTATCAGGAAAATACCCAACCATTCCTTCTTCACTGGGTTACACCTAAACCATCACTCAGCTGGTAAATATCTACGTCACCACCTGTTTGTTCAAAGTCTCTGTTGAGGAGTGTCAGGTGCACTCCATACTGACACTAATCTTTATAACAGGCACTGCCCAGATAAGTCAATAGGTTGCAACTTGCAACTTGCAACACAGGGCGAAATGTCAATAGGGGATCACTGGGTTTGTGATGTTTGCATGGTGTAGCTACTCAGTAGACATATTAGCTTCCTTTAGGCATATGATCTGAAGACAATATAAAGTGGGGTGAAACTCAACGTATTTTTTTCTTGTCGCCTCAAGTCCCCAAAAGAGGGGGACTGGGAAACAGTTGAAGGGCTACTAAACAACGTTAAATGCCAGCATTCAACCTGTGTGGCTAACAGCTAGCTAGCCGGCTAATACAGGGGTTCATTTTAGAGGACAAACGGAAGTCGGTGTAATTAACGATATAAAGGCGCCACTAAACCACAACCCCACGCCGACATGCACTAAATGATACTTACTAACGATTTGTTGAATCCTAGCCGTGACGCTGGACTCCTCATTGTTCTTTCTCTCGCCATCTCTCCTGGTCCTAACTTACCTCCACGATTTTGGAGCACTGTGTCCCCTTCCCGGCGCCAGGCCCGCCCAGCACGAACACGACCTGCGGCTTCATCATCAGCGCCAGCCCGTACAAAACCTTCGGCACCCTCTGGGAGAAGTTACAGAGACAGCGGACAAGCATAAACCGGACACGAACAGCAAACAGCACAACAAACTACAAACATGAGCCGAGAACCGAGAATGAATTGAAAGACCGGTGAATGCGTGTCAGTATCGGTGGGGACAACCGACACCACTTCCGCTATTGACACTGGCCAACCAATGGGATTTCAGCTCGACGTGACTCACGCTTGTAGCCACGCCCCTCGCACTTGTTATTTTTTTCAGAGGTCGGGTGACGCCCCTCCCCTCCCCTCCCCTCCCTTCCCTGCCTGCCTGCCTCTCCTCTCAGCATCAGCACCTCAAACCTGAAACAAACACCAAAGATGCTCTGCTTTCCGAGCGGGTCTGAGCCGTGATGCAGCTCCCCGGGTCGAGGACACAAAGTACGGACGAGTCGAGCACCCGAGAGGCGTCTGAGCGGCCGGGTATAGTGATTGTTTTGGACACATTATACGCTGCCTCGCTGCCTCCATTCAGGATGCACCATTCATGCATCCCTAAGAATGGGAGCACATTGCGAGGAAAACATTAAAAATATCTGTGATGGATCACATCCTCGCCGCATTTGGGGAAGTTTCTTTCCACGCTGCCGCAGTCGGGTCAGAGTGATGAAGCTGCCTACCTCGCCGTTTCTCTTTTGAGGGCGCCGCGCAAATGTAGGGCTAACACGAGCCAAGCAAACAAAGGCATCCAGTCCCCTGCCTCTGACGCACCTGCTGCCCTGTCCTGCCGGTTGACATGACAGCGCAGAGCCCAAACCGGACCACCAACAGGATCAGGGGGCACCGACGTGCGGCCGAGGACTCGACAAGGAATAAAGGAGCCGCCAGCAGCAGACACAGCGCGGCGGAGCAGCCCAGGGGAGGCCGGTGGATTGCAGTTTCTGGGGACGAGCACCAAGGGCAGTGCGGCAGTCAGCAGACAGGCCGGGGCAAGGAGGCTGCAGTGGAGATCTGCTGTGATACCTTCCCCCCACTCAGTCCCCACGGCGCTCTCACCTTCATCCCGTCACATGTGCCACGAAGAGACGCTGCCGGATGGTTTCATGTGTGATCAATGGTGACTTTACGTTTCCTCCCGAAGTGATGCCGTTATTTTGTCCCCCTTTTCTTCTCGACCAATCAGCGGTGATGGGCAGTTAAAGGATTGAGCTGCTCTTTGGGCAAGGGTGGAACCCAGAGAGGGGACTGATGTGCATTCTGGCCAGGTATTGATTCATTGATTAATTGGCTGATTTATTGATTGATTGGTTGGTTGGTTGATTGATCGATTGGTTGGTTGGTTGATCGATTGATTGATTGGATCTCTTTTAGCCTTATTGGGCTATTCTTCCAAGAGTTCATAGCATTAAAAAAAAACATGTACAGATAACAGAAACATAATACAGTATACAAAAAGCCTACGTTCAACACATTCACACACATTGGTAGCATAATACACACAACACAGCCTATATGCATACATGCCATATCACCCAATCATTCAATCTTTACAGTTAGAATACATCCACACCAATATACCACATAAAAAAGTTCAATGGTTAACTTTGCATATTCTTTCAAGCCATTGACTTTAAAACATAGCAGTACACTGTCAATACAAATACAAATATTAATTTGCGAATATACAAAAGAAGGGTACCATGACAAATACCTAGTCCGTATAGAATTACCTACCCACAATTAAAAGTTACACCTTACATAATCATACTGACTTTAGGTTTACTTTCAATGTACTTTAAAAATGCCTTTGATGTTTTGTTTTAATTGTTTTTTTGGCAAGCTCCTAATGGGATCAGGTAAACCATTCCACAGCTTGACAGCCCGATAAGAAAACACTCTTTTATTATCATTCTTACAGGTATCGTTCGCTCTCTTCTTCTTCTGTGGTTCTGCTTCCTCTGCTTCTCGCCAGCGGCCTGGTTCTTCTTACTCTGCTACTCGCTGGCTGCACTATGGGCTGCATTCAGAGCATCGCATGCAAGCCGCGCATCAGACGGGAGAACATCGTGGTGTACGAGGTGTCGGCCTCCATCGACCAGTGTCCCACTGTCATCGAGGAGAACTCGCCCATCGTGCTGCGTTACAAGACTCCCTACTTCAGGGCCTCGGCGGGTGTGGTGATGCCCCCCGTGCCCCGCAACCAGACCTGGGTGGTGGGCTGGATCCAGGCCTGCACACAGATGGAGTTCTACAATACCTACGGTGACATTGGCATGTGAGTGTGTGTGTGTGTGTGTGTCACAGGTCACATGGAAAGAGTTCATTGTGTCTTTGTGTCTCTCTCCCTCTCTCTCTCCTGTCTCTCTCTCTCTTCCTTTCTTTGTCGCACTCTCCATCTCTTTCTCCCTCTCTCCCCACTTCCTTCTTTTTTTCTCTTGATCTCTTCCTCTCTCTCCCTCTCTCACTTTCTCTCTTTCCCTCCATCTTTCTCTCCCTCTTTCTCTCTCCCCCCTCTGTCTCTCCCTCTCTCTCTCTCTCTCTCTCTCTCTCTCTCTCTCTCTCACACACACACACACACACACACACACAAGCACGCACACACGCGTGCAATCACATACGGTACATGTTTGTGCAGCTATTCTAACCTAACCCTTAAAACCAATAACCCAAACTGCCCTTTGAAGGTGTGTGAGAAAGTGAGGACTGGCCAAAATGTCCTCACTTTCCTCAAACGTCCTCACTTCCCAGGTATACAACTCAAATTGGTTCTCGCTAAGATAGCAGAACACAGGTAAACACATCAGGACACAGACCACAACCTTGACCGTGGCTCTGTCAGTAAAGCGTGCTGCCTCTCTCCCTCTGTGTTCCTCCTCTGTCCTCTCTCTCTCTCTCTGTCAGGTCCAGCTGGGAGTTGCCGGAGCTGCGCGAGGGCCGGGTGAAGGCCATCAGCGACTCGGACGGCGTGAGCTACCCCTGGTACGGCAACACCACCGAGACTGTCACCCTGAGCGGCCCCACCTCCAAGCCCTCCCGCCTCACCGTCTGCATGAACGACAACTTCTACCCCAGCGTCACCTGGGCCGTGCCCATCAGCAACTCCAACACGCCCATGCTGACCCACATCACCCGCGACCAGAGCTTCATCACCTGGCTGGTGGCCATGAACTCTGTCACCAAGGTAGGTCAGGCACCACCAGACACCCACGCAGGGTTTATGTGCGGGCGAGACAGAGAAAAGAATAAACACTTGAAGACACAACTTTACAGTGTTTGAAATAGGGCAGGGCGATATGGACCAAAAATCACATCTCTGTATTTTTAGGCTGAATGATGATACAAGATATATCTCTTGGTATTTATAAGTGGGCTAAATGTTCAGTTGTAAGTCAAAGATGTGAGATCTAGGGATGAAATCTAATATCGCAATATTTTTGACCAAATAGCTCAATATTGATATTGCGGCAATATTGTAGGGATGACTTTTGGTGCTTTGACAAAATATTCACAGAATGAGATTTTTTATAAGAAATCATAAGCAATGTAGATACAATGATTAAGTGGGTAAAGGCAAATAATAGAACACATCGAACAGTCTGGTAGGTTAAGAAAATGACAGACTGTAATGCAGCCTTTAAAACCAGGAAAAGACAACACTTATCCCATATCACGATATTACCATGATACCCAAAATCTAAGACGATATCTAGTCTCATATCACATAATATTGATATCTTTCCCAGGCCTAGATTGAAGAATTCACAACATTCAGACGACAAATGTGTACAGTAGTCAAGAGTGTGTTTAGCTTACACATTTGTAGGAGAGACATGTTCATCATAAGGAAGGTAGTCAGGCTATTTTTTGTTTTTGTTGCTTTATCATTTACTGTAACAGGAATAGAATAGTTGAAAAGTTGACAATGTTGAAATTAATATTCTAGTCACTGTCAGGAAATTGACATTAAAACCTTCCTATTGTGTCTACCAAGCCCATATCTCTTTCATATTATCTGCTGTAAGTGTATAAATAAGTGTTAAATAGCTCTATATTCTGGCAGCAGTGTTTGGTCAGTAACATGGGTCTCCCACTGGCTCTGCTTTGCGGGAAAACAGGAGAGAGAACTCCACAAAGAAGATTGAGGCAACCCGGTTCTCCTTCTCAAGTAGTCAAACACTGACGCTTTGGGTTGGTGTTCTGGACCGGATCACCAACCCAAAGCGTCAGTACTTGAATACTTGGGAGTGAGAACCGTGTTGACTCAATCATTCCTCCAGAATCGCTTACAGCACCTTAAAAGTCATAGTAAAGAGTCACTGCCCGCTCTCCTGTAAGATAACAGATAAGTAATACACTATTTATTAGTATATCCATTAACCACATATCTCATGTTACTTCATCTGATTAGTTTATTACTCCTTTAATCATAATGGTTATCAGTCTGAAGGTGTTTTTATATATTTACATAATGCATAATCATTTGATGAAAACACTTTTCGTGAGCTAACAGTAACACAGACTGCACCACTCATAGTCCCCATATGGACTCTCATATTCAGTTTGATGCTTTCTTCTCCTCGTCCAGGAGCGCATAGTTCTGCAGACGGTGCGCTGGCGGATGCGGGTGGACATTGCTGTGGAGCCGGACATGCCCCTGGGCTCCCGGGCCTCGCTGGTGGGCCGTCCCCACCAGGAGCAGCCTCACATCCTCAACTACCAGGAGCCCATCCCTCCCAACGCGCTGGGGAGGCCCAACGCCAACGATGCCCAAGTGCTAATGTGGAGGCCCAGGAGAGGGGCGCCGCTAGTGGTTATACCCCCAAAATAAGCGGGTCGGGTGGCAAAGACAACGTGACTGTTCGCTCTCGGAGAAAGGGAGAGATGTCGTCGTCGTCGGGAGTAATGACGTGATGACAACTACCGGAGGAGAGAGAATTGATGGTCGCCCTGTGCTCAAGACGCCAGCGGCTCATTATCATAGTAAGATTTAAGCAGACTATTATGAAGAGTCAGAAGAGTGGATATTATGTCTTGGATCTGGCACAGCGAGGTGTCAGGTTGGACGTCTACTGAGAACTGGTGTCGCGGGTCGTGTTGCATCAAGGCTTGTTTGGCCCAGACACGTTTTGTACTGTATCGGAGTTCTGCTTGCCCTTTGGCAAGGGAGGAACACTGTTTTTAGCGATACTACAGAAGTCTAAGACCACAAAGAGAACTGCATCCTGCATCCTTATGTAGATCTTATTGCATGAGAGAGTTGAGCGAGAGGAGAAACTGTCCCCCGAGAGGCGTAAGAATAGCATTTCTTTTGTATAACTTGATACCTGAAGACATTTTGATTGAAAATTAAGTTGCGCCGTCGGCCATAAAATCCTGCAGGCTCGATAAACCGCGTCAGTGCCAACAAAGGCCTTTAGCACATTCAATACCACAGTTACAGGATGCATTGAGAAATTTCAAAAGAGACAAAGTATTACTATATTATGAATCTTCTGTTAGGTTAAGATAAAGCTCACACACCAGTCAGATTGTACTAAGAGCACCCACTTGGCATAAAGGTCTGGAAAAAGCATCTGGCGTAGTCTTTACTGGAGTTCTGCTAATAATGCATTGGATTTATGCACCGACGTATTCGTCACCTCAGTAGCACAACTGATATTGTATCATATGAGTGACAGACTATTACAGGGTGAGATGGCTGCTACCACTTCATAAATGGAGATATCTATGCTTTCAATCAGTCACACTAAATGCCAAGTATTAGATCTGGACTCGTGCCATACAATCTCATTCATGACAAGAGGCTGAGTGATATCAGGGCCGTACTCATCATAGCAAAGGGTGGCGTCAGTTTGGAATAGAGCTCGCCCGGGTATATCAGGGCCGTACACATCAGAGCAAAGGGTGGCGTCAGTTTGGAATAGAGCTCGCCCCGGGGGTCCAGACCTTCGACTCCGCCCACAGCAGTTGGCTACTTCTGAAGAAGGAAATGTAACGAATTGTTCAATTCAGTCTGATATCAGTCTAGCACAGAGCTATACCAAAGATGTAGGGTATATTGTGTGTCAGTATGGGTTGGAATGAGGCCAAACTACATTCAGGCCAAGGTTAGATTTGATATGGCACTGGAGTGGATCATGTCTCTTAGCATATCATAACACATTGTTTTTGGTATAGAGAAGGAGCAAGAAGAGGCTGCCACGATATGGATCAGGCTATTTATTATCTGGGGATTTGGGGATGGACCCTATTAGGGGCATCTTGTTCTGGCAAGACGACGTTATGGATCATCCTGGGACAAGGGAGTCCAAATCTATTCCTGATAGATTATTTAGTGTGGGGGTTGGACCTGGATGATTTATTGACGGTGTGCATATCAGGTTAGAATTGGGTAGCGTCTCCTCACAGTATTGATTTTGTCTATCAGTTAGGAATAGGGCCATGGCAGGCTTTCTGCAGAGAGGCACAGGCTAAAGAATCGCTGTGGCGTAGCTCAGTCTGTCCACTGGCTCTTCGTCTCCCTGGTCCCTTTCCAAGTCCCTGCTGCCACTCCACACACAGGTCACATGACTCATCCTCCATCTGTGCCTCGCTCCAGGTTCAGGCCTCACCTTCCCATCTGCCCCCTTTTCTGCCCTGTCTGTCCACCTCGCCACACATAGCTCCATCCCAAAATACTGCTACTGCGCCGAGTCTCCATAACTATGCAAAAGACCTGGGTGTGACTGTGGAGGAGCAAAAAATGAGAAAGATGACTTTTCGTTCATCTGCCTTAAGTCTGTCTTTATATGTCGGGGTTATTCTTGAATAAAAATGGCCGTTACTACCATGTAAAATGCCCAAAGAAGTTGAAATGGGTTTATGTTTATTCGGTTTATCCACCTTTTTTCCATTGCACCCAAGTCCTTTCAGCCATCTGTTGCTATAGAGCTAACAAACCGCTGAATCAAAATGTTCATGGGTGTGCCTCAGCGTGTGTGTGTGTGTGTTTATAGCTCCAATTCATCTATTTATTTCGCTTTGAAGTAAGATGAAACACTGACGCAGAGCTAGTTCTTTGAACATAACGGACACCTTAATTTATTTGTTTGTTGTTCCATAAAAATACATTTTCTCCATTTAAATAACAGTTGAATGTGTGTGTTTGATATTCATGCTCAGACTATAAGCAGCAAGGTCAAAGCACTCGCATCCCATCTCATCCCATGTAAAAAAAGAACATTCAGCATCTCTGAACAGAACCCCTCCTCTTTGCAGCAAATGAGTAGTTAGCCCTTTCCACCACTAGAGGGAACACTCCATCAAAGATGCAGGGAGCTGCTTTGAATATGATCAAACCCCTTTCATACACACTTTTAAAACACACCCCTTATCCCCTATCCCACAATACGTAATGGTTAAATATATATAAAACTATTTACAAAAAATAACATTTTCCAACTGGCAGTGAGGTCATGCTTTCATCCATAGTTTCCTCTTGGTCCCTTTAAATTGTCGTAGGACTGTACGTTGGATTTAACTCACTGATTAAATCCAACATATGTTCGTATTCCTGCAACAATGTGTGTGAGCGTGGGAATTAAGCGTCACTGACACCCCTCTTGCGCCCACTCTGATTTGAGAAAAAACCTTGCAAAAAAATAAGTAGCAAATGTTCCTCACACATTTTTGACCCCCCATCTTTTGTGCAAATCAGCAGCAGCGTTGTTCCAGAAGAGTCCTCAGCCAGTCTGCGTTCCCCCTGAGTAACAACAGTCTCCAACACTATTCTTCTTTTGGCAATACACTTCCACCTCTTCCTCTATTTTTAATTTCTAGTCCAGTGCTTTGGTACTTCACAGACTCCTGCTCTGACTGTGTCGGGTCTTCCCTTCTTCTCAGGAGTTAGTGAAGTTCTCTCAGTGTCTCTCAGCTATGCTTTGACGGCACCCGTGGCAGGTTTGCGCTCGTAGCTGTAGAGAAATGTGGCAGCAATGACCAGCAGTGCCCCGAGGAAGAATACGCTGATGGATAGGCAGAGGGAAGGAAGCAAAGGAGACATGGAGGAGTTAAATTGGGTTAGTCTTAAGACCGTTCATGGTCTCCATGTCATGTAAAAAACAGGGATGCATTGTCTTTTCTGATGCATTTACCTGGTGGGTTTAAAGTCCTCCAGCAAGAAATAAGAAATAAGTGTGGACAAGATAATTGACACAGAGCTGGCAAATCCTTTGAGGATGTTGTCTGCATATTTGATGACGGCCGCCACAACCAACCCACCCAGAGCCTGCAAACACAACAGAGAATTTATGCATTATGGACTTCATTCTTGTTGAAACACACATCCAAAAACACAAGCACAACCATACACAGCTACACATGTAAACACTACAAAAATATATATATTCTAAATTCTTGAAACAAGTTGATTTGTATTGAAACAAGTGAAATGATCTCACTCTAAGAAGAAGTGGTTCTATGTAGAACGCTAATGAACCTTATTTTCTAAGAGTGTCTTGGCAGATTTTTGTCAATTATTTGAAGAAAACAAATGCATTTCTATAGCACTGTCACAAATACATCATGTAAATGACTGATAAGGGGACACAAATGATTTCACACAAACGTCTCTCACACCTGTAGGACCACGACTGTGTAGGTGATGCTGTTGTAGCCCTGGAACATCCCAGACTCTCTCACCTTCTGCCCGTCATACACTAACATTCCTATTAAGCCAAACACAAAGCTAAATAAACCTGGAAGAGAGACAGAGAAAGACAGAGTCAGAGAGGCAGGGTTCTGCCATATTCTTGTTGGAAGAAATAATGTAAGGCAACATATTATCAGTCAATGGGAGACTGAGTTATCTGGCTTAGCCTATAGCACTTTCATACTAACGGACGAGGGTTACTTGACCCATGTTCAACCCTTCTTTTGCCAATTCACACCAATAAGTCAGTCAACACGGTGTTAATCCCTGGTCACGACAATACAGACCTGACCCGGCTTACAAGCCGGGACGGGAGGGATGCATAACAATTAGCATATAGGCTATTAGGCATAACAAATAGCAACCTGGGTGGTGCCAATCAGCCCTGGTCCGACCCTGGTCCAACCCACTTCAAGAGGTGGGTCACCAACCCGGGTTAACCCTTTCATACCTACAATAACCCTGGTTGGACCCCTGGTGTGAAAGGGGGTATCAGGGTATGAGGCAAACACACCACAGTTACACA